>NC_041390.1:244604652-244667976 GCF_002162155.2 Triticum dicoccoides | reverse complement strand
GCTCCGCCGCCGCCGCCTTCACCGACCTCCAGCCGGCGACGAGCTCCGCCGGAGCTGCTCCCGCCGTTTCGCAGGAGCGCCGCGGCCATGCCCTCGCCGCGCCGCCGCCTGTGCCATCCGGGGCCGCCCTGCCTCGCCTCCATCCGGTCTGGGCCGGCGCCGCCCAGATCCGGCGAGCTCCTCCTCTGCCCGGAGCTACCGCCGCCGCCCCTGCCTTCTCCGGCGCGGATCCGGCGAGATCCGCCGCTTCCTCGGTTCACGCGCTGCCCAAACCCTAGATCTGGAGGTGGTAATTTTGGTAAGTCCCCGATTCCCAGTTTCAAATGCCCTTGTTCATCATGCCATAACTCATCACCCGTAACTCTGTTTTGCACGTGTAGCATATCAAAATGTTCGACTCAGAGAGTACATCATTTTATCTCATTGCGTCATTTTCATTTGAGCTCATCTTGATGCCCGAAATGCTGTTGGAAGAGAGCTATTTGAGTTAATTGTTAGATCTACTGCACCAAATAGCTATTTGTCATTTTTGCCATGATTAATGTGTGCATGATATGCTCCTGAGCTCTACATGAGTTTTCTTATATGTTTTGCCATATTTACAGAGGTGCTATCCATGTATTTTTGTGATATGTGTGGTGACTAGCACAAGCTTGCAAAGTGGTGCATTCGTTAATGCTGATTTCAGGGACTTAGCAATTCCACTAAGTCCTTGATCTGTTTTTATCAATATGCCATATGTTCATGTTGTTTCCTAGTGATCTGTGCCTCTTTTGAGGATGATCAGTAAGGATGATTTGCTAATCTTGTAGTGCTCTATCCATCCATGTCTTTGTTTGCAATTATGGAGCACCCTAGCTTGAGTAAATCGAGCTCTACTTTTGCTATTTCGTAATTCCTGGCGGATTGTCTACTTGTTAGCAATTTTGCCGAGAATGTTGTTGTTGATCCGTGCATTCTATGTTGTTGTTCTTGCCATGCCTAGCTTCTATGATATGTATTCTTGTTGGGTGTGTGCTTAGTTTGTCATGCCATGCTCTGTAGTGAGTGCATCGAGCTCGTAAACATGCCTACTCGTTCACTAAGGGACTTTTGTTACGCTCTTTGAGTGGCTCCATTCCATTCCTTGCATTGCCATGTTAAGTTCCTGTAGCATATAGTTTTATTGCTCCAGTGTGCTACCTGATCCGAAATTCCAGACTTGTGTTAATTTCACTAAGTCTAAAACCTGTTACCGTTTGCATTTTTGCCATGCTTGTTTGAACCTGTTAATGGATGAATTGGCCGTAGCTCAGTGTTCATCTTTTGTTAAGCTTTATGAGTGGATCCCTGCCATGTATTTTGTTGCCATGTTTGAGTGCTGTAGCATAATTATCTTGTTGCATTTGGATGGCTACTTGCTGATTATCGCAGACCGATGCCATATTTGTTTTGCTTGCCATTTCCAAACCGTGCATCCGATTCCGGTGATCTTTATATTGATTTCAACCGAAATCATCTCACCTTTCCAGTGGCACTCTTGGATTTCCAAGTTGAGGCCAGGTTCAATCAGTCCTTGTCAAATCATGCATATGCATCGCATCCCGCATCCCGCATATCATACCATGTTCATGTGTGGTTTGTTTACTATGTTGTGTGCTTCTTTCCGGTGTTTGCTTCTTCGGATTGGTTCCGGTAACATCGCGTGTGTGAGGACCCGTTCGTCTACGTCCGTTTGTCTTCTTCATGGACTCGTTCTTCTTCCTTACGGGATTTTAGGTAAAATAATGATGACCCTCAGGAGCGCGACTCCCAAGGGAAAAGAAAAGGCTAGGTGGCAAAAGGTAAAACCAAAGTTGGGCATTGCTGGAGGAGTTTTATTCAAGGCGAACTGTCAAGGGGTTCCCATAATAGCCCAACCATGTAAGGAACGCAAAATCCGGGAACATAACACCGATATGATGGAAACTAGGGCGGCAAGAGTGGAACTGTCACACCCTAGCTAGTTCAAGCATTAGAGTGTGCATCATGTTTAAATTTATCTTAAATTTGAAATGGGGAAAGCAGAAACCCCCAACACCCCCTGGAAACAACTAGGGTTTACTAAAATTATTTTCAATGAACCTGAAATGCCCTTCTAAAAAGTTCACCCTCCTTGTCTTGGGTTAAAACCTCTGGCAAAATTGGTGCACAATTTTCTAGGTCAACAGAAGGTCATTGAATTAAATCATAAGTATTTGAATTTGGGCATTTAAATGCTATAAAATAATTTAAATGCTCAAATAATCCTGGAAATAAATGTTTGCTGTTGGAAATAATCTAAACAGAGCCCACAATTATTTTCAGGATTTTTGGAAACGTTTTAGTATTTTATTTAAAGCCCAACAGTTGCAGTTAATTAGAAAAACAGAAACAAATAAAAAGAGAGAGAGAGAGAGAGAGAGAGAGAGGGAAGCCCACCCGGGCCTTACCTGTGCTGGCCCAGCCACCTGGCTCGGCCCAGCCTACTGGCTCTGCCAGTCGTCGTCCTCCTCGCGCCAGAAGGACGCGGAGCGCGTGGCCGGCGCCCGCGGCCACACGCCGGCCACCTCCTGCTTCCGCCGACGCCTGGAGACGCCTAGGGGTGCCACGCGACCCCCACGTCCCCCTCTCATCCTTGCTCACTCTCCCCTCGTCTCCCTCACCCTCTCCCGCACCATGGCCGACGAGCTTGTCGCCGTCTCACCGCCGTAGTCGCGCTCTCCGTCACCCCCTCGCCTCTCTGACCTGTCCAGAAGCTCCGCCGCGATGCCCTCGCCCTCCCCACCAAGCCACGCAACGCCCGAGGCCCTGCATCGCCGCCATCGGATCGTCTTCAACCTCGGTACCCGCCGGACGCCGTTCATCGATTCGCCTCGCTCCGATCGCCCCCGAGCCCACTGAGCTGCTCATCGACCTCCTTGTGAGCTCCGCCGCCTTTCCACTCTTCTTTCCCACGCGTTTACACCCTCTAGGCCATAGTTCCACCATGGCCGAAGCTCGTCTCCGCTCGAGCTCGTCGCCGGTGTCGCTCCGGCGAACATTTGGTCCTCCCGTGCTATGCAACGTGCTTGCCGCATCGTGTAGTGCCTCGCTAGCGCTTCAGTTTCCGTGTTTGCACGCCGCAGCCCACTCCCCGCACATGGCCGAACTCCGGCCGCCGCCTTGGAGCTCGCCGTCGTCGTCTCCGGCCATCGTAGGCCCGGCCTCCACCACCACTAGATGCGCGACTGCAAGAGCTCTCCAACGAGCCCAAGAACGGCCTCGCCCGTGCCCTGTGGGCGTTTTCCGAGCTGCGCCACCGTCTCGGGCCTCGCCGGCGTCGAGTCGCCGGCGAGTTTGACCCAGTTTGACTCCTGGGTGGGCCCAGGTAGACCCCCCCTGAGTCTATGACAGGTGGGGCCGGTCTGCTAACTAATTTAGGATTAGTTTTAATTAATTTTAATTAAATCAGTCACTGACATGTGGGCCCAGGCCCCACTGACAGCTAATTAGTGTTAATCTAATCCTGTTAATTAGCTGAGAGGCTGACAGAAGGGGCCCACCAGTCAGGTTTGACCTGGGCTGGCGCCTTTGACCTGCTGAGGTCAGCATGACGCAATGCTGACGCAGTAATGCATTTTCTGGATTTATTTTTATTCAGGAATTTCCAGAAAATAGTTAAAACTTCTAAAAATCATAGAAAATCAACCATAGCTCCAAATGCAAAGATTTATATATGAAAAATGATCAGAAAAATTCAATTTATCCATCTGTAATGGTTTCATGCATGACAAAACAAGTTCACCTTGCTGTTTAAGCAGAATAAGGAAATGCACTATTAAGGCCATGTTTAATGAGCTAATATTTGAATCTTTGATTCAAATGAGTTCATTCCTTTCTGTTATAGCTTGCATTAGGCCAAGACACATTCATATTGCCATGTCATATCATGCATCATATTGTTGCATATCGTCATGTGTTGATTGTGTTCCGATGTGTTCTTCGTGGTAGGTTCTGCCTCCGAGGATATTCACGAGTATCCAACTGAAGGGCAGTATCCCACTACCACTCCATCAGGCAAGCAACCATTGATCATTCAGATACAAACCCATGTTCTCGCTTCTACTCTTGTTTACTGCATTAAGACAACGCGATTCAAACTGCTGTGTGCTACGGTAGTTGAACCCTTATCCTCTGCATGACCTGTCATTGCCACAGTAACTAGATAAAACCCACTAGCATGTGTAGGAGTTGATTGAGCCATGTATGTGATTCCTACCTTGCTATGCCTGCTATGCTTAGAGTTGTGTCAGGTCTGGTTCATCTGGGTGATGGGCCAGAGTGAAATGCTTATGCCGGTAATGTGAGGGATGTGTTGAACATGTTTTGGTAAAGGTATCGATGAGAGGCCATGTAGGAGTACATGGTGGGTTGTTTCATTGAGGCTGTCCCTAAGAACTGAGATCTGTATGTGTGATTTAAGATTCAGCTACTACCATGCATTGGGATCCTTAATTGACCCTCTCGGCTTCTTAACCACCCTAGTACTCTGTCCAGGAGTTGCAAATAGTTTCTGGTGTTTGTAGGTTATGTGTTGGCGGCCGTGCGTAGCGCTGACCCTAGGGGTGGGCTATGTTGCGGTAGATACACCATGGCACGGTGTACCGAGTCACCCGTTTGGTGTCTCGGGATCCCTGTTCACATCGTTCAGGGCCGTATGTGGAAACCTCGGCCGGACTCCCTGCGGATGGAACCTGGATAGGTGATAAACCTGGACTAGAGACTTAAGTGTTTAGGTAGGCCATGGCCGACACCCTCGCTAGGCTTCCGCTTGAAGGTTGCCGAGTACATGTCGTGTAAACGGCGGTAAGTGGTGAAAGCGTGTATGAAGAAGTACACCCCTGCAGGGTATAAAACTATTCGAATAGCCGCGTCCGCAGTAAAGGACTACTTGGTTGCCTATACAGTTCATAGACAAGTTAATGGGTACTAATAAAAGACTCAAGATAAGTGTGAGTACCGAGGATGGCCCTCTTGTAGGATGACGAGGGAGGATCCCCGGTGGAGTATTGTGTTGGTGAGTAGTGGACTCGTGTGCGAAAACTATTTTTACTGGTGAAGTTCCGTAGGATAGCTTAGCCAAGAGTCAAAGCTGGCTTGCTGCATTAACCCCACCACCTTCTTGAGAATAAGCATGTATAGTAGGTTCTGATGTAAAACTTGCTGAGTACCTTTGTACTCATGTTTGCTTAATTACTGTTTTCAGACGACAACATCGCCCCCTCCGATGGGTTCTACGTAGACCTTGACGTCGACGAGTGACTAGCCACCCAGGTGGTGATCTTGGCCATGGAGGGCCCTATGTAGATAGACAGGCTTCGAGAAGCTTTCTTTCTTTCTAGAGTCTGTACTCAGACTAGTTGCTTCCGCATGTGCTTGTATGTTTGTATGACTTGAGTGTCGGGTCATGTGACCCCTATCTGTATGAACATGTTATGTATGGCTCCCTCGAGCCTTTAAATAAAGTACTTGAGTTGTAGAGTTTTGTTGTGATGCCATGTTGTATGTACTCATATCGGGCATATTGTGTGTATGATTGAAATGCTTGGTATGAGTGGGATCCGACAATCTAGTTGTTTATCCTTGGCAGCCTTTCTTATGGGGAAATGTAGTCTAGTGTTCCTCGAGCCATAGTAGTCCGCTACAGCCCGGTTCACCGGAGTCCTGCTAGCCTAGCACTACTGTTCAGGACACTTGACTGGCCGGCATGTGTTTCACTTCGTTCCTATGTCTGTCCCTTCGGGGAAATGTCATGCTGTGACTTCCGGAGTCCTGCCTAGCCTGCTACAGCCCGGGTTCCCCGGAGTCCTGTTAGCCCAGTGCTACAGCCCGGAATCAATCGCTGATGACCGACATGCTCGATGTGATTCATGTATGCCTGTCTCCATAGGTCTGTGCCGCTTTGGGTTCATGACTAGCCATGTCGGCCCGGGTCCTCTATCATATGGATGCTAGCGACACTATCATATACGTGAGCCAAAAGGCGCAAACGGTCCCGGGCCATGGTAAGGCGACACCCGTGGGATACCGTGCATGAGGCCGCAAAGTGATATGAGGTGTTACCGGCTAGATCGATGTGACTTGGAATCGGGGTCCTGACAGCGTTGGCATCAGAGCTGGAATGCCTGTAGGTTCATTGAGCCAAACTGGTCGATGTCGAGTCTAGAAATGCTTTAGTTATATGTAGGGGAATTGATTGTGGGAGGGAACGTAAGGCTATTTTACTCCTTTACCCTATGCCTTTGATCTGAGTCATTCTCTTCTCATTCAACATGGGTTAAGGAATAGGCTCTCTCCTTCTATCAGGTTCACGTGTTACTAATCCGTAGTAGCTTATAGGATTGATGCTACAAGCCCCAGTTCAGTTTCTACTATTTTAGTATGTTGCTAATTGGATCAGAATCTTGATATGATGTTGTTGAGTGGTATTGCGAACAGTTGTGGATGTCTCAAATCTTTTTCTGAGCATTTACAGCTGTTATGCTGTCCAATTTTCCCTAGAAATTCTGATGTCTTTGCATTGTGGTTGTGCTTTCAGATGGCCAACCGTGTTCAAAACCAAGTGGTTCGCCTGACCCGGTGCCTCGACGTGCCCGGTCATATTGCTATGTTAGTCCGGGTAATGATCGAGACGGGCTACCGTTGGTATCCCGAATACACCATCGAAGAGCAGTTCCGCGACTTTAATCAAAGCCAATATCTCTGCACCGTCAGGATATTTCCTTCTTATCCTGGATCTACCGAGCCCCTTCACTGTTCCTATGGACTCAGGGTTACTATTGAGATGGCTGTGCAGGATGCTGCCTATTCCATGATGACCATCTTGCGAGTCCGGACTGGCCTGCTTCAGAACACCGACTTCCGTTACATGCCAGCTTCACTTCCAGGAGCGCAAGGGTATCTTTAGGTTACCTATGCTGCCTATCACCTCGAAGGCCCTGCTAGCCTTTGGTGGGAAAACTTCGAAGCTATGCGCCCGGTCGGCCAAGTTACTACTTGGGCTGAGTTCAGTGAGGCTTTCCGCGAGCATCACATTCCGTAAGGTCTCATGGATCGCAAGAGGGAGGAGTTCTGCAACTTCACCCAAGGAAGACTGACTGTGGATGCTTATAGTCGTGAATTTGGAAATCTGGCACGCTATGCTCCCGAAGAGGTATCTACTGACGCTAAGAAGCAAGCAAGGTTCCGCAAGGGACTTAGCCCTGAGCTTCGCCGTGATCTTCGTCTGCACGAGTGCACCTCCTTTCAGAAGTTGGTCAATAAAGCCATCAGTGCTGAGACAGGCCAGACTGATTATGACGCTTCAAGCAAGCACTCACGTGACTTTGGCTCTTCATCCGGCTGTGGAGCTCAGAAGCGCCGGGTGGGGATCCCAAGCACGGCACTGCCACCCAGGTTCATCCCGAGGCCATCCTTTGAGGCGCCTCATCCCAACCAGCAATTTGCAGCGCCCAAGCCCTATGGTGGCCCCGCTGCTAATGCTGCTCCACGCCCCAATGTGGTGACATGCTTTAAGTGTGGAGAGCCGGGTCACTATAGCCGAGAGTGTCCCCAGAACAACAACCCCAATCAAACTGGAAGGTCCGTTGGCCGTGGTAAGCCCGCGGGAAAAACATTCTATGCCAAGCCGGCCACCACTACACGTGGCCATGTCAACTATGTTTCAGCCGAGGAGGCTCATGAGGATCCCAACGTCGTCCTTGGTACGCTCCTTCTTAACTGCCATCCGGCATCTGTTCTTTTCGATACTGGAGCATCTCATTCATTCATATCCGAGAGCTATGCTCGATTGCATAACACGACATTCTGTGACATGCCCACTTCCATGGTAATTCAAACTCCGGGTTCCAAATGGCAAACTTCTAGAGTAAGTCATGGGAACGAAATTCTTGTCGATAGACTTGTCTTCCTTGCATCCTTGATAGCTCTCAAGTCCACGGACATAAACATCATCTTGGGTATGGACTGGATGTCAGCTCATTACGCTAAGATTGATTGTGCCACTAGAACCGTTCAGCTTACTCACCCATCGGGCAAGACAGTCAATGTCTTAACTCGAGTGGCCAAGCGCCAGCTTTACTCCCTAAATGCCAACCCCCTTCCAGACCTTGAGGATGTTCCGATAGTCCGAGACTTTCCGGATGTCTTTCCAGAAGAACTGCCAGGTGTTCCACCTGACAGGGATGTCGAGTTTGTGATAGACCTTGTTCCAGGAACCGTGCCAATTTCTAGAAGACCCTACAAGATGGCACCCTTAGAACTAGCCGAGCTTAAGAACCAACTCGATGAGTCCTTGAAAAAGGGTTTCATCCGTCCTAGTTCCTCTCCTTGGGCTTGCCCCGTCCTCTTCATCAAGAAGAAGGATGGAACGGATCGAATGGTTGTACACTACCGCCCTGTCAACCTGGTCACCATCAAGAACAAATACCCGCTTCCTAGGATTAACGATCTGTATGATCAGCTCGCTGGATCCTCAGTCTTTTCCAAGATGGATTTGAGGTTGGGCTAGCATCAAATCAAAATCAGAAAAGGGGACATTCCCAAAACGGCCTTTGTTACTCGTTATGGCCAATACGAGTACACCGTCATGTCCTTCGGTTTAACCAATGCCCCAGCTACCTTCTCTCGGTTAATGAACTCGGTTTTCATGGAGTACTTGGATAAATTCGTCGTGGTATACCTCGATGACATACTCATCTACTCCAAGAATGAAGAGGAACATACCGAACATCTAAGGCTGGTATTGATGAAACTTCGAGAGCATCGCCTTTATGCCAAATTCTCCAAGTGTGAATTTTGGTTGCCAGAAGTGACCTATCTAGGCCATGTAATCTCTGACAAGGGTATTGCTGTCAATCTCGAGCGAGTTCAAGCCGTCCTTGATTGGACTCCACCTGAGACGG
This sequence comes from Triticum dicoccoides, assembly GCF_002162155.2. Classification (NCBI taxonomy): domain Eukaryota; kingdom Viridiplantae; phylum Streptophyta; class Magnoliopsida; order Poales; family Poaceae; genus Triticum; species Triticum dicoccoides. The sequence continues at coordinate 244,659,034 of NC_041390.1, read as the reverse complement.
TCAAGCAAGTTCGGAGTTTCCTTGGCTTAGCGAGCTATTGCCGCCGCTTCGTCGAGAATTTCTCCAAGGTTGCTAAACCTCTAACTGAACTCCTCAAGAAAGATAAAAAGTTCAAGTGGACTCCACAGTGCGAGTTCAGCTTTCAGGAACTGAAAAGACGCCTGCCATCTGCTCCCGTACTGGTACCACCAGATTTCTCCAAGGACTTTATTATCTATTGCGACGCCTCGCGACAAGGACTAGGTTGCATAGTCATGCAGGATCGTCAGGTAATTGCCTATGCTTCACGACAATTACACCCACATGAGGAAAATTATCCCACACATGATCTAGAGCTTGCAGCTGTAGTCCATGCACTTAAAACCTGGCGACATTACCTCCTCGGTAATCGTTGCGAGATCTTCACCGATCACCAAAGTTTGAAATATATCTTCACCCAACCAGACTTGAATCTCAGGCAAAGACGTTGGGTTGAGTTGATCTCGGATTACGACTTAGGAATAACTTACACCCCGGGCAAAGCCAATGTCATGGCTGATGCACTAAGCCGTAAATCCTATTGTAACAACCTGATGTTACAACAGAGTCAACCACCTCTCCATGAGGAATTCCGTAAGCTTAACCTTCACATTGTTCCTCGAGGATTCCTATCCACCCTGGTGGCGAAACCTACCCTTATGGATCAAATCATAACCGCCCAGCGGTATGATAAGGGCATATCCCGGATTAAGGAAAACATCGCTAGCGGAGTTGCTAAATGTTTCTCCATGGATGAGCGAGGTGTTGTCTTCTTCGAGAACCGTTTGGTGGTTCCCAAGAAACAACATCTGCGCCAGTTGATCCTTAAGGAAGCTCATGGATCCCCTCTCACCATTCATCCCGGTAGTACTAAAATGTATCAAGACCTACGCCAGAGGTTTTTGTGGACTAGGATGAAGAGAGAAATCGGTCAATACATTGCTAATTGCGACGTTTGTCGTCGTGTTAAAGCAGAGCATTAACGGCCTGCTGGCACTGTTCAACCTTTGGCTATTCCCGAATGGAAATGGGATAAAATCAGTATGGATTTCATCACTGGGTTTCCCAGGACCAAGAGAGGGAATAATGCCATCTTCATCGTGATCGACCGTCTTTCCAAAGTAGCCCACTTTCTACCTGTTCGTGAGAGTATCACCGCTAGCCAGCTAGCTGATTTATACATCTCCCGAATAGTGTGTCTTCATGGTGTTCCATTGGAAATTAACTCAGACCGTGGGAGTCTCTTCACCTCTCGATTTTGGGAAAGTTTCCAAAATGCTATGGGAACTCGTCTCTCTTTTAGTACTGCCTTCCATCCTCAATCAAGTGGTCAAGTAGAGCGAGTCAATCAAATTCTGGAAGATATGCTCCGAGCTTCTGTCATCTCGTTCGGAATGAGTTGGGAGAAATGCCTTCCATTCGCGGAGTTTGCTTATAACAATAGTTATCAAGCCAGCTTGGGCAAGGCTCCTTTCGAAGTTCTCTATGGACAAAAATGTCGAACTCCTATTAACTGGTCAGAAACCGGGGAAAGACAACTCTTTGGCCCGGATATGATTCAGGAAGCAGAAGAGCAGGTTCACGTTATTCGTGAGAAATTGAAAACAGCCCAATCTCGTCAAAAGAGTCAATATGATCGTAAACATAAGCCTATGACTTATGAAGTCGATGAGAAGGCTTACCTTCAGGTTACTCCGTTAAAGGGAACCCATCGTTTCGGTATCAAAGGCAAATTGGCCCCTAGTTACATTGGACCCTTTCGCATTCTTGCCAAACGAGGAGAAGTTGCCTACCAATTGGAACTACCTCCGCATCTTTCCAGAGTTCACAATGTCTTCCACGTTTCACAACTCAGGCGTTGCTTCGTGGATCCTATCCGTGGAGTGGACCATGAAACGCTTGATCTACAAGATAACCTCTCCTATCGGGAATATCCCGTTCGTATCCTTGATCAGGCCGAGCGTACCACTCGACGTCAGAATATCAAGTTTCTCAAGGTTCAATGGTCACACCATTCCGAGAAAGAAGCCACTTGGGAAAGGGAGGATCGTCTTCGACTTGAGTACCCCACCTTCTTCCCGGAGGATCCTAAACCTCGGGACGAGATTCTTTTGAGTGGGGGTGAGTTGTCACACCCTAGCTAGTTCAAGCATTAGTGTGTGCATCATGTTTAAATTTCTCTTAAATTTGAAATGGGGAAAGCAGAAACCCCCAACACCCCCCTGGAAACAACTAGGGTTTACTAAAATTATTTTCAATGAACCTGAAATGCCCTTCTAAAAAGTTCACCCTCCTTGTCTTGGGTTAAAACCTCTGGCAAAATTGGTGCACAATTTTCTAGGTCAATAGAATGTCATTGAATTAAATCATAAGTATTTGAATTTGGGCATTTAAATGCTATAAAATAATTTAAATGCTCAAATAATCCTGGAAATAAATGTTTGCTGTTGGAAATAATCTAAACAGAGCCCACAAATATTTTCAGGATTTTTGGAAACGTTTTAGTATTTTATTTAAAGCCCAACAGTTGCAGTTAATTAGAAAAACAGAAACAAATAAAAAGAGAGAGAGAGAGAGAGAGGGAAGCCCACCCGGGCCTTACCGGTGCTGGCCCAGCCACCTGGCTCGGCCCAGCCTACTGGCTCTGCCAGTCGTCGTCCTCCTCGTGCCAGAAGGACGCGGAGCGCGTGGCCGGCGCCCGCGGCCACACGCCGGCCACCTCCTGCTTCCGCTGATGCCTGGAGACGCCTAGGGGTGCCACGCGACCCCCACGTCCCCCTCTCATCCTTGCTCACTGTCCCCTCGTCTCCCTCACCCTCTCCTGCACCATGGCCGACGAGCTTGTCGCCGTCTCACCGCCGTAGTCGCGCTCTCCGTCACCCCCTCGCCTCTCTGACCTATCCAGAAGCTCTGCCGCGACGCCCTCGCCCTCCCCACCGAGCTACGCATCGCCGGAGGCCCTGCATCGCCGCCATCGGATCGTCTTCAACCTCGGTACCCGCCGGACACCGTTCATCGATTCGCCTCGCTCCGATCGCCCCCGAGCCCACTGAGCTGCTCATCGACCTCCTTGTGAGCTCCACCGCCTTTCCACTCTTCTTTCCCACGCGTTTGCACCCTCTAGGCCATAGTTCCACCATGGCCGAAGCTCGTCTCCGCTCGAGCTCGTCGCCGGCGTCGCTCCGGCGAACATTTGGTCCTCCCGTGCTATGCAACGTGCTTGCCGCATCGTGTAGTGCCTCGCTAGCGCTTCAGTTTCCGTGTTTGCACGCCGCAGCCCACTCCCCGCACATGGCCGAACTCCGGCCGCCGCCTTGGAGCTCGCCGTCATCGTCTCCGGCCACCGTAGGCCCGGCCTCCACCACCACTAGATGCGCGACTGCAAGAGCTCTCCAACAAGCCCAAGAACGGCCTCGCCCGTGCCCTGTGGGCGTTTTCCGAGCTGCGCCACCGTCTCGGGCCTCGCCGGCGTCGAGTCGCCGGCGAGTTTGACCCAGTTTGACTCCTGGGTGGGCCCAGGTAGACCCCCCTGAGTCTATGACGGGTGGGGCCGGTCTGCTAACTAATTTAGGATTAGTTTTAATTAATTTTAATTAAATCAGTCACTGACATGTGGGCCCAGGCCCCACTGACAGCTAATTAGTGTTAATCTAATCCTGTTAATTAGCTGAGAGGCTGACAGAAGGGGCCCACCAGTCAGGTTTGACCTGGGCTGGCGCCTTTGACCTGCTGAGGTCAGCATGACGCAATGCTGATGCAGTAATGCATTTTCTGGATTTATTTTTATTCAGGAATTTCCAGAAAATAGTTAAAACTTCTAAAAATCATAGAAAAACAACCATAGCTCCAAATGCAAAGATTTATATATGAAAAATGATCAGAAAAATTCAATCTATCCATCTGTAATGGTTTCATGCATGACAAAACAAGTTCACCTTGCTATTTAAGCAGAATAAGGAAATGCACTATTAAGGCCATGTTGAATGAGCTAATATTTGAATCTTTGATTCAAATGAGTTCATTCCTTTCTGTTATAGCTTGCATTAGGCCAAGACACATTCATATTGCCATGTCATAGCATGCATCATATTGTTGCATATCGTCATGTGTTGATTGTGTTCCGATGTGTTCTTCGTGGTAGGTTCTGCCTCCAAGGATATTCACGAGTATCCAACTGAAGGGCAGTATCCCACTACCACTCCATCAGGCAAGCAACCGTTGATCATTCCGATACAAACCCATGTTCTCGCTTCTGCTCTTGTTTACTGCATTAAGACAACGCGATTCAAACTGCTGTGTGCTACGGTAGTTGAACCCTTATCCTCTGCATGACCTGTCATTGCCACAGTAACTAGATGAAACCCACTAGCATGTGTAGGAGTTGATTGAGCCATGTATGTGATTCCTACCTTGCTATGCCTGCTATGCTTAGAGTTGTGTCAGGTCTGGTTCATCTGGGTGATGGGCCAGAGTGAAATGCTTATGCCGGTAATGTGAGGGATGTGTTGAACATGTTTTGGTAAAGGTATCGATGAGAGGCCATGTAGGAGTACATGGTGGGTTGTTTCATTGAGGCTGTCCCTAAGAACTGAGATCTGTATGTGTGATTTAAGATTCAGCTACTACCATGCATTGGGATCCTTAATTGACCCTCTCGGCTTCTTAACCACCCTAGTACTCTGTCCAGGAGTTGCAAATAGTTTCTGGTGTTTGTAGGTTATGTGTTGGCGGCCGTGCGTAGCGCTGACCCTAGGGGTGGGCTATGTTGCGGTAGATACACCATGGCACGGTGTACCGAGTCACCCGTTTGGTGTCTCAGGATCCCTGTTCACATCGTTCGGGGCCGTATGTGGAAACCTCGGCCGGACTCCCTGCGGATGGAACCTGGATAGGCGATAAACCTGGACTAGAGACTTAAGTGTTTAGGTAGGCCGCGGCCGACACCCTCGCTGGGCTTCCGCTTGAAGGTTGCCGAGTACATGTCATGTAAACGGCGGTAAGTGGTGAAAGCGTGTATGAAGAAGTACACCCCTGCAGGGTATAAAACTATTCGAATAGCCGCGTCCGCGGTAAAGGACTACTTGGTTGCCTATACAGTTCATAGACAAGTTAATGGGTGCTAATAAAAGACTCAAGTTAATGGGTACTAATAAAAGACTCAAGACGCAAAGTGATATGAGGTGCTACCGGCTAGATCGATGTGACTTGGAATCGGGGTCCTGACAGGAACAAAACACTAGGCATAAGGCCGAGCCTTCCACCCTTTACCAAGTATATAGATGCATTAATTAAATAAGATATATTGTGATATCCCAACAAGTAAACATGTTCCAACAAGGAACAACATCTCCATGTTCCAACAAGGAACAAACTTCAATCTTCACCTTCAACTAACAACGCTATAAGAGGGGCTGAGCGAAGCGGTAACATAGCCAATCAACGGTTTGCTAGGGCAAGGTGGGTTAGAGGCTTGGTTCAATAATATGGGAGGCATGATAAGCAAGTGGTAGGTATCGCAGCATAGGCATAGCAAAAGAGCGAGGAACTAGCAAGCAAAGATAGAAGTGATTTCGAGGGTATGGTCATCTTGCCTGAAATCCCGCAAGGAAGAAGAACAAGTCCATGAAGAAGACAAACGGACGTAGTCGAACGGATCCTCACAAACGCGACGTTACCGAAACCAACCCGAAGAAGCAACATCGAAAAGAAGCACACAACATAGTAAAAAACCACGACATAAGCATGGCACGATGTGCAAACAAGTATGATGCATGTCCGGTTTAATGAGGCATGGCATGGCAAAATGCACAAACAATCCTACAAATTAAGTGGAGCTCATTATGAAACGGAGTTGCATATTGAAGAAACACCACAACAAGTTATTTAGTTCGATCTCGTTTATGTACCCAACAATATCAAATGTTGTTAAACATGGCAAGAGGTGAAGCAAAACAAAACTATACCATCTAAACAATTTAAATGGGGTCGGATATAACAAACACCAAACCCGGTAAATCCCCATATGCATATTTTAGATTTGGTGCGGTTCTGCCCTAAACACAAATTTTAGAGTTTTTAAACATGCAAAACAAGTAGACCATGTTAAACTAGGCATTTTTCTACCCCATTTACATATAAAGTTTATTTAAATCCGAGTTACGGTTATTTAGTTATGAATTAAATCATTTTAGCAAGTTATTTAAGCAAATTTAAACAAACAGCATTTTAAACATTTTAAACATAGATGAAAGTTGCAAATTATTAATCTACACAAAATTCTAAGCAAGTTTCATATATAATTTGTTTTAAACCGATGCACGGTTCTGAAGTTATGATATGCATGATGTTTGAGGGCTAAACTGTAAAACTGGCAAACTCCGGAAAATAACTAAATCGTAGAACCTAAAAAATACCCACACAGGCCGGATCTGGAACAGGGCCCAACAGAGAAGGGGGGGGCGCAGCGGAGGCTCACCATGGGCTGAGGCCCAGCTGGTGAGGAGGAAGGCCAGCAAGGGCGGGGCAGCTCTGGCCCGACTGGGCCTGGCTTGGCGCTGGCCGGCCCAGACTCGCGAGGCGGGGAGGATAAGGGCGTGGCGCCCTCTGTTCGACAGAGAAGCAGAGGAGCAGCGGTGCTGGAGCGGCTTGCAGGCGGACTTGGCGCGGTGGCTTGCCGGTGGACTTGGCGCGGCAACAGGCGATGCAAGGGAGTCGACTTGGGCGCTAGTCGCTGGGCGTCCTCGTCCTTGAAGCAGCGGGTCAATGCAGGCGGCGGCTCACTCGTTTTCAGCACGCACAGAGACGAGCGGGAGGATGCAGAAGCAGGGCACGACGACAGGGAACTTGGAGCATGGTGGAGCGACGGGAATGGGAGGCGGAGCTCGCCGAGGATGAAGGGATCTGCTTGTTTCCGGGACGGATCCGGCCAACGGGGCGTGGACGGAGCTCCGGCGAGAGTTGACCAAGGCGACGGCGAGCTGCAGCTGATGAAAAACAGAGAGAGAGGGAGATCGTGAGAGAGAGAGCCGGGGAGCACAAGGAAACAACAGAGGGGAGGAGGGAGAGGAAGGCCCAGTCCTGCTGGTCCAGTGTTGCCCATCGCCGGCGGGGACGGCTGGCTTGATCCGCTCAGGGTCGAGGTGAGTGCCTCTACGAGAGGAGGCAGATCGGGAGGAGGTAGATGCTGGTTGTGTGCGGGTGGATGGAGGAGCTCGGGCGTGGAATGGATCAAGGGGAAGGTGGAGGCTAGTTGGGGGGGAACTGGCAGGGGAGATCCCAAGGGGGATTTGGTGTAGTGGCGGCAGCGGCGATGGGTGGATGGGACATGAGGCCTAAAATTTAGGGTTAGGTCCTAAATTAGACTAGGGAGTCTATATATATAGGGAAAGAGGGGAGTTTGGATCATCTGATTGAAATTCGACGGTCGAGAATAAATGGGTTAGGAAATCCAAATGATAAAACGGTGATGTTTTGTAGACGTTTGGGGATGATCCGGACACGACGGTGGCGACTGCTCGGGTCGGGTCCGGGACAACTTTCGGACGCGCGCGCGAGCAGGGTCGCGGGCTGACGAGAGAGGTTAGGTTGGGTCTGGCGGATTGTGAAGAGCGAGTTGGTCTGAGAGAAGAGGGGAGAGATGCAGCCCGGCACAGTTTCCGGAGACCGAAAAAGTCCGACATTAGACCGGCTATAATGCCGCTATAGTTATCCGTTGGGGCGTCAAACGGACTCCGAACGCGATGAAACTTGGCAAGCGGTCTACTAACAACAAAACAACACCGCACGCCAACTTTCATCCCATTCCGAGAACATTTTCCGGCCACTTATAAAATACTATTTCGGACATGCCGCGAGCGCGTGCAAGTGTGTCTGGGCTCAGAACGGACAACGGAAAGAATGAGGAGACCGGGACGGATGCAAGTTTCAAAAACATGATGATGCAATGCACATGATGACATGACAAGATGCAACACGCAAGCACATGACATGGCAATGACGGCGAATAACTGGAGGACACCTGGCACATCGGTCACGGGGCGTTACAAGTGCTTTGGGTGTGCCAAATGTCACAACGTAACTGGGTGACTATAAAGGTACACTACGGGTATCTCCGAAAGTGTTTGTTGGGTTGGCACGAATCGAGACTGGGATTTGTCACTCCGTATGACGGAGAGGTATCTCTAGGCCCACTCGGTAATGCATCATCATAATGAGCTCAATGTGACCAAGTGGTTGATCGCGGGATCATGCATTATGGTGCGAGTGAAGTGACTTGCCGGTAACGAGATTGAACGAGGTATTGGGATACCGACGATCGAGTCTCGGGCAAGTAACGTACCGATTGACAAAGGGAATTGTATACAGGATTGATTGAATCCTCGACATCGTGGTTCATCCGATGAGATCATCGAGGAGCATGTGTGAGCCAACATGGGTATCCAGACCCCGCTGTTGGTTATTGACCAGAGAGTCGTCTCGGTCATGTCTGCGTGTCTCCCAAACCCGTAGGGTCTACACACTTAAGGTTCAGTGACGCTAGGGTTGTTGAGATATTAGTATATGGTAACCCGAAAGTTGTTCGGAGTCCCAGATGACATCCCGGACGTCACGAGGAGTTCCAGAATGGTCGGAGGTGAAGATTTATATATAGGAAGTCAAGTTTCGGCCATCGGGAAAGTTTCGGGGGTAATCGGTATTGTACCGGGACCACCGGAAGGGTCCCGGGGGTCCACCGGGTGAGGTCACCTATCCCGGAGGGCCCCATGGGCTGAAGTGGGAGGGGAACCAGCCCCTAGTGGGCTGGTGCGCCCCCCTTGGGCCTCCCCCTGCGCCTAGGGTTGGAAACCCTAGGGGTGGGGGCGCCCCACTTGGCTTGGGGGGCACTCCACCCCCCTTGGACGCCGCCCCCCTTGGAGATTGCATCTCCTAGGGCCGGCGCCCCCCTAGGGGTCCTATATATAGTGGGGGTGAGGGAGGGCAGCCGCACCCTAGCCCCTGGCGCCTCCCTCTCCCTCCCGTGACACTCCTCCCTCTCCCTGAGCTTGGCGAAGCCCTGCCGAGATCACCGTTGCTTCCACCACCACGACGTCGTGCTGCTGGATCTCCATCAACCTCTCCTTCCCCTTGCTGGATCAAGTTGGAGGAGACGTCTTCCCAACCGTACGTGTGTTGAACGCGGAGGTGCCATCCCTTCGGCGCTAGGTCATCGATGATTTGGATCACGACGAGTACGACTCCATCAACCCCGTTCTCTTGAACGCTTCCGCTCGCGATCTACAAGGGTATGTAGATGCACTCTTCTCTCCCTCGTTGCTAGATGACTCCATAGATTGATCTTGGTGATGCGTAGAAAATTTTAAAATTCTGCTAAGTTCCCCAACAGGCCCGCCCCTACCCCCCGTCATGCCTCGCGCGGAAGCGCCGCCGTCCGCCTGGTTTTAGTGAAGCTTTCGGCCGTCACGCCGCCCTCCTTCCTTCCCTTTGGCTCCCCTTCTCGTGCCTACTGCCCTCCTTCCTTCCCTTTGGCTCCCCTTCTCGTGCCTGCTACCCTCCATGGCCGTCCCTTGGCTAGGTCGTGCCCTTCTTCCCTAACCCTGCGAGGCTGCGGCAGTGGCAGCTGCCGGCGCTGCAGCTCGGCGGCGTGTGGAGGTGATGGGCCGTGGCAGTTTGGGCGACGGGGGCGGCGACGCGTGCGGGATTGGGGACGATGGGTGCGGTGGGGGCAGGGTGTGCGGGAGGATTTGCTCGAGTAGGGTTTGCTCTGGCATGGGTGCGGGTTGGGATCACGAAACGTTTGATGACGGACGAAACTACACACGTGTGACGCCCCCGATTTAATCGTACACTAATCATACACGCAAACGTGTACGATCAAGATCAGGGACTCACGGGAAGATATCACAACACAACTCTACAAATAAAATAAGTCGTACAAGCATCATATTACAAGCCAGGGGCCTCGAGGGCTCGAATACAAGAGCTCGATCATAGATGAGTCAGCGGAAGCAACAATATCTGAGTACAGACATAAGTTAAACAAGTTTGCCTTAAGAAGGCTAGCACAAACTGGGATACAGATCGAAAGAGGCGCAGGCCTCCTACCTGGGATCCTCCTAAACTACTCATGGTCGTCGTCAGTGGGCTGCACGTAGTAGTAGGCACCTCCCGAGTAGTAGTAGTCGTTGTCGACGGTGGCATCTGGCTCGTGGGCTCCATCGTCTGGTCGCAGCAATCGGGTATAGAAAAGGGGAAAGGAGGGAGCAAAACAATCGTGAGTACTCATCCAAAGTACTCGCAAGCAAGGAGCTACACTACATAGGTATGCATTGGTATCAAATGGAATAAGGCTATCATATGTGGATTGAACTGTAGAATGACGGAATAAGAGGGGGATAGCTAGTCCTATCGAAGACTACGCTTCTGGCCACCTCCATCTTGCAGCATGTAGAAGAGAGCAGAAGGTAAGTTCACCAAGTAGCAACGTATAGCATAACCCTAACCGATGATCCTCCCTTCGTCGCCCTGTGAGAGAGCGATCACCGGTTGTATCTGGCACTTGGAAGGGTGTGTTTTATTAAGTATCCGGTTCTAGTTGTCATAAGGTCAAGGTACAACTCCAAGTCGTCCTGTTACCGAAGATCATGGCTATTCGAATAGATTAACTTCCCTGCAGGGGTGCGCCACATAACCCAACACGCTCGATCCCATTTGGCCGGACACACTTTCCTGGGTCATGCCCGGCCTCGGAAGATCAACATGTCGCAACCCTACCTAGGCACAACATAGAGGTCAGCACGCCAGTCTAAATCCTATGGCGCAGGGGTCTGGGCCCATCGCCCATTGCACACCTGCATGTTGCGTACGCGGCCGGTGAGCAGACCTAGCCTCCCTTATACAAGAGTAGGCGTTCCACTCCAACCCGGCGCGCGTCGCTCAGTCGCTGACGTCACGAAGGCTTCGGCTGATACCACGACGTCGAGTGCCCATAATTGTCCCCGCGTAGATGGTTAGTGCGTATAGGCCAGTTATTTTGAAGTAACCGCGAACGCCGACCAGGGCCAGGCCCACCTCTCTCCTAGGTGGTCTCAACCTGCCCTGTCGCTTCACCTCAAAGTAACAGTCGGGGGCCGTCGGGAACTCAGGCCCACCGCTACCTGGATGGAGCCACCTGCCACTTCAACCCCCATCTCCAAACAGTATCACCGGTAATGTAACAGTGTAAAGTATATAGTATATGCCCGTGATGACCTCCCGAAGTGATCACGGCCCAGTAGTATAGCATGGCAGACGGACAAGAGTGTAGGGCCACTGATGGAACACTAGCATCCTATACTAAGCAGTAGGATAGCAGGTAAAGGTAACAACAGTAGTAGCAAGGACATTCTATGCACCAGTATAGGATTAATGGAAAGCAGTAACATGCTACACTATTCTAATGCAAGCAGTATAGAGGAGAGTAGGCGATATCTGGTGATCAAGGGGAGGGCTTGCCTGGTTGGTCTGGCAAGAGAGAGGGGTCGTCAATACCGTAGTCGATCGGGGCACCAGCAGCGGCGTCAGTCTTGGTGTCTAGCGAGAGAAGAGGGGGAAGAAACAATAAATATTAAGCAAACAGATGCATAGCGATACATGACATGACAAGTAGCGGTGCTAGGGGTGCCCTAACGTGGTATGAGGTGGTACCGGTGAAGGGGGGAAACATCCAGGAAAAGATCTCCGGTGTTTTGCATTTTCGGACAAATGATTCGGAGGGGGAAAGTCGCGTGTATGCTATGCTAGGGACGTCTGACAGACGAACGGATTGCGTATTCGAGTTCGTCTCATCGTTCTGAGCAACTTTCATGTACAAAGTATTTTGATCCCAGTTACGATTTATTTTCTATGATTTATCAAAGTTTTATGTATTTCTGAAATTTATTTAATTAATTAAATCGAACATTATCCAGAACAGTGAAAGGTGATGTCAGCATGACATCACCATGACGTCAGCAGGTCAAACTCAGTTGACTAGAGTCAAACCTAACCAATGGGTCCAGTGCGACCCACCTATCATTGAGACAAAGGTTAAATAGGATTTGTTTAAACTAAATAGGATTATTTAAGTGTGGGCCCCATTAGTCAGTGACATATTAGTGTTTTAATTAGCAAGTTAATTAATCAGGATTAATCAACTAATTGATTAATTATTTTTAGTTATTATATATATATTTTTTAACTTCTCTTTTTTTGGAAAAGGGGGTTGAGGGCCGCACTTGCAAGTGGCAACGAAGCCACTCGGGCGTTGGGCTATCGGGGAGTGGCCCGGCCTCGTGCGGGCGCCGGAACCGGACGGGGTGGAGGCCGAGCGATGCCTGAGCGGCCACGGGTGGGGTGCCGGCAGGCGCGGCCGTAGGCGACCGAGCGGCTGCCAAACACAGGGTGTCGGGCAGGCAGAAGTGCAGGGGGAAGGCAAGCAAGTGGAGGAGCGGGGCGGGGAGGTTGTGGCACAGGGGCAACCATGGCTCGCGGGGCGCGCATGGCGCGGGGCGCCGTCGGGCACCGGCCGTAGCAGCAACGGCAAGGCGGAGGGAGGGTTGTGCGGGTGGCGGCAGCAGCGAGGTCGAGCGGGACCGAGTGGCGCAGACGCGGTCGGTGGCAGCGCAGGCAGGCGGTGAAAGGCGGCAGCAGCAGCGCAGGTGGATTCGGGCCAGAGCCGGGCAACGAGCGCCTGCCCGCCAGGCAGGGCGCTATGGGGCAGCAGGCGAAAAAAAGGGGGGCGCGGCTGACGCCGGCAGGTAGTCGCAGGTGCAGCGGGCAGGGGCTAGGGAACGAAGCTTCAAGCGAGGCGGCGCTGCAGACGGGAGCGATCGAGCGGTAGGGGAGCCACGAGCAAGGGTGCCGCCGCACCCATGCTGTCCGGGGCGTGGGGCGCGTGGCAGGAAGGCCCGCGGGCGCGGACGGTGCTTGGTGAGCGGGAACGCTAAGCGAGCATGGGCGGGGCGTCTAGCGTCTATCATATGGCCTAATCTGAGGGAGGATCAGATGGGGAATCGAGGGGAGCTCACGTCGCGGCTGTAGAGGTGCAAAGCGGGCCCGAGGAGGCTCGGTGGTGTCCGAGAGCAGCAGACGGTGCCAGATTTGACGGCGAGGTCTGGCGGCCGAAGAGGAAGAAGAGGTTGGTCCGCTCGACTTGGCGCATTGCAGCTCGGAGTAGTGCTCTTAGAGGAGGAAGAGGAGGCCGATGGAGTCCGTGGACAGGGCTTCAGGCGCCGGGGAGGACGATGGTCGCGGAATCGACGGCGTGCACGGTGACGGCGGCGTTGGCGCTTCACGGGTGAGTCCCCGAGCAAGAGGAAGAATGAGAGGGGGGAGTGAGGTGCTAGGGTTCGTCTGTGGGGCGACGGGGATGGCTAAGTAGGCATCCACAGGGAACGGATGGCCGGCACGTGGCCAGGCGCGGCCACGTCGCCATGGATGGCCGCCACGCCTCTGTTCAATGAACAGAGGAAGGGGACAATGAGGATCTGGGCTGGGCCTGCACTGTTGACTTAAGGCCCAGTCCAACAGGTAAACTTCCACTTACTTCTCATCTTGTAATTTTCTGTTTTTATTTATTTTTAGCCATTGTTTTCTAATTAAAAGAGTGTCCAAACGATTTTTACTAAATATAAAACTTAGTACATAAATTCTTTGGAATATTCTGAGGTTGCTCAAAAAGTTTGAGGCCAACTGGAAAAGTTTATAATTATGGTAGCATTTAATTGGACCACTTTAAATGTTGTTGGCGCATTCTATAATTAGATAGGGGCATTTTAGAAATTCTCTCAAGCGGGTTTTCTTCATGAAAATTATCAATGGATTATTTTAACTAGTAAGAACATTTTAGTTTTAATGTTTTGAAAACTTTTGATGTTTGCCATCAACTCAAATTTAAAGTTGGATCGGTTTCGAACTAACACGAGATTAACGACAGTAATCATAGTGACGTGGCATCATTTGTAGAGGGTTACTGTAGCTTAATTATCCGGACGTCACAATTCTCCTCCACTACAAGAAATCTCGCCCCGAGATTTAAGGGGTGGAGTAAGGGGGAAAGTTCTGGTTATGAAATTCTAACGGATCTTCTCGTTCTTGTCTGCTCTTCTCGAAGAGGTCGATCCATTATATTGATGTCTTCATTTCTCTGCTTCAGGTCATCATGATGAAGTCATCATCCTTTCTTCGGAAATTTCATCGTACTTACGAAAGGACAAGGGGTGGTTATTCTGTAAGAACGGACCTCTGCAAGGTTGACTATCTGGTAGTTAACATCGGGGAAGGTGGCGGAAAGTAACTCTCGAATTGAAACTTAAGAAAACATCGAGAGCAAAGTAAGGAGGTATCATGGGAAGTTTCGAGCGGGCAGGCAATCGTTCGATGCCTGAAACGAAGTGTTGAAGGGGTTTAGAGCAATGTGAATAAGCATTGCATCTGATACCTGAATAGATCAATAGGCAGGTGGACCGTGAATTACATACGAAGTCAAGCGCGAGGAATAATTTTGACAACAGGGTGTACAGGAGAGTCAGGTTTCGATCCTGTGGAACTATGGGTTATGGGCCCACCATGTGGGTTAAAAAAAGGAGCGGTGACATCTTGCACGGTCACAATAGCAAGGCATGTCAGAGGGTAGCCTATCAGTTATGTCGGCAACAATGTCAGTACCAAGGGCGAGGGACGAAGAGAACCATTTTCCTGCTCGTTGAACGAGGCGGACCAATAGGCAAAGTTCTCGTCCATCGGTGGTGACCGGAATGCTATCGACAATTTCAACAGGGTCTTACTGACATGGTTGTACACCAAGGTGTTTACATAAGCAGAAGAATATTACTGCTTAGATCCTATGGATCACAAGGAAGGTTAAACAAATCAATGGAAAGGAAAAGTGATTATCAGGTTTAAATAGAACAATGGAAAGGAAAATGTGTATACACACATATTTCGAGGGTATATCCTTCCCAAGGACAAGGAGAGCATGATATCCATGTCAGGATATAACATAGAATACCATTTAGGTAATGGGAGAGGAATTTCATGACATTACCCATACCATGGTGTTTGGATAATTGAGCAAGAAGCATTTAGCATTGGGCTCCAAATGTTCTTGTTGAAAATCGGAGTACCATAGACATGCTTCGAGATAGCATTGACAGGGTTTCAAGCAAAGGTCAGACCTTGGATACACAAAGGATCCATCAGGAATAACTAGTAGAATAAGTCTTATGATTTCCTCATGGAAGAATGGATAACCTTACTGAAAGGAATCTATAACAATAGGGCCTCCGGCCAGGTGTGCTAGGCATGACATCACCTTATCGTTTTAAAGGACAATGTTATAACTCTTGGGAATATGTCCCAACCATCATATCAGATCGAGATCCAGTTCCGATGGGTGTGAGGATACTTCAGACTCGGGATGAGAAGAAGAGGTGCAACACATTGACGGGATGGCGTTGCAAGATTCTCGGGAAATGAACTATGAAGGCAAGTCCCGAATCATGAGTTCACCATTTAACCAAGGAGAAGATGAAGGGGTGGCTGATGAACTCAGCGACAATTCATTGAGATTTCCAAAAGCTGGATCTCCACAATTAGGTGAACAAGAGGATGACAATTGTCAGATAAAATGATACAATGAGGTATGCTCGAGGAAACATACCCAATTTAAACATTGGTTGAAAGGTGCACCCTAAATATGGGCTGGGTCGCACGAACAATGTTAGAATCGTGACTTAATGAACAAAAGAATTAAAATGAAACTATCGACCATTCACTTCAAAGCAATAGGGTTGCTAGAAGTTTTGAATTCACACCTCAAAGTTCAATTGCCGATATTCCGATTAGAATCAACACGGGGACCAAGGAATGAACGGATATGGCAAGAAGGATCACCTGTATCAAGAATTCTTAAGAGGTTGTGAAATTCTCACGACATTCTTAACATAAAAGATGGTAATACTCCAAGGTAAAGAAGAACAAATGCTGGATAGCAAGGATCTTAAGGTATAACACAAAACACGAACAAGTTTGTGTTGAACGGAAGGCAATAAAGTGGTCGATGATAAAACAAATCATCGAGGGCAAGGATTGTATTTCTCATCATGAATTCAATTGATATCTTGGAAGAGCTTAGAATGCTCATGATGATCACGACACATTTGTCGAGAGATCTCATGAAGATGTAATCGATCGGCAATGACATCAAGTTGAAAGGGATGCTGAAGCGAAAGGTTAATGGAACCAAGGGTATGACACAAACTCCAACAAAGCTTGTTGTCCAAAGCGAAAAGATATGATGAGGAAGATCGACGTAAGCTTAGCTCATCATCAAAAATTGTGCTCCGGGAAGAAGGACCAGGTAGCATAGTTAAAATTTAGCACGATAATGATATAGCCAAACAGACCAGGAATGGCTTGATCGGGTACAAACTTGTACTTAAAGAAGATTACTAAGAGTTGTTGAACCGTAGTGCGGACTCGGTTCAATTACCGGCGTCTTTGAGTGTTTAATAACTCAGAGCCCATGAAAAATTGTAATCAGTGAGAATGTAGTACTTGATGAAGAACTCATAAGAAGTTATGTAGTTCAATGATATTCTCGCGGCACCAGAGGGTATACTCAAGGGTAGAGCGGGATAGAGGTTGGACAAGTGAAATCATTTGCAGAAGGCAAGCACTTAAACTTATCCAAGAAATGGGATCAAAGAAGAACAATATGGTCGAAACCACGGTCGCAAAAGACCAAGCATAGATAAGAGAAGAAGTTATAACAAGGGGATTATTATTACTACGAGAAGCTTCCATGATAAGTTCCACCTCGGGTCCATGGGCATGAACACAAAGTTCAAGGTCGACTCCCACTTCTCCAATGCATGACCATTCATTCACTTCTCATTTTCAAAGAAGTTGTAATGTTTAAAATTTTATTTGGCGGGACACTAGAAGAGTATGACTCGTGATAACTCTCGGGTTCACACGGATTAAGGAAGGCATAGGTTAAACCCATTGGGGCATCGTAGAAACATAAACCACAAACTTCGGAAGTAAATAACACAAGCTCGAAAGTAGAGCATGGTTGACAAAGCAGAGGATACAATCTACCAAAGGCATTATGTATCCGAGGAAAGGCTCACAAGCTTATTGAATATGAAGGACGATGTCGGATAAAATCCAACAAAGGATCTGGTGATCCACAAGGGATCTGACGTGAGCATCGATACTCAAGTAGAGGAAGAAGAATGCAAGGAGATCAGATTATAGAAACAACTGACTAACTCAAAGCTCAAATGCAAAGGAATTATGATTTCCAAATCAAGGGATCAGAAGTAAACGCTCTGATTAAGGATGGATAAGTTGAATAGCCTTAGAGGTACAGTCGATGGTAATTTGATTGGTCGAGATCCAGCTCATGTTTAAAATGCGTCTGAGCCAGAAGGATGAAATGAAGGATTTGATTAAGGAATCCTAGCATTCGCAACATATTGATTCAACAGACTCAAACTGATAATGACTAAGGATGCCAATAAGATTACCAGACTTACGAGGTTAATCATAATGCAAGCAAGCAAGAATTACAAGAGCAATAGGCTGGTGAGGATTTTCGGGGATCGGATGGTATTTCGAAGACTCTTGTGAAATACATGAATCAACTGGGGATGAGCGGATACTCAATAAGTGTGAGAAATTATCCGTAAGAGTATTTCTATGACAAAGAGCTACAAAGCGGTGGGCACAAAGGATTCTCGAAAGAATAATGGAGAGTATCTTCGGAATCTTCTAGTGAAGCAGGCCATCATCTGGAATGAAGGGGCTCTTCAGGAGAAAGCATTTACGAGAACATAGAGTTAGAGTTAGCACAATCATTTAACCCGAATAGAAGAGAGATCAGAGTCCCAGAGTATAGACGAGGAGTAAAAGATCCTAATACCACCCAAATGGCAATGTGGGCCCGTAAGGCACACAACCATGTTAGTAAAACTTTTTCAGTGACTAGACTCGACTTCGGCCAAGGAGTGTGGAAGGGGGATTCCTACAGGCAGTCGACTCTGATACCAACTTGTGACGCCCCCGATTTAATCATACACTAATCATACACGCAAACGTGTACGATCAAGATCAGGGACTCATGGGAAGATATCACAACACAACTCTACAAATAAAATAAGTCATACAAGCATCATATTACAAGCCAGGGGCCTCGAGGGCTCGAATACAAGAGCTCGATCATAGACGAGTCAGCGGAAGCAACAATATATGAGTACAGACATAAGTTAAACAAGTTTTCCTTAAGAAGGCTAGCACAAACTGGGATACAGATCGAAAGAGGCGCAGGCCTCCTGCCTGGGATCCTCCTAAACTACTCCTGGTCGTCGTCAGTGGGCTGCACGTAATAGTAGGCACCTCCCGAGTAGTAGTCGTCATCGTCGACGGTGGCGTCTCGCTCCTGGGCTCCATCGTCTGGTCGCAGCAATCAGGTATAGAAAAGGGGAAAAGAGGGAGCAAAACAACCGTGAGTACTCATCCAAAGTACTCGCAAGCAAGGAGCTACACTACATAGGTATGCATTGGTATCAAATGGAATAAGGCTATCATATGTGGATTGAACTGCAGAATGCCGGAATAAGAGGGGGATAGCTAGTCCTATCGAAGACTACGCTTCTGGCCACCTCCATCTTGCAGCATGTAGAAGAGAGCAGAAGGTAAGTTCACCAAGTAGCAACGTATAGCATAACCCTAAACGATGATCCTCCCTTTGTCGCCCTGTGAGAGAGCGATCACCAGTTGTATCTGGCACTTCGAAGGGTGTGTTTTATTAAGTATCCGGTTCTAGTTGTCATAAGGTCAAGGTACAACTCCAAGTCGTCCTATTACCGAAGATCATGGCTATTCGAATAGATTAACTTCCCTGCAGGGGTGCACCACATAACCCAACAGGCTCGATCCCATTTGGCCGGACACACTTTCCTGGGTCATGCCCGGCCTCGGAAGATCAACACATCGCAACCCTACCTAGGCACAACAGAGAGGTCAGCACGCCGGTCTAAATCCTATGGCGCAGGGGTCTGGGCCCATCGCCCATTGCACACCTGCACGTTGCGTACGCGACCGGTGAGCAGACCTAGCCTCCCTTATACAAGAGTAGGCGTTCTAGTCCAACCCGGCGTGCGCCGCTCAGTCGCTGACGTCACGAAGGCTTCGGCTGATACCACGACGTCGAGTGCCCATAACTGTCCCCGCGTAGATGGTTAGTGCGTATAGGCCAATAGCCAGACTCAGATCAAATACCCAGATCTCGTTAAGCGTGTTATTTTGAAGTAACCGCGAACGCCGACCCGGGCCAGGCCCACCTCTCTCCTAGGTGATCTCAACCTGCCCTGTCACTCCACCTCAAAGTAACAGTCGGGGCCGTCGGGAACTCAGGCCCACCACTACCTGGATGGAGCCACCTGCCCCTTCAGCCCCCATCTCCAAACAGTATCACCGGTAATGTAACAGTGTAAAGTATATAGTATATGCCTGTGATCACCTCCCGAAGTGATCACGGCACAGTAGTATAGCATGGCAGACGGACAAGAGTGTAGGGCCACTGATGGAACACTAGCATCCTATACTAAGCAGTAGGATAGCAGGTAAAGGTAACAACAGTAGTAGCAAGGACATGCTATGCAGCAGTATAGGATTAACGAAAAGCAGTAACATGCTACACTATTCTAATGCAAGCAGTATAGAGGAGAGTAGGCGATATCTGGTGATCAAGGGGAGGGCTTGCCTGGTTGCTCTGGCAAGAGAGAGGGGTCGTCAATACCGTAGTCGATCGGGGCACCAGCAGCGGCGTCAGTCTCGATGTCTAGCGAGAGAAGAGGGGGAAGAAACAATAAATATTAAGCAAACAGATGCATAGCGATGCATGACATGACAAGTAGTGGTGCTAGGGGTGCCCTAACGCGGTATGAGGTGGTACCGGTGAAGGGGGGAAACATCCAGGAAAAGATCTCCGGTGTTTTGCATTTTTGGACAGATGATTCGGAGGGGAAAGTCGCGTGTACGCTATGCTAGGGACGTGTGATGGACAAATAGATTGCATATTCGAGTTCGTCTCATCGTTTTGAGCAACTTTCATGTACAAAGTATTTTGATCCCAGTTACGATTTATTTTCTATGATTTATCAAAGTTTTATGTATTTCTGAAATTTATTTAATTAATTAAATCGAACATTATCCAGAACAGTGAAAGGTGATGTCAGCATGACATCACCATGACGTCAGCAGGTCAAACTCAGTTGACTAGAGTCAAACCTAACCAGTGGGTCCAGTAGGGCCCACCTATCATTGAGACAAAGGTTAAATAGGATTTGTTTAAACTAAATAGGATTATTTAAGTGTGGGCCCCATTAGTCAGTGACATATTAGTGTTTTAATTAGCAAGTTAATTAATCAGGATTAATTAACTAATTGATTAATTATTTTTAGTTATTTTTTATATATATTTTGACTTCTCTTTTTTTGGAAAAGGGGGTTGAGGGCCCCACTTGCAAGTGGCAACAAAGCCACTCGGGCGTTGGGCTATCGGGGAGTGGCCTGGCCTCGTGCGGGCGCCGGAACCGGACGGGGTGGAGGCCGAGCGGTGCTTGAGCGGCCGCAGGTGGGGCGTCGGCAGGCGCGGCCGTAGGCGACCGAGCGGCTGCCAAACACAGGGTGTCGGGCAGGCAGAAGCGCAGGGGGGAGGCAAGCAGGTGGAGGAGCGGGGCGGGGAGGTTGTGGCACAGGGGCAACCATGGCTCGCAGGGCACGCATGGCGTGAGGCGCCGTCGGGCGCCGGCCATAGCAGCAACGACAAGGCGGAGGAAGGGTTGCGCGGGCGGCGGCAGCAGCGAGGTCGAGCGGGACCGAGTGGCGCAGACGCGGTCGGCGGCAGCGCAGGCAGGCGGTGAAAGGCGGCAGCACCAGCGCAGGTGGATTCGGGCCGGAGCCGGGCAACGAGCGCCTGCCCGCCAGGCAGGGCGCTACGGGGCAGCAGGCGGAAAAAAGAGGGGGCGCGGCTGGCGCCGGCAGGTAGTCGCAGGTGCAGCGGGCAGGGGCCAGGGAACGGAGCTTCAAGCGAGGCGGCGCTGCAGACGGGAGCGGTCGAGCGGTAGGGGAGCCACGAGCAAGGGTGCCGCCGCACGCATGCTGTCCGGGGCGTGGGGCGCGTGGCAGGAAGGCCCGCGGGCGCGGACGGTGCTTGGTGAGCGGGAACGCTAAGCGAGCACGGGCGGGGCGTCTAGCGTCTATCATATGGCCTAATCTGAGGGAGGATCAGATGGGGAATCGAGGGAAGCTCACGTCGCGGCTGTAGAGGTGCAAAGTGGGCCCGGGGGAGGCTCGGTGGTGTCCGGGAGCAGCAGACGATGCCAAATTTAACGGGGAGGTCCGGCGACCGAAGAGGAAGAAGAGGTTGGTCCGCTCAACTTGGCGCATTCCAGCTCGAAGTAGTGCTCATAGAGGAGGAAGAGGAGGCCGACGGAGTCCGTGGACAGGGCTTCCGGCGCCGGGGAGGACGATGGTCGCGGAATCGACGGCGTGCGCGGTGACGGCGGCGTCGGCGCTTCACGGGTGAGTCCGTGAGCAAGAGGAAGAATGAGAGGGGGGAGTGAGGTGCTAGGGTTCGTCTGCGGGGCGATGGGGATGGCTAACTAGGAATCCACGGGGAACGGATGGCCGGCACGTGGCCAGGCGCGGCCACGGCTCCATGGAGGGCGGCCACGCCTTTGTTCAATGAACAGAGGAAGGGGACAATGAGGATCTGGGCTGGGCCTGCACTGTTGACTTAAGGCCCAGTCCAACAGGTAAACTTCCACTTACTTCTCATCTTATAATTTTCTGTTTTTATTTATTTTTAGCCACTGTTTTCTAACTAAGAGAGTGTCCAAACGATTTTTACAAAATATAAAACTTAGTACATAAATTCTTTGGAATATTCTGAGGTTGCTCAAAAAGTTTGAGGCCAACTGGAAAAGTTTATAATTATGGTAGCATTTAATTGGACCACTTTAAATGTTGTTGGCGCATTCTATAATTAGATAGGGGCATTTTAGAAATCCTCTCAAGCGGGGTTTCTTCATGAAAATTATCAATGGATTATTTTAACTAGTAAGAACATTTTAGTTTTAATGTTTCAAAAACTTTTGATGTTTGCCATCAACTCAAATTTAAAGTTGGATCGGTTTCGATCTAACGCGAGATTAACAACAGTAATCGTAGTGACGTGGCATCATTTGTAGAGGGTTACTGTAGCTTAATTATCCGGACATCACAACACGGCTCCCCGAATTAGTACCACCTCGTTTATATTACGATTTTGTCCATACAAATCGTAAAAACGTATTATGACATGAGAAGAAAGCGCATTGTGACGGTGAACCCATAGAGTCAATCCGTGCTTTATTATTAGGAATAGATTAGGATTAGGATAGGAAAAGACTACAAAAATGCTCGTGTGTTGCCACGGGACACACATTTTTTTAAACATCAGTACAGACACAAGCGCCTCGTCGTCGACGGGAACGTCTCCTCCTACTGAAAGCGCATCGCCGGAAATCCTGAAATAAACCGAGGAATAATGCGAGCACCGGGATTTGAACCCTGGTGGGTTAGGAATACCACTGTCCACCTAACCAACTCAACCACAGGTTGATTCGTCACGGGACACACAATTGATGTGTATTTAAATTTAGTTACAATTAGATGAGCAAAACACAATGATAGTCATGCGAAATTTAATGCACACCAAAATTTTAGACCCACACAATAGGAAGTTATATACGGATTCCAAATGAACTTGATTTTTTTTATATAGAGCTATGATTCATCGTCATATTCTAAGTTAAAATAAAATTGGTTATCTTCTCCCGACTTGAAATATATTCCATGATGGTCGTAGATGTGGTGTTGGCATGTGTTGGGTGGCTGGTGAGCACCAATTGTCAGCGATTCCTGCCGCTGTCACACAATATTAACAAAATAAAAAAAGTGGAAATACTGGCATTTTACACAAACAATTCTAAAAACCCGGAAATAGTAGTTATCAAGCTCTAGAGGTCCTAAAACATGGTTTCAATTGTAATAAGGAGAAGACGTACTGCCTTATCTCTCTAAATAACATTGATATTAATAAAAAGCATGAATAATGAGATGACATGGTCATGTTAATACATTTTATGGAAGACTTTAATTGACTCGGTAGCATGTGATTTGCTTTTATTATTGGGCCTGTAGAGATCGATAGGAAAAAATGTCGTTAGCGTGGATACAAACGGCCATCGTTGCAACTGAAGAAACAAAAAGTTGTACATTTCTAGAGACACATTGTTGTTGCTAATTCTTCTTTTCGTCATCATTGTCAATGGTGGTCAAGTTTGTCTGGATCACACGATCCTCGTCAACCATCTTCAAATATTTAGCCCATAATCAAATCATTCCTTTCCAGATCATACAATCAACTGTCTTCAAATATTAAGCCCATAATAAGATCCTTCCTTTTAATTATTAGCCTCACATAATCCATTTTTACCTTATTGAGGATCCCAAGCGTTTAAATATTCTGGCAAGCCCACCACAATCCTTCCTTACCTTATTAAGGATCCCATCCATTCAAATATTCAACCGAGTCCACACCATTATTAAGGATCCCATCCATGCAAATATTCTGCCGAGCCCACACCATCCTTCCTTTGAATTAGGCGCATATATTTAGCCATAATAATTAGCTGCCCTTTTTTCACGGTTGTTTGTTAATTACTGCGGCAGTTGGTATATTAACTGATTTGACTGTGTTCGAAATTGCGAGGTGGGACTATTCTTCACGTAATATGTTTATCTCAACTGGTTGTCCTGGCCGAAAGAATTAGACAGATCCCAGACTCGATTCTGCATTGTAGTGTTTTTTCTTTCTCTAAGACCTAAGATCAGAAAGCTTGCACGCAACCCATAAGGAAGGCCCATGTTTTTCGCGGCTAGTTAGATGGGCTGGCGTGGCTACCGGTACCCGGACATACAATTCTTTTAAAGTTCGATTGAGGAGACGACACGTAGAGAAAATGGTACCACCTCGTAGGAACATGCAAAAGAGACCACGTACGGAAGAAGTGAAAAAAAAAGAATGACGGTGAACCCACGGAGTCAATTCGTGATTTATTATTAGGGAAAGATAATATATATATATATATATATATATATATATATATATATATATATATATATATATATATATATATATATAGTAGGTAAAAGATTTCAGGAATTTCAGAAAAACATTAAAACTTTGAAAAATTATAGAAAAATAACTATTACTCTCATGAAAAAGTTTTATATATGAAAAATGATCAGAAAAATAAGACAAGCCCGATTACGCCATCCACATACCTGTCACATGCCTCCATCACAACAAACATGGAACTGTCCCCCTCCATTTCATCTGTCCGTAAATGCCAAACTTCAGGAAAACATTCCCAAATGTTTCCCCCTTCACCTGTGACATGTAGTACAGTGTTAGAACACTCCTAGCATTGCATATCATGATGTCATGCCTAGTGATGCATCTGTTTGCTCTGTATTTACTGTTTATTCCCCATCTTCTCTCCGGTAGACCCCGGGACCGATGTTGCCCCTGTGATCGACTACATCACCGACGACCCTTCTTCATTTTCAGCAGAGCTTCCAGGCAAGCAAACCCCCTTGATCATTCTGATATCGTCCATTCTCTTCTCTCTTATGCTTCCACTAGACCATTATGGCACGCGTTGCCGTGCCCGTCAATTTTGATAGTAAGATGATAGGAGTTACAAAAATACAAGGAGGCATGCGTCTTGAGTTTTTAGTGCTTCAAATCATTCATTGTTCTAAAGAAGGCCATGGAAACGAGCCTGGGTAAAACATTGAACTCTCACAGTAAAACATAGAAACATTAGTGACATGACTTCTTTGGTATGTTCCACAACGATCTTTTTTAGCAAGTGTAAGTGCATCTAGTGCCCCTTAGTGATTTTGGTGTATTGAAGACTTATAGGTTAAGGGACTAATGCGTTTGTGAGTGTACACAGGTCTATAAGTCTATGAGGAGTTTGATATTTACAATGAAAGTCGACCCCTAAAAATGAATATCTTCAACTAAAGACTTTGACTTTCTAAAGACTTTGAAAGTGAAGAAATTGGTGTGATCCTGAAGACTTGATATTCATGCGAGGAATATGAAGCTTGAAGACTTTTGTTTTCGTAGTTTCGTTTTTCTCCTTCTTGAGTCATAGGAAACACCGTACTGTTAAAGCGGGTCGAGGTAATACTAAGGAAAAGTTTCCAAGTGATGCTCATCTCAAAATCCTACACCTACCAATCCTTTTGAGTGAAGCCATTGGAAATCTCATGCAGTTCAGTCAATTTCTTCAGTGACAGAGACAAAGATCTTCTGGTCTCTGAGGAATGTGTCCTGACTGAGGAGTTAGGAATTTGCCAGTGCGGATTGCCTACAAGTGAGGAACATGATAGCCCTGAGGAATTTGATAGCCAAATTTCCGACCGTTGCTATGCTACGCGCCAGCTGTCCCAAAATATCTACCCACCTAACGATCATATCATTGAAGGGCATTTATCTCTTATCATGTCAGGTTGCTCCCTAGGCTATAAATAGCTGCCCCCTACAACCACTAGCTGGTTGGATGCTCCGCGAGAAACTGACACTTGTCATTGAGAGCATCCCATCCTCCGAGGACTTTGAGCGAAAATCATCAAGTGAGGAAAACCCAAACCCAAACACCTACAAACCCAAAGTGATTGAGCATCACTGAAGAGATTGTTTCTGTGTGGAACCGACGCTTGTTACCTTTGAGGACTGTGCATCCTCCAGACGGTTAGGAGGCTTGGTCTAGAGCATCCAAGAGGAAATTGTGGATCGCCGAGTGAGCGAGTCTGTGAAGGTTTGGAAGTCACCTGAAGACTTACCATGAGTGATTGGGCGAGGCCTGTGTGACCTTAGCTCAAGGAGAATACGGTGAGGACTGTGTGTCCGGGACTGTGTGTCCTCAGGTTTAAATGCCTAGCCGCTCCAAGCAGACATACGACTGTCACAGCATTTGGAACTGGTCTACCAAATCATCATCTTCACCAAGCTACTGGTTCTATTTCCTCAACTCTTCGATTTCCTCATTTCTGTGTAGAAGTACTTGATCGTTACTATTTGAAGACTTTGACTGAAGACTTTCTCAATTTCCTCAATCCTATTTCTTTAGTCAGTTTGTCTTCAGCCTGCTTATAGCCTTATACTATGTGAGGGAGTCCTGGATTAGGGGGTGACCGGATAGCCGGACTATACCTTCGGCCAGACTCCTGGACTATGAAGATACAAGATTGAAGACTTTGTCCCGTGTCCGGCAGGGACTTTCCTTGGCGTGGAAGGCAAGCTTGGCGATACGGATATGTAGATCTCCTACCATTGTAACCAACTCTGTGTAACCCTAGCCCTCTCCGGTGTCTATATAAACCGAAGGGTTTTAGTCCGTAGGAACATACAATCATACCATAGGCTAGCTTCTAGGGTTTAGCCTCTGTGATCTCGTGGTAGATCTACTCTTGTACTACCCATATCATCAATATTAATCAAGCAGGACGTAGGGTTTTACCTCCATCAAGAGGGCCCGAACCTGGGTAAAACATTGTGTCCCCTGCCTCATGTTACCATCCGCCTAGACGCACAGTTCGGGACCCCCTACCCGAGATCCGCCGGTTTTGACACCGACATTGGTGCTTTCATTGAGAGTTCCTTTGTGTTGTCACGTTTAGGCCCGATGGCTCCTCCGATCATCAACGACGATGCAATCTAGGGTGAGACTTTTCTCCCTGGACAGATCTTTGTATTTGGCGGCTTTGCAATGCGGGCCAATTCGCTTGGCCATCTGGAGCAGATCGAAAGCTACGCCCCAGGCCATTAGGTCAGATTTGGAAGTTCGAGCTACACGGCTGACCTCCGTGGAGACTTGATATTCGATGGATTCGAGCCGCAGCCGAGCGTGTCGCACTGTCACGATGTGCATGATCTAGCTCTGCCACCAAATAGTGCCCTGGAGGCCGCACCCGCATCAGCTCCGACCCTTAATTCGGAGCCAACTGCGCCAATCAAGGATGGGTGGTTGGACACCGCCTCAGGGGCTGCAATCTCTACGGCGATCGAGCCGAACACCATCCCTATTCTCTGCGAAGCCCATGACTCCAAGGAGCCGGACTCCTCTCCAGACTCCGAGCCCTCCGCGCCCCTACCAATCGAACCCGATTGGGCGCCGATCATGGAGTTCACTGCCGCGGACATCTTTCAGCACTCGCCCTTCGGCGATATTCTGAATTCACTAAAGTCTCTCTCTTTATTAGGAGAGCCCTGGCCGGACTATGGTCAGCAAGGTTGGGATGCGGATGATGAAGAAATTCAAAGCCCACCCACCACTCACTTCGTAGCCATTGTCGATGATTTAACCGACATGCTCGACTTCGACTCCAAAGACATCAACGGTATGGATGCCGATGCAGGAGACGATCAAGAACCAGTGCCTATAGGGCACTGGAAAGCCACCTCGTCATATGATATATACATGGTGGACACCCCAAAAGAAAGCAATGGCGATGGAACAGCGGATGATGACCCCTCCAAGAAGCAGCCTAAGCGCCGGCGTCAGCGGCGTCGCTCTAAATCCCGCCAAAGCAAAAATGGTGATTCCGGCATGGGAGATAATAACACCCCGGACAGTGCCGAAGACAACCACCTCCAGCAAGATTCAGCACAGGAGGATGGAGAAGCCAGCCCTCATGAGAGAGCGGCAGACGGAGAGGTCGAGGACGATAATTATATGCCTCCCTCCGAAGACGAGGCAAGCCTCGACGACAACGAATTTGTCGTGCCGGAGGATCCCGTCGAACAAGAGCATTTCAAATGCATGCTTATGGCCATGGTGAGCAACCTCAAGAAAAAATAGCAACAGCTTAGAGCTGATCAAGATTTGCTAGCTGACAGATGGACTGAAGTCCTTGCGGCCGAAGAGTATGAACTCGAACGCCCCTCCAAGAGCTACCCAAAGCGCAGGTTGCTACCCCGATTAGAGGAGGAAGCACCTAAACCTACATCACCAGCGCATGATACGGCCGACCGGCCACCCCGTGGCCGCGATAGAGAGGCCTCTCGGCCCTCCACTCAAGCCGCACCCCGGTGCCGCTCAAAAAATACCAAGGCACGGGAAAATGCGCCAGACCTGTGAGATATATTGGAGGACAAGGCAAGGCAAACAAGATCGATCTATGGATCGTGTGGGCGCCCCACGGCACGAGACGGTAATCGTCACTCCGGATACAGTAAATCCGGCCGGGCCGAACAGAGTAGACAAAGCTCGTTTGAGCTGCGTCATGATATAGCCCAATACAGAGGTGCCGCACACCCACTATGCTTCACAGATGAAGTAATGGATCATCAAATCCCCGAGGGTTTCAAACCCATGAACATCGAATCATACGATGGCACAACAGATCCTGTGGTATGGATCGAGGACTATCTCCTTCATATCCACATGGCCCGCGGTGATGACCTACACACCATCAAATACCTCCCACTCAAGCTTAAAGGACCAGCTCAGCATTGGCTTAACAGCTTGCCAGCAGAATCAATTGGTTGTTGGGAGGACCTGGAAACTGCATTCCTCGACAATTTCCAGGGCACTTATGTGCGACCACCATACGCCGATGACCTTAGCCACATAATTCAGCAGCCAAAGGAATCGGCCAGACAATTCTGGACACGGTTCCTAACCAAGAAAAATCAAATCGTCGAGTGTCCGGACGCAGAGGCCCTAGCAGCCTTCAAGCATAACATCCGCGACGAGTGGCTTGCACGGCACCTAGGACAGGAAAAGCCGAAATCTATGGCAGCCCTCACGACACTTATGACCCGCTTTTGCGCGGGAGAAGACAGCTAGCTAGCTCGCAGCAATAACATGACCAAGAGCCCTAGTAATTCGGATACCAAGGACAATAGTGGCAGGTCGCGTGCAACAAGCAAAAGCGCCGCATTAACGACGACAATGCTGAGGATACGGCAGTTAATGCCGGATTCAGAGGCTCTAAACCCGGTCGGCGGAAAAAGCCATTCAAAAGAAATACTCCGGGCCCGTCCAGTTTGGACCGAATACTCGACCGCTCATGCCAGATACATGGAACCCCCGAAAAACCAGCCAATCACACCAATAGGGATTGTTGGGTGTTCAAGCAGGCAGGCAAGTTAAATGCCGAAAGCAGAGACAAGGGGCTGCATAGCGATGACGAGGAGGAGCCCCGACTGCCGAACAACAGTAGACAGAAAGGTTTTCTCCCACAAGTGCGGACGGTGAAAATGATATACGCAACCCACGTCCCCAAGAGGGAGCGGAAGCGTGCGCTAAGGGACGTATACGCGAAGGAGCCAGTCGCCCCAAAGTTCAACCCATGGTCTTCCTGCCCGATCACTTTTGATCGAAGGGACCACCCCACTAGCATCCGTCATGGCGGATTCACCGCATTGGTTCTAGACCCAATTATTGACGGATTTCACCTCACTAGAGTCCTTATGGACGGCGGCAGCACCTGAACCTGCTTTACCAGGATACAGTGCGGAAAATGGGCATCGATCCCTCAAGGATTAAACCCACTAAAACGACCTTTAAAGGCGTCATACCAGGTGTAGAGGCCAACTATACAGGCTCAGTTACACTTGAAGTGGTCTTCGGATCTCCGGATAATTTCCGAAGCGAGGAGTTAATCTTCGACATAGTCCCGTTCCGCAGTGGCTA
This sequence comes from Triticum dicoccoides, assembly GCF_002162155.2. Taxonomy (NCBI): domain Eukaryota; kingdom Viridiplantae; phylum Streptophyta; class Magnoliopsida; order Poales; family Poaceae; genus Triticum; species Triticum dicoccoides. The sequence continues at coordinate 244,629,170 of NC_041390.1, read as the reverse complement.
TCACGCACTGCTCGGGCAAACCGCATTTGCCAAGTTCAATGCGGTGCCGCACTATGCATACCTCAAGCTCAAGATGCCAGGCCCTCGAGGAGTCATCACGGTCAATGGAAACACCGAACGCTCTCTCCGAACGGAGGAGCATACGGCGGCTATCGCAGCGGAAGTACAAAGCAGCCTCTCAAGGCAATTCTCCAGTCCGGCCATTAAACATCTAGACACCGTCAAGCGCGCCTGGAGTAACCTACAACAAGACCACATGGCATGTTCCGAGCAAGCGTAGCAATGTGGCCCCAACCCCAGCCCTCGCGAACTTGCGAAACCAGTGTTGCGCGTACATAACTACACTCTGGAAATACCATGGGCAAAGGGGGAGGGGCACCATCACGGCACGCCCGAAACGCGGCTTAAAACGCACTAGGGGCTGCCGATTTCTTAATTTTCTCTTATTTTCAGGACTCCATTCTTCGGAATGCTTGTCCGGCAGTACAATTGCCGCACAAACGATACAACCAGGGAAGTAGAAAGCTACGCCGCACTATGGAACTCTAAGGTGGTCTCTATAACGAGCAGTATACCTGTTTCACATACCATTCCGCAGATCGCCCCCGGAAAGGACATGTTAAATAGTCCCGTCTTTTGCTTATTGCACTATTTGTATCATTCTGCTTTGATCGCAGCTTTTTTAAATAAACAATGCATAGCTTCCGTCTGTTATTGCATTACTCTTTTTTTATGAATATATGTTCATTAATGACATGTTGCACCCGTACACTTTGGTACGGCCAATATGCCAGGGGCTTAAGTACCCCACAATACGGTGTGAGAAGTCCGAACACTTTCACAAGTGCGGCACCCCAAACTTATAGCATTATATGCATCGGCTCCGAATCATGTCTTGGGTCAATAGTTGGGTTTGCCCGGCTCCTATGTTTTGGTACCTTACGTTCCGTTATATCGGCTAAGGTAGCACTAGGAGAACTACTGCGATTGTGCCACAGTTGAGCTGGGCTAAGCACCTCAGTAGAGAAACCTAAAACTGACCGTCATGATGAGGCGAGAGTTGGTCGCTGTTCGAGAGGTTTTCGAGTCCCTAAAGACTTATGCCGCTGAGAGCGAGGAGTCGGCTTTGTCTGGCCTAGGCGTGGATAGCGCCCCGAACTCGGTCTTCCAAACACTATGGGCTTCACCAAAATTTAAAATTATAGAATTCTATGGCTAAGTGAGAGTGTTCAAGCATTATAGTCCGATTGCCTTGTTCATTGTGTTGAACGCCTCCCTCGAAGGACCCAAGAATGGGAAAAAGAGCGCTCATGTTTATCCCGAACACCCCAACACTCGTGGCATGGGGGCAGAAGCCGATGACTCACCATCTCTCAAATTTGATAAACGGACACACAGAAGGTAATATTTTAAATTCAAAAGCGTTGCTTAGTGCATATTAACAAGTTGTCAGCGTACAGGATCACAAATGCGAGTTTACTCAAAAAATACATCTTTGGAGCATTCATCCGCTATAAGGCGGGCACCCTTCAGGACGCCCTCATAATATGCTTCCGGGACGCGATGCTCCTTGTCCGGCGGTGGCCCGTCCTTCACCAGCTTCTCCGCATCCATCTTGCCCTAGTGCACTTTAGCACGGGCAACCGCCCTACGGGCACCTTCGATGCAGACGGAGCGCTTGATTACTTCAAGCCATGGACAGGCATCCGCCAGCCACCTCACCAGCCCGAAGTAGCTACCAGGCAAAGCCTCTCCAGGCTAAAGACAAACTATGAGGCCCTTTATGGCCTGTTCGGCCACCTTGTGGAGCTCGACCATTTGCTTCAGCTGGTCGCTCAAAGGCACCAGGTGTCCGGCCTCAGCATACTGAGACCAGAACACCTTCTCCGTCGAGCTCCCCTCCTCGGATCGGTAGTAGGCGGCGGCATCAGACGCACTGCGGGGCAAATCTGCGAATGCTCCTGGAGAGCTCCGGACTTGGGTAAGTAACAAGTAATTCACTTTCACGTGCTTGCTTTGCATAATGAATGCCTTACCCGCCGCTATCTTCTTCATCGCTTCAATTTCTTGGAGGGCTTTCTGGGCTTCGGCCTTGGCAGACTTCGCGCTTTCGAGGGCTGCCGCAAGCTCGGACGCTTGCGTCTTTGAGTCAAGCTCCAAACTCTCGTGTTTTTTCACGAGAGCCTGGAGCTCTTTCTGCACCTCCTCCACCCGCGCCTCCTGCTTCCCTCTCTCTGTGCGCTCCGCGGCCGCTCTGTTTTCGGCCTCGGACATCGCTTTCTTAAGGGTTGCCACCTCGGTCGTGGCCCCTATAATAGCACGTTGATCCTGTCATTTTTTGCAACCACATCTTCTCTATATACTTGCGCAAGGTATTACTTACCTTCCTTCTCCTCGAGTTGCCTCTTGGCATGGCCGAGCTCGTTCTCGGACCGCACGAGGTTTTGCTTCAGCGTATCCACCTCCGCAGTCAGCGCGGCGGAGGCAAGCAGCGAAGCCTGCATACGCATATTGACTTGATTATGTTAGACTCCTGCGAATGTTATTAGATCCTCTATTCAACTTTTCTTTCCGAATGCCGAACAGAGCATCAGGGGCTACTGTCTATGCGGTAATATTTTTACATATTCTTTACTTACCTCAAAGCCTGTTAGAAGGCTGGCACAGGCTTCAGTCAGTCCGCTCTTGGCGGACTGAACCTTCTGGATCACCGCACTCATAATAGTGCAGTGCTCCTCGTTAATGGAGGCGCCGTTAAGCACCTCCAGCAGATTGTTCGGTGCCTCCTGTTGGACAGAGGTCACCGGCTCGGTAGGCTTGCTCCTCTTGGAAGGAGGCTGCCTACCGGAGTCCGGAACCGTTGAAGGTTCCGGTGCGGTGTCCGGCTCAAGGCCGGACTTGGAGCCCTTGGGGGTTCTATCCCCTTTACACCTAGAGTCCGGGAGGTCGCCTTGCGGCGCCTCCAGGACCACCTCCTCCTGGCTTGGAACCTGTTGGGACGCCACCTCGGCGTCGTCCGTAGGATGGGGGCGAGGTAGCCGTCGGAAGCGAATTCACATCCGATGAATCCAGGGAACCGCTCGACGACACGTCGAGCCAGTCTTTGGGTGGACTGCAAAAACATGTTCGACGTAAGGAAAAGCTGTGCAATGGGGGATACTATGAATCACTCTGGTATCCGGATACTTACGATCTCGCCAGGGGCTTGGCCCTGTGCGGCCACTCCTCTTCGCCGTCGTCGGCGTTGGTGGAGTAGTCCGGAGGAGGGGTCTTCCCCTTCTTGGACCCTTCGGCCTTCCTTTTCTTCCCTCCCCCCGCTGGAGGGGGAGAGGTCTCTTCTTCCTCTCCTCGTCTTCACGGGAGGAGTGCGTCTTGGAGTCGTCCGATGATGAATCCGACACCTCCAGGCGCCGGGCACTCTTTCGAGTCCCTGTGGCCTTCTTCTTGGCCTTCTTCTCCGGCACCACATAGGGTGCTGGAACCAGCAGCTTCGCCAAGCGAGCGTCCGCTGGGCCTTCAGGCAAAGGAGCCGGACAATTGATCTGTCTGGACGTCTCCTGTCAATCCTGTCAAAGGTAAGGGAGCTTAGATCCCGCATGGAGTCAAACTATGAAAAACTAATACCCTGTAAAAGGTAAAAACAGCTTACCGCACTAGCGTGACGCTGCAAGCTGAATCCGCGATCCTCGGTGGCGGATGCGGGGGCCTCGGCGCCCTTGAAAAGCACCTTCCAGGCATCTTCATATGTCGTGTCAAAGAGCCTGCTCAGAGTTCGGTGCTGCGCCGGGTCGAACTCCCACAGGTTGAAAGCCCGTTATTGACACGGGAGGATCCGGTGGATGAGCATAACCTAGACTACGTTGACAAGTTTGAGCTTCTTGTCCACCAGGGTTTGGACACATGTTTGGAGTCCGGTCAGCTCTCCTTTTTTACCCCACGACAGGCCCATCTCTTTCCAGGAGGTGAGCCGCGTAGGGGGTCCGGATCGAAACTCGGGGGCTGCGACCCATTCAGGGTCGCGCGGCTCGGTGATGTAAAACCACCCCGATTGCCACCCCTTTAGGGTCTCCACGAAGGAGCCCTCGAGCCATAGGACGTTGGGCATCTTGCCCACCATGGCGCCTCCGCACTCCGCCTGGGTGCCGCGCACCACCTTCGGCTTGACATTGAAAGTCTTGAGCCATAGGCCGAAATGGGGGCGGATGCAGAAGAAAGCCTCGCACACGACGATAAACGCCGAGATGTTGAGGACAAAGTTCGGGGCCAGGTCGTGGAAATCCAGGCCATAGTAGAACATGAGCCTCGGACAAATGGGTGGAGAGGGAAGCCCAATTTGCGGAGGAAATGGGGGAGGAACACCACCCTCTCATGGGGCCTAGGGGTGGGGATGAGCTGCCCCTCTTCGGGCCGGTGCGCAATGTTGTTAGACAAGTATCCGGCCTTCCTCAGTTTTTTGATGTGTCCCTCCGTGACGGAGGAGACCATCCACTTGCCTCCCGCTCCGGACATGGCTGGAGAAGGTTGAGGTGGGGTGTGCGGACTTGGGCGCTGGAGCTCGAGTGCGCGGAAATGGATAGGCAAAGGAGGAAGAAGGCGTGGATGAAAAGGTGGGTCCTTATCCCCTTATATGGGCGGACACGACTATGCGTCCCCACCAGCCTGGTAAAACTCGCTTATCTCCCCAGCGCCATAATCAATGGCGCGGTTGGGTTACCCACGCCGTATTGATGAGAATCCCGAAATAAGAGGACACGATCTCTGCTTTGACAAGACGTGCCAAGGAAACCGCCTTGCTAAACGCGCTGAGGTGGGACAGTAAAACGATTCGAATAAAGACTTGGCCGTGGTGTGATGTCACGCTACGAAATACGTTAGCAGATTAGATTTGTGTAAATATTATTCTCTCTATGGCAATATGTGGAAACTTATTTTGCAGAGCCGGACACTACCTTTGTGTTCAAAATCTTCTATGAAGTACTTGGAGGAGGAACCCGCCTTGCAATGCCGAAGACAATCCGCGCACCGGACTCGTCGTCATTGAAGCCTGGTTCAGGGGCTACTGAGGGAGTCCTGGATTAGGGGGTGTACGGATAGCCGGACTATACCTTCGGCCGGACTCCTGGACTATGAAGATACAAGATTGAAGACTTTGTCCCGTGTCCGGCAAGGACTTTCCTTGGCGTGGAAGGAAAGCTTGGCGATACGGATATGTAGATCTCCTACCATTGTAACCGACTCTGTGTAACCCTAGCCCTCTCCGGTGTCTATATAAACCGGAGGGTTTTAGTCCGTAGGAACATACAATCATACCATAGGCTAGCTTCTAGGGTTTAGCCTCTCTGATCTCGCGGTAGATCTACTCTTGTACTACCCATATCATCAATATTAATCAAGCAGGACGTAGGGTTTTACCTCCATCAAGAGGGCCTGAACCTGGGTAAAACATTGTGTCCCCTGCCGCCTGTTACCATCTGCCTAGACGCACAGTTCGGGACCCCCTACCCGAGATCCGCCGGTTTTGACACCGACACTATGTTTATGATACTTGTACTCTATGCTTGGTTTCATTTCTTCATGATGATTGTGCTACTACTCAGTTATACTTGCATCTGAGTACTTATTCCGCTGCTAAGTAGTTCGTTGATTAGGGTGAGGAAATTCCTCAGTGACGAATTTGTAAAAATCGTCTATTCAGCCCCTCTAGTCGATATAACGCACTTTCAATTGGTATCAGAGCAAGGTACTCCATTTTTCTATGTGATTTTGGTTTAACCGCCTGGAGTTTTAGTTATGTCGACTGTAGGTATGATCAAGGTCTCTATTGGGTGTACTACTCGATGGGATGGACTACCCCTACTAGAAGAACAAGATGTGAATGCATCTTGAGGCAATTGACAACGATCTCTGGTACGTTGTGGAAAATGACGTTCCCTCTGTCACTCCTACCATCAAGGCTGCTGATGTGAAGAGATTCAAGCAACTCGATTCTCAAGCGAAGAACATCATATGTGGCCATTTGAGCAAAGGGCAGTATGGCAGAGTGAGTGCTTTGGTGACTGCAAAACTTATCTGGGATAGGTTGTCCAAGGTCAACGAAGGAGTCTCAACACAGCGTGACTCTCGGGTTGATGTTCTTCGCAATCTCTTCAACCGCTTCAAAATACTCGACAATGAAAATGTTCAGCAAATCTTCGATCGCCTCACTGACATTTCAAATGAGCTTCAAGCACTTGGTGCCAGTGACATCACCGACCATCATTTCTGATGACTCAAAGACGAAGAAGAAATCTTCAAAGTCCTCGTCATCAAAATCCTCAAAGTCTTCATCTCACAAGAAGAGCAACTCCAAAAAGGCTCGGGCACTTATTGGCAAGGAAATGGACTCTGAAGCTGAATCTAAGGAAAATGAGGAAGAGGAGGCATCCGAGGAGTCAGACTCTGGTATGGCGAGCCTAGCTCTCGCTACTGCGTTCGTTAGCAAGTCCATCTTCAACTCTGAGGAAAATGACCTCCCCAACACTATTGACGACGGCGATAATGACTACGCTCCTGCTACCTCTAGAGCATGCGTTGGTTTCCCTTGAAGAGGAAAGGGTGATGCAGCAAAGTAGCGTAAGTATTTCCCTAAGTTTTTGAGAACCAAGGTATCAATCCAGTAGGAGACTACACGCAAGTCACCTAGTACCTGCACAAACAAACAAGTACCTCGCAACCAATGTGATAAAGGGGTTGTCAATCCCTTCATGGTCACTTGCGAAAGTGAGATCTAATAAAGACAATAAGATAAATATTTTTGGTATTTTTGTTGTATAGATTGGAAAGTAAAGATTGCAAAACAAATAGTAAACTAAAATTGTAGATCAGAAACTTATATGATGTAAAGTAGACCCGGGGGCCATAGGTTTCACTAGTGGCTTCTCTCAAGATAGCATATATTACGGTGGGTGAACAAATTACTGCCGAGCAATTGATAGAAAAGTGCATAGTTATGGTGATATCTAGGCATGATCATGAACATAGGCATCACGTCCGTGTCAAGTAGACCGAAACGATTCTGCATCTACTACTATTACTCCACACATCGACCGCTATCCAGCATGCATCTAGAGTATTAAGTTCAAAAGAACAGAGTAACACATTAGGCAAGATGACATGATGTAGAGGGATAAACTCAAGCAATATGATATAAACCCCATCTTTTTATCCTTGATGGCAACAATACAATACGTGCCTTGCTGCCCCTGCTGTCACTGGGAAAGGACACCGCAAGATTGTACCCAAAGCTAAGCACTTCTCCCATTGCAAGAAAAATCAATCTAGTAGGCCAAACCAAATTGATAATTCGAAGAGACTTGCAAAGATATCAAATCATGCATATAAGAATTCAGAGAAGAATCAAATATTGTTCATAGATAATCTTAATCATAAACCCACAATTCATCGGATCTCGGCAAACACACCGCAAAAAGAATTACATCGAATAGATCTCCAAGAACATCGAGGAGAACTTTGTATTGAGATCCAAAGAGAGAGAAGAAGCCATCTAGCTAATAACTATGGCCCCAAAGGTTTGTGGTAAACTACTCACACATCATCGAAGAGGCTATGGTGTTGATGTAGAAGCCATCCGTAATCGAATCCCCCTCCGGCAGATTGCCGGAAAAGGTCCCCAGATGGGATCTCACGGGTACAGAAGGTTGCGGCAGTGGAAAAGTCGTTTTATGGCCCCCCCCCTAGATGTTTTGAAGGTATAAGAGTATATATAGGCGAAAGAAGTAGGTCGGTGGAGCTGCGAGGGGCCCATGAGGGTGGGGAGCGCGCCTGGCTTCCCTGGGCGCGCCGCCTTACCTCGTGGCTGCCTCGCTGCTTCCTTGACGTCCACTCCAAGTCTCTTGGATTGCGTTTGTTCCAAAAAGATCCTCGCGAAGGTTTCATTCCGTTTGGATTCCGTTTGATATTGTTTTTCTGCCAAACACTGAAATAGGCAAAAAAAAACAGCAATTTGCAATGGGCTTTCGGTTAATAGGTTAGTCCCAAAAATAATATAAAAGTGCATAATAAAGCCCATAAACATACAAAACAGATAATATAATAGCATGGAACAATAAAAAATTATAGATACGTTGGAGACGTATCAAGCATCCTCAAGCTTAATTCCTGCTCGTCCTCGAGTAGGTAAATGATAAAAACAGAATTTTTGATGTGGAATGCTACCTAACATAATTTCTCAATGTATTTCTCTTTATTGCAGCATGAATGTTTAGATCTGAAAGGTGCTCGATAGGAGTTTAATATTGACATAAAAATAATAATACTTCAAGCAATGCTAACCAAGCAATCATGTCTTATCAAAATAACATAGCCAAAGAAAGCTTATCCCTACAAAATCATATAGTTTGGTCATGCTTCATTTTCGTCACACAAAATGCTCCCATCATGCACAACCCCGATGACAAGCCAAGCAATTGTTTCATACTTTATTCTTTGCAAACTTTTTCAACTTTCACGCAATATATGAGTGTGAGCCATGGATATAGCACTATGGGTGGAATAGAATATGATGATGGAGGATGTGTGAGAAGACAAAAAGGGAGAAAGTCTCACAATGACGTGGCTAATCAACGGGCTATGGAGATGCCCATCAATTGATGTCAATGCAAGGAGTAGGGATTGTCATGCAACGGATGCACTAGAGCTATAAATATATGAAAGCTCAACAAAAAAACTAAGTGGGTGTGCATCCAACTTGCTTTCTCACAAAGACCTAGGGCATTTTGAGGAAGCCCATTGTTGGAATATACAAGCCAAGTTCTATAATGAAAAATTCCCACTAGTATATGAAAGTGACAACATAAGAGACTCTCTATCATGAAGATCATGGTGCTACTTTGAAGCACATGTGTGGAAAAAGGATAGTAACATTGCCCCTTCTCTCTTTTTCTCTCAATTTTTTGGGCCTCTTTTTCATGGCCTTTCTCTCCTTTTTTTCGAAGAACTTTCCTCACATGGTACAATGCTCTAATAATGAATATCATCACACTTTTATTTACTTACAACTCAAGAATTACAACTCGATACTTAGAACAAAATATGACTCTATATGAATGCCTCCGGCGGTGTACCGGGATATGCGATGAATCAAGAGTGACATGTATGAAAGAATTATGAAGGTGGCTTTGCCACAAATACGATGTCAACTACATGATCATGCAAGGAAATATGACAATGATGGAGCGTGTCATAATAAAAGGAACTGTGGAAAGTTGCATGGCAATATATCTCGGAATGGCTATGGAAATGCCATAATAGGTAGGTATGGTGGCTGTTTTGAGGAAGATATAAGGAGGTTTATGTGTGATAGAGCGTATCATATCACGGGGTTTGGATGCACCGGCAAAGTTTGCACCAACTCTCGAGGTGAGAAAGGGCAATGCACGGTACTGAAGAGGCTAGTAATGATGGAAGGGTGAGAGTGCGTATAATCCATGGACTCAACATTAGTCATAAAGAACTCACATACTTATTGCAAAAATCTACAAGTCATCAAAACAAAGCACTACGCGCATGCTCCTAGGGGGATAGATTGGTAGGAAAAGACCATTGCTCGTCCCCGACCGCCACTCATAAGGAAAGCAATCAAAGAACACCCCATGCTTGAAATTTGTCACACAACGTTTACCATACGTGCATGCTACGGGACTTGCCAACTTTAACACAAGCATTTCTCAATTCCATAATTACTCAACTAGCACAACTCTAATATTACCACCTTTATATCTCAAAACAACTATCAAGGATCAAACTTCTCATAACATTTAATGCACTCTATATGAAAGTTTTTATTATACCCATCTTGGATGCCTATCATATTAGGACTAATTTCATAACCAAAGCAAATTACCATGTTGTTCTAAAAGTCTATCAAAATAATATAAGTGAATCATGAGAGATCAATAATTTCTATAAAATAAAATCACCACCGTGCTCTAAAAAGATGTAAGTGAAGCACTAGAGCAAAATTATCTAGCTCAAAATATATAAGTGAAGCACATAGAGTATTCTAATAAATTCTGATTCATGTGTGTCTCTCCCAAAAGTTGTGTACAGCAAGGATGTTTGTGGTAAACTAAAAATCAAAGACTCAAATCATACAAGAGGCTCCAAGCAAAACACATATCATGTGGTGAATAAAAATATAGCCTAAGTAAAGTTACCGATAGATGAAGACGAAAGAGGGGATGCCTTCCGAGGCATCCCCAAGCTTAGGCTTTTGGTTGTCCTTGTATTTTACCTTGGGGTGCCTTGGGCATCCCCAAGCTTTGGCTCTTGCCACTCCTTGTTCCGAAATTCATCAAATCTTTACCCAAAAACTTGAAAACTTTGCAACACAAAACTCAACAGAAAATCTCATGAGCTCCGTTAGTATAAGAAAACAAATCACCACCTTAAGGTACTGTAATAAACTCATTATTTATTTATATTGGTGTTAAACCTACTGTATTCCAACTTCTCTATGGTTCATATCCCCGATACTAGCCATAGATTCATCAAAATAAGCAAACAACACACGGAAAACAGAATCTGTTAAAACAGAATAGTCTGTAGTAATCTGTAGGTTTCAAATACTTATGTAACTCCAAAAATTCTGAGAAATTAGGAAATCCTAAATAATTTGTATGTTGATCTACTACAGTTGGAACCAGTATTTTATCGCTCTCTGGTTAAAAATGAAAATTATTCTCGTGAGCGCATACATTCTGTTTTTTTCAGCAAGATCAAATAACAATCATCCAAGAAGTTTCTAAAGGCTTTACTTGGCACAAACACTAATTAAAACCTAAAAACACAACCATAACAGAGGATAGATGATTTATTTATTACTAAACAGGAAAAAAAGCAAGAAACAAAATAAAATTGGGTTGCCTCCCAACAAGCGCTATCGTTTAACGCCCCTAGCTAGGCATAGAGATTTCAATGATGCTCACATGAAAGACGAAAATTGAAGCACAAAGAGAGCATCATAAAACACGTGACAAAAACATATAAGTCTAACATACTTCCTATGCATAGTAATATTATAGGCAAACAAATTATCAAGGCAAGCAAAAAACTAGCATATGCAAGGAAGCGGAAAGAAACAATAGTAATCTCAACATAACGAGAGGTAATTTAGTAACATGAAAATTTCTACAACCATATTTTACTCTCTCATAGTAACTACATGTAGGATCATAAGTAAATTCAACAATATAGCTATCACAAAACATATTCTTAGCACGATCCACATGTATGCAAAGTTGACACTCTTCCAAAATAGTGGGATTAACATTAACTAAAGTCATGACCTCTCCAACCCCACTTTTTATCAAAAACTTCGTAAGATTGAACATTCTCCAAAATTGTGGGATCTAAAGTTGACAATCTTCCAAACTCACTTTCAATATTATTGCAAATACTGTTATCAATATCATATTCATCATAGGGCTTAAATAAATTTTCAAGATCATAAGAAGAATCACCCCAATCATGATCATTGCAACAAATAGTAGTCATAGCAAAACTAGCATCCCCAAGCTTGAGGTTTTGCATATCATTAACACAATTGTCATTAAGAGAATTTATAATAACATCATTACAATCATGCTTTTCATCAAAGGAACTATCAAGTATGGGTGCAATAGCAACGATCTCATGTTTAACATAAGGAACTATAGCAAACTCATCTTCATAAATATTGGCATCATGGCCACAAGAATAGCAAGCATCATGTTCATCAAGGGATATTTCAATCAAATCATCGGAATCATAATTATCTATAGATTCATGCATAGCATTATTTTCTTCCCAAGCAACGGTCATTCTTTCAATAAATTCTTTGACATAGACATTATGAGCATAGTTTTCATAGCAATATTTAAGTATGTCAAAATTTTCGGATTCGTAGAGAGTAATATCATACTTTTTAATCAAAGAAGCAACTTCATAAGAACCCTTAAAAGCAACAAATTCTTCAGTTTGTTGGATATCGTAGTAACCATAAACACCCTTTGCATAAGAAGATAAGATTTCATTATCATTAAACTCACATAGGTAGGGGACGTGTTTTCAGGGTTCTTAGAGCAACAAGTAAAATCATTAATTTCACAAAGATTCCAAGCATAACACAACAATCTGTTTATTTGATCCCATAAGAGTCTCCCTTTTCAGACAAACGGTGACACACAAAATGAACATGCTCATCTAAATATTTCCCATCAACTAGGCTAGTTGGGGTTTCAGCACGAGCGCATAAGGATCGAAGATGATCCAAGTAGAACACTTTAAGTGGTCCATATCAATAGATTTTTAGCAAGCAAAGATGCAAGCAAATACAAGGCACATGGAAACACAAATAGAGATACATACAGGAAGAAGGCGAAGAAAAGGCAAAGGTGAAGTGGGGGAGAGGAAAACGAGAGGCGAATGGAAAATAATGTAATGCGAGGGATAAGGGTTTGTGATGGGTACTTGATATGTCTTGACTTGGCGATCTCCCCTGCAATGGCGCCAGAAATCCTTCTTGCTACCTCTTGAGCATGCGTTGGTTTTCCCTTGAAGAGGAAAGGGTGATGCAGCAAAGTAGCGAAAGTATTTCCCTTAGTTTTTGAGAACCAATGTATCAATCTAGTAGGAGACTACACACAAGTCACCTAGTACCTGCACAAACAAACAAGTACCTCGCAACCAACGTGATAAAGGGGTTGTCAATCCCTTCAATCACTTACGAAAGTGAGATCTGATAGAGATAATAAGATAAATATTTTTGGTATTTTTGTTGTATAGATTGGAAAGTAAAGATTACAAAATAAACAGTAAACTAAAATTGTAGACCAGAAACTTATATGATGTAAAGTAGACCCGGGGGCCATAGCTTTCACTTGTGGCTTCTCTCAAGATAGCATATATTACGGTGGGTGAACAAATTACTGCCGAGCAATTGATAGAAAAGCGCATAGTTATGATGATATCTAGGCATGATCATGAACATAGGCATCACGTCTGTGTCAAGTAGACCGAAACGATTCTGCATCTACTACTATTACTCCACACATCGACCGCTATCCAGTATGCATCTAGAGTATTAAGTTCAAAAGAATAGAGTAACGCATTAGGCAAGATGACATGATGTAGAGGGATAAACTCAAGCAATATGATATAAACCCCATCTTTTTATCCTCGATGGCAACAATACAATACATGCCTTGCTGCCCCTGCTATCACTGGGAAAGGACACCGCAAGATTGAACCCAAAGCTAAGCACTTGTCCCATTGCAAGAAAGATCAATCTAGTAGGCCAAACCAAACTGATAATTCGAAGAGACTTGCAAAGATATCAAATCATGCATATAAGAATTCAGAGAAGAATCAAATATTGTTCATTGATAATCTTAATCATAAACCCACAATTCATCGGATCTCGGTAAACACACCGCAAAAAGAATTACATCGAATAGATCTTCAAGAACATCGAGGAGAACTTTGTATTGAGATCCAAAGAGAGAGAAGAAGCCATCTAGCTAATAACTATGGACCCGAAGGTTTGTGGTAAAATACTCACACATCATCGGAGAGGCTATGGTGTTGATGTTGAAGCCCTCCGTAATCAAATCCCCCTCCGGCAGATCACCGGAAAAGGTCCCCAGATGGGATCTCACGGGTATAGAAGGTTGCGGTGGTGGAAAAGTGGTTTCGTGTCTCCCCTGGATGTTTTCAAGGTATAAGAGTATATATAGGCGAAAGCAGTAGGTCGATGGTTCTACGAGGGGCGCACGAGGGTGGGGGCGCACCTGGCCCCCTGGGCGCGCCGCCCTACCTCGTGGCTGCATTGCTGCTTCCTTGACGTCTACTTCAAGTCTCCTGGATTGCGTTTGTTACAAAAAAAGATCCTCGCGAAGGTTTCATTCCGTTTGATATTCCTTTTCTGCAAAACACTGAAATAGGCAAAAAAACAGCAATTTGCACAAGGCTTTCGGTTAATAGGTTAGTCCCCAAAATAATATAAAAGTGCATAATAAAGCCCATAAACATCCAAAATAGATAATATAATAGCATGGAACAATCAAAAATTATAGATACGTTGGAGACGTATCAGCTCCCACCTATTGCTTCATGGCAAAAGGTGCAAAGGTACTCATATATCCCTCTTCTAAATCAAGTGAGGATGAATCTGATGAAAATCTCAAACCTATTTACTCTAAACTTCCTAAGATTGCTGTGAAACAACAAAAGGCTTTTGAAAAGGTTCAAAATATGCTAGACAAAAGCGATGACCTGTTGGGTGAAGAAATGGATCAAACTCAAACTCTTACTGATAATCTTTTGAGACTTCAGACTAAGTATGATAACCTTCAAAGTCATCATAACACTCTCTTATCTAATCATGAGAAGCTTTCTTATGAATTTTTTCAAAGAAAGCAAGATCTTGAGCAGCTAAGGGTGATTTATGAAGATCTTCAGAAGGAATGCGATTCATTGCTTGCTCAACAGATCAGTTCCGCTCAAGTTGAATTCAGTCCACCATGTTTGAAATGCATTGAACGTGAATCTACTAATTCTTCACCTGAAAGTTCAAATGCTTCTATTGCTGCAAATTCTTCAACTATCTATGCTGTCACAAATTTCTCATCTGAGGATGCTACTAGTGTCACTGACCATGTAGGGCTGAAGGAATTCTATGTGACAGGCATGTACAAAAGCCTCAAAGGGCATCAGGCTCTCTATGATGTGCTTAAAAAGTAGATCCTCAACAGGAACCCTAAGAAAGAGGGTATTGCCTTTGAGAGGAAACTCAATGCTGATGGGACCTACTGCAACCTGAGCAGTATCCCAAAACCTCATGGGTTGTTGCGAAGGTACCTTCAGTGGATCCATCTACTTTATCTGGCTTTACATGTGAATCTTCATATTCTTCTGATGAGTCATTTGACTCCAACTATAAACTATTCAAAAATCAGAATGGTGAAGTATTTGCTAGATATGTTGGCACTAACTGCAGGAACAGTCCCCCTATGAAGAAAATCTGGGTTCCTAAAAGGTGCCTTGAAAGTCTTCAGGTGAATGTCATCATGACACCACCTGTGAATAATAGGAACCCCAGATCAAATTCTTCATATGGACCAAAGTCCTCACGTGGATCAAATTCCTCATATGGATCCAGATCTTCATATGAACATCATCGTGCTAACACTTCTGTTTCACAAGGAAGATATAAGGGTTATGAATATGTGCATTATTCTTCAAATCATTATGTTCATAAGTCCTCGAAGAATTACTCTGCTTATTCATATGCCTACTCTAACCCCTCTTCTATGAAACGAAGTGGATTGGCTTCTATGCCACGTTTCTCTTATGGAGCTCGCACAATGATGAACTCTTTGCCACCCCTCCAGATGTGGGTGGTGAAGAAAAAGAACTAATCTCTTATGTAGGGTCAGGTCTCCAGACGAACTTAATCGTCTGAAGAAATTGCTGGAGACCTGAATATGCTTGAAAGGACGCAAGCTAATCATGAAGAAATGAATTTTCATTTCTCACGTCCTCATACTGCTATATCTGTTCTATTGCTTGATGAAATTGATCTGATAAATTTGATGTCATATTCTTCACTGCTGAAGTATATGAGTTCGTAAGATGCATTAATTCATCTGCAGGATGATCAACCCAAAGCCACTGAGTGGGTCCTCAACAGTGGATGTACAAATCACATGACTGGTGACAGGAACTTACTGATGGACACTGCTTTATCTCCATCGCATCTGAAGCATATCACCTACGCTGACAAAGGCAAAAAGCAAGGTATTGGGTCTAGGTAAGGTTGCAATCTCAAAGGATTGACACATGGACAAAGTCATGCTTGTCGAGTCCTTATTATTTAACCTCATGTCTGTCTCAATGCTTTGTGATCTTGATATGATTGTTGTCTTTGGCAAGTATCATTGTGTTGTGATTGTGGAAGCTGACAATTCCAAAGTCTTCGAAGGCTTTAGGAGAGGAGACTTGTATATTGTTGATTTCTCTACAGGCCCACAACCTGCTACATGTCTACTTGCAAAAGCTTCAGAACGCTGGCTATGGCATCGACGACTTGGTCATGCTAGCATGAGGAACTTGCACACGCTCGTGAAGAAGAAGCATGTCATTGGCATCGAGGGTGTCAAATTCCTCAAGGATCATCTGTGTGGAGCTTGTGAAGCTGGAAAGATGACCAAGGCCAAGCATCCCTCAAAGACCATCATGACTACCACTCGTCCATTTGAATTGCTTCACATGGATCTCTTTGGCCCTACGCATTATGCCACATCCACTAATGTTGCATCTTTATATGGCTTTGTCATTGTTGATGACTATTCTCGTTACACATGGGTGCATATCATCACTTACAAAACTGAAGTGCAGGAAGTCTTCAAACGATTTTCTTCGAGGGCTTCAACCAACTTTGATGTGAAGATCAAGCACATCAGAAGTGACAATGGGACCAAGTTCAAGAACACTGGTCTTGATGACTATCTTGATGAACTTGGTATTACTCATGAGTTATCTGCTCCTTATAATCCTCAGCAGAATGGCGTCGTGGAGCGCAAGAACATGACTCTTGTTGTTATGGCTCACACTATGCTTGATGAATACAAGACGCCTCCTCGCTTCTGGCCTGAGGCAATTGATACTGCATGCCACATCATCAACATGGTATATCTTCACAAATTCTTCAGAAAGACCTCATATGAACTCCTCACTAACAACAAACCCAATGTGAGTTATTTCAAAGTCTTCGGTGCTAAATGTTGGATTAGAGATCCTCATCACAATTCTAAATTTGCACCGAAAGAACATGAAGGTTTTATGCTTGGTTATGGAAAGGACTCGCACACCTATAGAGTCTTCAACACCTATCACCATAAGGTGGTTGAAACTGTAGATGTGCGGTTCGATGAAACTAACGGCTCGCAAAGAGAACACATACCTCCTGTGCTAGATGAAATATCACCTGAGGAATCCATTAAAGTTCAAGGCTACTGAGGATGTCATTCCTACCTAAGAATCTGCTAAAGAAGTTGGTCCAGAACGTGAAGAACATCATGCTAGTGCACCTGAGGAAAATGGCTTTGAAGAAAATGCTGAGCCCCCTCAACGTCGTCAACCCGCTCATCCTCCCGTTGCTAATGAAGTGCAAATTGAGAGAATCATCAACGACATCAAAGCACCAGGTCCTCTCACACGCTCAAAAGCTTCACATCTGTCTAACTTTTGTGGGCACTTTGCTTTTGTCTCTATCACAGAGCCCACCAAAGTAGATGAGGCATTTCTGGAGCCTGAGTGGATTCAAGCAATGGAAGAGGAATTACATCAATTCGAGCTCAACAATGTCTGGGAACTTGTCAAGCTACCAGACCCACGCAAGCACAATATCATCAGCACCAAACGGATCTACCACAACAAGCAAGATGAAAATGGCCTTGTGGTGAGGAATAAGGCACGACTAGTAGCTCAAGGCTACACACAGGTTGAAGGAATTTATTTCGATGGAACTTTTGCACCTGTTGCTATACTTGAGCCTATTCGCATATTGTTTGCTTATTCTAACCATCATAATATCATCTTATATCAAATGGATGTGAAAAGTGCATTCCTCAATGGTAAGCTTGAGGAAGAAGTATATGTTGCTCAACCCCCAAGTTTTGAAGATCCAAAGCATCCTGACCAAGTCTTTAGACTCAATAAGGCCCTCTATGGCCTCAAGCAGGCCCCTCAGGCATGGTATGATACTTTGAAGTAATTCCTCATGAAGAAAGGCTTCAAACCCGGTTCACTTGACCCAACTCTTTTCACCAAAACCTATGATGATGAATTATTCGGTGCCAAATCTATGTTGATGATATTATCTTTGGATGTACTAACCAACGTTACACTGACGAATTTGCCTATATGATGAGTGAGGAATATCAAATGTCTATAATGGGATAATTGAAATTCTTCTTAGGTCTTCAAATTCGTCAACAACGCAATGACATCTTCATATCTCAGAAGAAATACCTCAAGGATGTGTTGAGGAAATTCGGCATGCAAGATTGCAAAGGCGTCAAAATCCCTATGCCACAAATGGCCATCTATGCACTGATAAAAATGGTATAGACTTCGATCAAAAGGTATACCGCTCCATGATTGGCTATTTATTGTATCTATGTGCATCTAGGCCAGATATTATGCTTAGTGTTTGCATGTGTGCCCATTTTCAAGCTACACCGAAGGAATCACACCATAAGGCTGTGAAGCATATTCTTCGATATCTAGCTCACACACCAACACTTGGATTATGTTATCCCAAGGGCTCAGCTTTTGATCTCATTGTATATTCTGACTCTGACTATGTTGGTGATCGTGTGGACCACAAGTCAACATCAGGAACATGCCATTTCCTCGGACGATCCTTAGTATGTTGGTCCTCAAAGAAGCAGAACTGCGTATCACTCTCTACTGCTGAAGCTGAGTACATTGCTACTGGTTTGTGCTTTGCTCAATTGCTATGGATGAAGCAAACCCTCAAGGGACTACGGCATCAATGTGAAGAATGTGCCACTCTACTGTGACAATGATAGTGCCATCAAGATTATTCAGCACTCGAAGACTAAGCACATCTAGATTCGTCATCATTTTCTTTGAGATCATGTGTTGAAGGGCGACATTTCTATTGAGCACGTGAAGACTGAAGAACAACTAGCCGATATATTCACAAAGCCCTTGGATGAGAAGAGATTTAGCAATTTGCGGTGTGAGCTAAATATCTTAGAATATTCGAATGTTCTTTGAAAAGGACACACATCCTAACACTTATGCAAATTGATGACTTAGATGTGCAACACACAAAGTAACGTTTTTCTTCAATCAATGAAGACTAACCCTCTAAGTGTGAAGAAATTAATGAAGATTCTGGTTCTCAGAGTCCTACGACAATTGTATGTGGCGTCTAAAATCATCATTCTTATACGGTGGGTCATGCCACAAACAAAAGTTGAAAATCTTCAATTTGAGTATTTCTTCAGTTTTGAAATTCCTATGTTGTTCAAGTTCTTCAACTTTGCATAGTCTTCACTCTTTCCGATTCTGTTCTTCATTGGCTACTAAAACTTCTAAGAATGCATGTGACCTCTTCAAATTATTCACACCTATACTTTGTACACAGGCACTCATGTCTGCTGCTGAATCACTAGGTTCTCATCAACTTAACTCATTTGCAGCGTTCCTCAAAGACAAATTGCATACCTCTTCAGAGAATTCTGTTGTTCAAATTCCTCGGCTGAAGAAAATGGCTGATGGCAAGAGACCTCAAAAGGGAGGAAAGAGACTTGAAGTAAACACAACATTTGAGATCCCTGATGAAATCTATGCAGGGTACTGCACTCCAGCTGAAGAAACAAAGAATGAGTGCAAAGTGCGCATACAAAGGATTGAGAGGAGATGGGCATGGGAATGAAGGGAGTACATATATGTCACTCGTAAGTACATGAATAAATTCGCGTTACACCCTCCTTGCCCAAGACCTCCTTTGGCGCCTATCCAAATTGCTAACCCCACTAGCCTCAAGCACAGTGAGGACTATCCTGATGAATGGGCCAAGCAGCAGGCAAAGTTGGCCAAAATGGCCAAGGAAGTAGTGAAGAAATTCAATGAAGACTCCACTGCTGCCGCTGCCGAGGCCTCTGCTAGCAAGCCTAAGAAGGCTATGCCCAAGAAGCCTACGCACAAGCCTAGTTCCTCAGCTACAATGGCCTCACGGCCAAGCTCGTCAAAGCCCTCACGGCAAATTCCTCAAGCAGCTCCAGTTCCCACTGCTACAAAAGCTTCAGTTGCTGCTGCAAAGTCCTCAGCACCTGCGCACCTTGCCTCGTGCCAAAGGACCACTAGCATCTCAATTGCTTCAGGAGCCTCTACAAGTTCTTCTGCTCCTCTTCAGTCCTCAACAGGCCCAACTCTGCTAAAGACAAAGGCCACTTCTAGACGAGGCACAAGGCCAAGTCCCCACAAGAAGCAGGATGCCTTTCATGTACCGTCTAGTGAAGACGAAGCTGATGATGAGGAATGTGACGCCCCGAGACTATTGTGCCAGGTGTCTTCCAGTTATTCGCTGTTGTTGACTTGTCATTTGCTTGCGTGTCGTGCATTTCATATCATGTCACCATGTGCATTTCCTTTGCATACGTGTTCGTCTCATGCATCCGAGCATTTTCCCCGTTGTCCGTTTTGCATTCCGGCGCTCCTATGTCCTCCGGTGTCCCTTTCTACCTCTTTTCGTGTGCGGGTTTTAAACGTTCTTGGATTGGACCAAGACTTGCCAAGCGGACTTGGTTAACTACCGGTAGACCGCCTGTCAAGTTTCGTACCATTTGGACTTCGTTTGATACTCCAACGGTTAACCGAGGAACCGTAAAGGCCTCGTGTGTGTTGCAGCCCAACACCCCTCCAAAGTGGCCCAAAACCCACCTAAACCTCCTCCATCCTCTCGGTCGTTCGATCACGACTGCATGGCCGAAACCGCACCTCATTTGGACTCTCCTAGCTCCCTCTACATATATATATGTGTCTCCCTCCGAAATTCTCGTGCAGGCAAACCCTAACTTCGTCCTCCTCGCGCCGCCGGACGAAATCCCCACCGCGCCCGAACATGTCCACCGCTCCCCTCCACCTCACCACCGCCACTTGTCGCGCCGCCACTGGCCGGCGCCGCCGCAGCAGCCACCCTCACCCACTCCTCGCTCGCCACCTGTCCTCCCGACGCCTCCCAGCCGCGCGGCCCGCCCAGGCTCGGGGCGAGCCCGCGAAGCCCATTGGGACCCGAGCGCTCCGCCGCCGCCTGGTCCCGAGCGCCTCCCACTTCGAAGATCCACCGCCCGCTGGATCTCCGCCGCTGCGTGCCTCCCCGCCGCCGCGCCGCTTCTCGCCTTCCTCCGGCGAGCCGCCGCTGCCGTCAAGCTCCGCCGCCCGCGCCTCCGCCTTCCCGCATCCGGCCGGAGCTTCGCCGCCCAACGCCGGCCACCTCTGCTCCGGCCAGATCCGGCCACGGTTCCGCCGGATCCATCCCCCCTCACTCCGGTGACTTCAACTCCGGCGTCCTCGGCAACTCCGGCGAGATCCGTCGCCGCCTCGGTTCGCGTGCCCGACGAACCCTAGATATGAGAAGGTCGTTTTTCTGCCAAGTCCCGGATTATTTTAGCATTTTTCATCGCATCATAACTTTGCACCCGTGGCTCCGTTTTGGGCGTGTAGCATATCAAATTGTTCTTCTCGACGAGTACTTCATTTCATTCCATTGCATCATGTTCATTTGAGCTCATCTTGATGCCCTAAATGCTATTGCAAGAGTGCTAGTTTTTGTTAGTTTCAGATTCATATCAGTAATTGGACATTTGTCATTTTTGCCGTGATTAATGTGTGCCTCCTATGAACTTGATCCCTTCATGTGTTTTGAAGTATGACATGCCATCTTTACAGGGGTGTATGCCATGTATTTTTGTGATCTTTGTGGTGACTAGCACAAGCATGCAAAGTAGCCCTCGTAATGTTGCTGATTTCAGGGACTTAGAAATCCTCTAAGTCTTTGTTCTGTCAATATTTTTATGCCATGTATTCATGTTGCTACCGAGTGATCCATGCCTCTTTTGAGCATGATCAGTAAGGATGTTTTGTAGATATTGTTGTGCTCTATCCATCCATGTCTTTGTTTGCATTTATGGAGAACCCTAGCTTGACTCAATTGAGCTCTACTTTTGCTATAAAAAGTTCCTGGCAGAATGTTTACATGTTAAGTATTTTTGCCGAGCTTGTTGTATTTGATCCATGCATGCTATGTTGTTGTTCTTGCAATGTCTAGCTTCTATGCCATGTCTACTTGCTGGGTGTATGCTTAGTTTGTCATGCAATGCCTTGTGGTGAGTGCATCGAGCTCGTAAACATGCCTACTTAATATCTGTTTTGCCATGTTCCAGTTTTCTGCTAAGTCTGAATCTGTTAACGATAATTGCTATGTTCACATGTTTGACATTGTACTTTCTGATCCCTTTTGGCTTATGGTAAGTAAGGGACGTTTGTTGTATGCTTTGAGTAGCTTCATTCCATGCCTTGCTTTGCCATGATATGTTCCTGTAGCATGTTGTTATCTTGCTCTAAACATTGCTTCCTGATGTTAAATTCCTGGCATGTTGTTATTTTCACTAAGTCTGTAACCTGTTTTCTTTTGCACTTTCGCCATGCTTGTTTGAACCTGTTATTGAGTGAATTAGCCGTAGCTCAGTGTTCATCTTTTGTCAAGCATCTTGAGTGGATCCCTGCCATGTATTTTGTTGCTATGTTAGAGTGCATTAGCTTGTTGTTCTTGATGCATTTAGATGGCCTCGTGCTATTAATCGCAGATCGGTGCCATATTTGTCTTGCTTGCCATTTCCAAACCGTGCATCCGATTCCAGTGATCTTTATATCGATTTCGACCAAAATCAACTCCTCTTTCCAGTGGCACTCTTGGATTTCCAAGTTGAGGCCAGGTTCAATCTTTCCTTTCCGAAACATTCATATGCATCGCATATCGCATCCCGCATATCATGCCATGTTTTGCATCATGTTGCTTGTGCATTGCACGTGGTTGATTGTGTCTCCCTTTGCTTGTTGTTCTTGCTTGGGTAGAGCCGGGAGACGAGTTCATGTTCGAGGTACCCGTTGAGTACGCTTCTGAGGATCAAGCTTTCGTCTACTCGGAGAACTTTGCAGGCAAAATGACCATACCCTCGAAATCACTTCTATCTTTGCTTGCTAGTTGCTCGCTCTATTGCTATGCCTTTACTATGATACCTACCACTTGCTATATCATGCCTCCCATATTGCTAAGCGAAGCCTCTAACTCACCTTGTCCTAGCAAACCGTTGTTTGGCCATGTTACCGCTTTGCTCAGCCCCTCTTATAGCGTTGTTAGTTGCAGGTGAAGTTTGGAGTTTGTTCCTTGTTGGAACATGGATATTTGTTGGGATATCACAATATCTCTTATTTAATTAATGCATCTATATACTTGGTAAAGGGTGGAAGGCTCGGCCTTATGCCTGGTGTTTTGTTCCACTCTTGCCGCCCTAGTTTCCGTCATACCGGTGTTATGTTCCTTGATTTTGCGTTCCTTACACGGTCGGGTTATAATGGGAACCCCTTGACAGTTCGCTTTGAATAAAACTCCTCCAGCAAGGCCCAACCTTGGTTTTACCATTTGCACTAACAACCTACTACCTTCCCTTGGGTTCTGCAGACTCAAGGGTCATCTTTATTTACCCCCCCCCCCCGGGCCAGTGCTTCTCTAAGTGTTAGTCCGAAATGGGCAGCTTGTGGGGCCCCCTCGGGGAAACTTGAGGGTTAGTTTTACTCGTAGCTTGACCTATCCGGTGTTGCCCTGAGAACGAGATATGTGCAGCTCCTATCGGGATTGTTGGCGCATCGGGTGGCTTTGCTGGACTTGTTTTACCATTGTCGAGATGTCTTGTAATCGGGATTCCGAGTCTGATCGGGCCGTCCTGGGAGAAGGAATATCCTTCGTTGACCGTGAGAGCTTGTGATGGGCTAAGTTGGGACACCCCTGCAGGGTTTCGAACTTTCGAAAGTCGTGCCCGTGGTTATGGGCAGATGGGAATTTGTTAATGTCCGGTTGTAGAAAACCTGAAACTTAACTTAAATAAAAATGGATCAACCGCGTGTGTAACCGTGATGGTCTCTTTCCGGCGGAGTCCGGGAAGTGAACACGGTGTTGGAGTTATGCTTGACGTAGGTTGTTCTAGGATCACTTCTTGATCATAGTTTCTCGACCGTGCCTTGCCTTCTCTTCTCGCTCTCATTTGCGTATGTTAGCCACCATATATGCTAGTGCTTGCTGCAGCTCCACCTCATACCTTTCCCCTACCTATGAGCTTAAATAGTCTTGATCGCGAGGGTGTGAGATTGCTGAGTCCCCGTGGCTCACAGATTACTTCCAAATCCAGTTGCAGGTGCCGATGAAACCATGCAGGTGACGCAACCGAGCTCAAGGAGGAGCTCGATGAAGATCGTGTTCGTTATGTCGTTTCCGTTTCCAGTTGATCAGTAGTGGAGCCCAGTTGGGGTCGATCGGGGATTTGTAGCATTAGGGGTAGTCTTCTTTATTTTGGTTCCGTAGTCGGACCTTGTTTGTATCTGGATGATGTAATGCTTTATTCATGTATTGTGTGAAGTGGCGATTGTAAGCCAACTATGTATCCTTTTCCTTATTCATTACATGGGTTGTGTTAAGATTACCTCTCTTGCGACATTACCTTCCATGCGGTTATGCCTCTAAGTCGTGCTTCAACACGTGGGAGATATAGCCGCATCGAGGGTGTGACAACTTGGTATCAGAGCCTTCCCCGACTTTAGGAGCCCCCTGCTTGATTGAATCACTGGCGTTATTGAGTCTAGAAAAATGTTTGGAGTCATTTAGGAATATA
>NC_041390.1:244587839-244604406 GCF_002162155.2 Triticum dicoccoides | reverse complement strand
ATATATATATATATATATATATATATATATATATATATATATATATATATATATATATCGAAGAGTAGGATTCTTTTTACTCCTCAGTCCCTTCGTCGCTCTAGTTAGGCATCCTGACGTAGAGTTTTGACTCTTCTCTTCTCAAATTTCACTAAATATTTTTTAGTATCACGCGGGTATCTTGGAATCTTCCGATGGTTTTGTGACGAGAACATTGTTCTTGGTGCCTCCAAACATTTAGGGGTTGTGGCAGTGTCCCGGGGAGTTGAGCTTCGAGGTATTGTCGTCACAATTTTATCGTTGCGGTTCTGGAATACCTAAGTTTCGCCGACATCGAAAATCTCTTTTATGCAGTTTTTGGTGAGATAACCTCGACGCCACCCAGTACTGGGGCGGGAGTTTGGGAGTATTGCCATAACTCGTATAACGGATGCTTTTCGAAGGTTGAGGTAAATGATTTCCGAAGGTTTCTTGGTTATGTGTTGAAGGATGGATACAACTGGATGTAGGATTTGTTAGTTTTGGGTGAGATATTATGCTTCCCCTGTATCCCCAACACCTGATTGCATAACTGGAAAATCTCGGGAGGTTATAAGTGGGAATTCAAGTAGCTCTTAGGATATCTTTCCGACAGATGTATGATATGAAATTGGGGTTCGACGTCTAGTGGTCCGCCTATCCACGGTTGGTTTTACAGTGGTCTCATTGTGTCTTAAAGAGTCCTTGGCTATGCTGACTCGGGGATGCTTCGTATGTCATGTGCACACCCTTGTACATGATGGTGCTGTAAGATCGAGCCCGTGTAGGCCCCACCACGAAAACTTTGGACGAAATCTCTATCATATGTTTGTTCCGGCTTATTCTGCAAGCCAATCCTTTGTTTTGTTTTTGAGTTGTGGTATTCGAGTTGCTTCAATGTCAAGTGTTGATTTCATACTTTTCCTAAACGGTGTTCTCATACTCCGATGTGAATACTAATCCTTCATGAGAATCGAGATTGTCATATCAATCATTTTCAACCGGCGTGTTTTCTCTTCAAGTGGATCCGATCACTTCAACATCCGCAAGATTCAATCTCAGCTTTCTCAACGGTGTTCGTTTCATCCATCCCAAGTTGTCTTTGTTTTCCCACCCTCCCACCCTTTTTTTTCAAGGACTCGGATTTATTAATTCGTTATCCATTTTATGGATGTGAAGTCTCTCCATTCTTTTCAATCAACGTTCTTACCCGGTGGTTCTCTTGAAGATGCTCTACTCGTTCATCATTCTCCATTCTTTTCTTCTCCGGTGGTTTCAATTCAAGCTTTCGGTGTTTGATCACATTCTTTTCCTTATTTCAAATGTTTTCTTGTGCCGGTGCACCTCTTAATCATCCACTTCTCGCTATTCAATTGTTCCAGAGTGCTGAAGATATCTCAGAAGATGCTAGTGTTTATTCTCATTCGTTCAAGATCTTTCTAGAATGTTCTCTCATGCAAGCCTTTTAATTCAACCGGTGCAATCTATCTTCCAAGCGACTTTTCCAATAGTGTTTCTTTTGAGTGGGCCTTAACCCACATGTCTTTTCCCAGGATCTTACCTGACTCTTCTTATTCTCCCGGAGTTATTCTCAAATCTTCTAAAGTTTGACGTAAGAATGAATTATCATTAGTCATATGTCTTTCTCCAAGATCTTTCAAATTCTTCTCATCATTGGTTCAACCTTTCTAATTGTCATTCCGGAGTGTCTCAACAATTATTGGTGGTGTTTCCCGTCGTCATTCTCTGCATTTGAAGACCGAAGAAGAGCTCTCCTCCATATCTTATCCGTTCCCTCAGAGATTCATGGTTCTAGCTTGTTGCCATCCTCTCATAATTGTTTTCTTTGTGAGAATACTTTTCTCCCATCCGAAGCAATTCAGGAGTCTTTTCAGTTTGATTCTCCGGAGCCCATCATCTCAGAATTATGCATTCTCAGCTTTCAGCTCTCTTTCTCTAAATCTTACCGGTGCATCGTTCAAGTATTATCTAAATTAGCTCGTGATTTCTTCGTTCACTTGCACCTAAACTCTCTCATGTATCTTCGTTCATTTGCTAATTCTTACCGGTGATTCATCCCTTTACTTCATTCGTTTTTCAATTCTTACAGTGGTTCGTTCAAGATTTCTCTTCATTCGTTATCATATCAATTGACTCGTTCTTTCCAAATTCCACCAGTGGATCATTGAAGACCTTTCTCTAGTTTGCGCTATATCTCTCTTAATCCTTTCTACGAGAATAAGTAGTGTGCCAAATCCGTTGCTTGTCATAAATTTAATTGGTGAAGGATAAGCATAATGTAATTCTTATTCTTGTTCCATTCGAGAGCATTCAATTCCTTATTCCGGAGGTTCATCAAATTCTTGATTTCTTTCGTTCTTCTTTCTTTTCCGGAGTTCCAAGTTTTTCCGCATTATCTCGCCGCGAAGCTCCATCTAAATCATCGCAAGGTTTCACCTTGTGTTTTCAACTTCTCTTTCCTTTCGTTTGATCATCCTTTTGTTACCGGAGTTTCTTCATGTAGGCTCTACATGTTGGTTCATCAAGGACTTAAATTCCTTCTCGAAGTGTTCATCAAGATTCTTTTTAGAGGAGCCCAAGTATTCTTCTTCTTGCAATCCGGAATGCAATTCTTTCTTCCATATCATTGGAGGTGGTATTATGTCATTCTTGATAATTTGAGTTCATGTTTCATGATTCACATGTTGTTAAGAATGAGGCATTTTAAATCCTTCAACCTCTTTGTTGGAGTTATCTTGTGTCATATTTCACCTAAAGCTTTCCCTAAGGATTGTTGCTAATTATGGTGTTTATAAATGACCCAAGTTCTTCATTTATCCTCTCGGTGAAATAAGCTTCTCGTCTCCTTGTTGACATCAATCAAAGCAATTGTTTCTGTTTGTGGCAAGTTTTCACCTCAAGTTTTTGAGATGTTTTCCATAAGGCCACTACAAGCTTACTCTTTTCATTGTTGGTTTTCCAACAACTCCGTTCGACCCTTCCCCTAAGGATGCCTTTTTCAAGCTCTTTTGTGGCAGAAGTTGGCATTTTCTTCTCCATTTTGTTATTCCAATGATATATCTTCTATTCTTCCTTCCGGAGGCATTGTGTTGTTACTCTCTTCGTCCCAACTCATTTTTGCCAAGATCATATTATTTTCTAGTTTATCCATTTAACCGGAGTGTTGTGACCTCTGCTCTAGTTCTTTTCGCCTTATCAAGTCTTGCATCCCTTCTCAACCGGAGTGCTGCCCAAATTTGTTCTCCTTTGTTTCTCTTTTCTAACGGAGTGCTTTCAACTTTGTTCATCTCCGTTGCATTATTTCTTTCAAGTTGTTCAACCTCTCAAGGTTCTTTGGTTTCACTCGTTTGTCAAAGAAGCAACTTAGTTTTACCTCTTCTTTTTCTCTTCCGTTTTCCCTCCGGTGCCATTCTAGATCTCGGGACGAGATCCTCTCGTAGTCGTGGAGTGTTGTAACGCCCTGAGACCGTTGTGCCAGGTGTCTTCCAGTTATTCGCTGTTGTTGCCTTGTCATTTGCTTGCGTGTCGTGCATTTCATATCATGTCACCATGTGCATTTCATTTGCATACGTGTTCGTCTCATGCATCCGAGCATTTTCCCCGTTTTCCGTTTTGCATTCCGGCGCTCCTATGTCCTCTGGTGTCCCTTTCTACCTCTTTTCGTGTGCGGGTGTTAAATGTTCTCGGATTGGACCGAGACTTGCCAAGCGGCCTTGGTTTACTACCGATAGACCGCCTTTCAAGTTTCGTGCCATTTGGACTTTGTTTGATACTCCAACGGTTAACTGAGGAACCGTAAAGGCCTCATGTGTGTTGCAGCCCAACACCCCTCCAAAGTGGCCCAAAACCCACCTAAACCTCCTCCATCCTCTCGGTCGTTCGATCACGATCGCGTGGCAGAAAACCGCACCTCATTTGGACTCTCCTAGCTCCCTCTACCTATATATATGTGTCTCCCTCCGAAATTCTCGCGCAAGCAAACCCTAACTTCGTCCTCTTCGCGCTGCCGGATGAAATCCCCACCGCGCCCGGACATGTCCGCCGCTCCCCTCCACCTCACCACTGCCACTTGTCGCGCCGCCACTGGCCGGTGCCACTGCAGCAGCCTCCCTCGCCCACTCCTCGCTCGCCACCTGTCCTCCCGATGTCTCCCAGCCGCGCGGCCCGCCCAGGCTCAGGGCGAGCCCACGAAGCCCATCGGGACCCGAGCGCTCCGCCGCCTCCGCCTGGTCCCAAGCGCCTCCCGCTCCGAAGCTCCGCCGCCGCGCACCTCCCTGCCGCCGCACCGCTTCTCGCCTTCCTCCGGTGAGCCGCCGCTGCCGTCAAGCTCCGCCGCCCGCGCCTCCACCGTCCCGCATCCGGCCGGAGCTTCGCCGCCCGACGCCGGCCACCTCTGCTCCAGCCAGATCCGGCCACGGTCCGACCGGATCCATCCCCCTCGCTCCGGTGACTTCAACTCCGGCGTCCTCGGTAACTCCGGCGAGATCTGTCGCCGCCTCAGTTCGCGTGCCCGACGAACCCTAGATCTGAGAAGGTCGTTTTTCTGCCAAGTCCCAGATTATTTTAGCATTTTTCATCGCATCATAACTTTGCACCCGTGGCTCCGTTTTGGGCGTGTAGCATATCAAATTGTTCTTCTCGACGAGTAATTCATTTCATTCCATTGCATCATGTTCATTTGAGCTCATCTTGATGCCCTAAATGCTATTGCAAGAGTGATAGTTTCTGTTAGTTTCAGATTCATATCAGTAATTGGACATTTGTCATTTTTGCCGTGATTAATGTGTGCCTCCTATGAACTTGAGCCCTTCATGTGTTTTGAAGTATGCCATGCCATCTTTACAGGGGTGTATGCCATGTATTTTTGTGATCTTTGTGGTGACTAGCACAAGCATGCAAAGTAGCCCTCGTAATGTTGCTGATTTCAGGGACTTAGAAATCCTCTAAGTCTTTGTTCTGTCAATATTTTTATGCCATGTATTCATGTTGCTACCGAGTGATCCATGCCTCTTTTGAGCATGATCAGTAAGGATGTTTTGTAGATATTGTTGTGCTCTATCCATCCATGTCTTTGTTTGCATTTATGGAGCACCCTAGCTTGACTCAATTGAGCTCTACTTTTGCTATAAAAAGTTCCTGGCAGAATGTTTACATGTTAAGTATTTTTGCCGAGCTTGTTGTATTTGATCCATGCATGCTATGTTGTTGTTCTTGCAATGTCTAGCTTCTATGCCATGTCTACTTGCTGGGTGTATGCTTAGTTTGTCATGCAATGCCTTGTGGTGAGTGCATCGAGCTCGTAAACATGCCTACTTAATATCTGTTTTGCCATGTTCCAGTTTTCTGCTAAGTCTGAATCTGTTAACGATAATTGCTATGTTCACATGTTTGACATTATACTTTCTGATCCCTTTTGGCTTATGGTAAGTAAGGGACGTTTGTTGTATGCTTTGAGTAGCTTCATTCCATGCCTTGCTTTGCCATGATATGTTCCTGTAGCATGTTGTTATCTTGCTATAAACATTGCTTCCTAATGTTAAATTCCTGGCATGTTGTTATTTTCACTAAGTCTGTAACCTGTTTTCTTTTGCACTTTCGCCATGCTTGTTTGAACCTGTTATTGAGTGAATTAGCCGTAGCTCAGTGTTCATCTTTTGTCAAGCATCTTGAGTGGATCCCTGCCATGTATTTTGTTGCTATGTTAGAGTGCATTAGCTTGTTGTTCTTGATGCATTTAGATGGCCTCGTGCTGTTAATTGCAGATCGGTGCCATATTTGTCTTGCTTGCCATTTCCAAACCGTGCATCTGATTCCAGTGATCTTTATATCGATTTCGACCAAAATCAACTCCTCTTTCCAGTGGCACTCTTGGATTTCCATGTTGAGGCCAGGTTCAATCTTTCCTTTCCGAAACATTCATATGCATCGCATATCGCATCCCGCATATCATGCCATGTTTTGCATCATGTTGCTTGTGCATTGCACGTGGTTGATTGTGTCTCCCTTTGCTTGTTGTTCTTGCTTGGGTAGAGCCGGGAGACGAGTTCATGTTCGAGGTACCCGTTGAGTACGCTTCTGAGGATCAAGCTTTTGTCTACTCAGAGAACTTTGCAGGCAAAATGACCATACCCTCGAAATCACTTCTATCTTTGCTTGCTAGTTGCTCGCTCTATTGCTATGCCTTTACTATGATACCTACCACTTGCTATATCATGCCTCCCATATTGCTAAGCGAAGCCTCTAACTCACCTTGTCCTAGCAAACCGTTGTTTGGCTATGTTACCGCTTTGCTCAGCCCCTCTTATAGCGTTGTTAGTTGCAGGTGAAGTTTGGAGTTTGTTCCTTGTTGGAACATGGATATTTGTTGGGATATCACAATATCTCTTATTTAATTAATGCATCTATATACTTGGTAAAGGGTGGAAGGCTCGTCCTTATGCCTGGTGTTTTGTTCCACTCTTGCCGCCCTAGTTTCCGTCATACCGGTGTTATGTTCCTTGATTTTGCGTTCCTTACACGGTCGGGTTATAATGGGAACCCCTTGACAGTTCGCTTTGAATAAAACTCCTCCAGCAAGGCCCAACCTTGGTTTTACCATTTGCACTAACAACCTACTACCATCCCTTGGGTTCTGCAGACTCAAGGGTCATCTTTATTTACCCCCCCCCGGGCCAGTGCTTCTCTAAGTGTTGGTCCGAAATGGGCAGCTTGTGGGGCCCCCTCGGGGAAACTTGAGGGTTAGTTTTACTCGTAGCTTGACCTATCCGGTGTTTCCCTGAGAACGAGATATGTGCAGCTCCTATCGGGATTGTTGGCGCATCGGGTGGCTTTGCTGGACTTGTTTTACCATTGTCGAGATGTCTTGTAATCGGGATTCCGAGTCTGATCGGGCCGTCCTGGGAGAAGGAATATCCTTCGTTGACCGTGAGAGCTTGTGATGGGCTAAGTTGGGACACCCCTGCAGGGTTTCGAACTTTCGAAAGTCGTGCCCGTGGTTATGGGCAGATGGGAATTTGTTAATGTCCGGTTGTAGAAAACCTGAAACTTAACTTAAATAAAAATGGATCAACCGCATGTGTAACCGTGATGGTCTCTTTCCGGCGGAGTCCGGGAAGTGAACACGGTGTTGGAGTTATGCTTGACGTAGGTTGTTCTAGGATCACTTCTTGATCATAGTTTCTCGACCGTGCCTTGCCTTCTCTTCTCGCTCTCATTTGCGTATGTTAGCCACCATATATGCTAGTGCTTGTTGCAGCTCCACCTCATACCTTTCCCCTACCTATAAGCTTAAATAGTCTTGATCGCGAGGGTGTGAGATTGTTGAGTCCCCATGGCTCACAGATTACTTCCAAATCCAGTTGCAGGTGCCGATGAAACCATGCAGGTGACGCAACCAAGCTCAAGGAGGAGCTCGATGAAGATCGTGTTCGTTATGTCGTTTCCGTTTCTAGTTGATCAGTAGTGGAGCCCAGTTGGGGTCGATCGGGGATATAGCCGCTTCGACACGTGGGAGATATAGCCGCATCAAGGGTTTGACAAGGAATTAGAAAAAATCATCAGAGACAGACAGCAATGGGCGGCTAGAGCCAAAGGCACCAATGTGCCTCTTCTGCCAGATCCCAAGCTGATCCTAGACTTCATTGATCTCTGGCGTAAGGACCCCAACACTCCTATGCCTGATTTCAAACTCACACCTGGGCAGAATCACATGTTGACAACCTTCATAGGCGAGGAAGCTAAAGAAGGCTCAATACAAGAAGGAGCATATTCTGAAGAAGAATGTTGTCAGAATGACAACTTATGAACTTGTGACCATGCAAGCTGAGATCAAAGCACTCAGTGATGAGTTTGACGTATAGCATGCAGATTGGCTGGGAGCCAAGGTCAGATTCGTCAGCATGGCAAATGGATTCACCTCAAATGTTGCAACCCCAACGCAGCATGAAATTCCTCAGGCTGAAGCATCTGCTCAGCCTACTAAAGAACATGCCAGCACCGCTAATGAAAATCAGGCTACTGAAGAAACTAAAAGCACTAGGGCTGATGAAGACATTCCAGCCGCTGAAGAAACTGCCAGGGCAACCTCTAGTGTTGCGCCTGAAGAACAAGCCAGGCCTGTTGAAGCATCTGCTATAGTGCCTGAAGAAACTGACTAAGCTAGGACAATTGCATCAGTTGTGCCCGATGAAACTGAACAAAGTTCCTCTGCTCCTCCTGCACCAACAACAAGCA
Source organism: Triticum dicoccoides (assembly GCF_002162155.2). NCBI lineage: Eukaryota > Viridiplantae > Streptophyta > Magnoliopsida > Poales > Poaceae > Triticum > Triticum dicoccoides. The sequence continues at coordinate 244,596,135 of NC_041390.1, read as the reverse complement.
TCAACCTTCCTTCCGCATCAGTAGCAAAGAAAGCGAAGGCTGCGGAGCGAGCAGCTGTGAAGAAAAGGAAATCATCTGCTACCTCAGAGTCTTCAGCTCCGAAGAAAGTGAAGACTTTGACAAGCTCCTATGAAAATCCCATAGATGCCATTCCTCTATCAAGCATGCCATCAAAGGGGATTGTTCCCTTTGGTGAGGAATATATGATTCCCAATGAATCAGATGAAGAAGATCCCTTTGGTGCTTCGACAAAGCAGTTGGCTGAAGAAATTGAAGTGGATAACATCCCTTCAACTCCACTGGTTTCATCGCCCATGCCTCAGTTCACAGCTGAAGAGGCCGGCTTTGAAGAAATAGACGAGGAAGATGAAGACGTGGACATTGGGTGTGCCATTCCAATTCTGAATGATGAATATTGGGAAAGTCATCACCCCAATTCACCACTGTTCACCCCTCTGCAACAGATTCCTCAGTCCCCTGTTCAGACTGAAGAAATTCACACGGGCTCTGAAGAACACCAGGCATCTCTCCTCACTATTCCTGAAGAAGTTCCATCCACCAACGCTGATGAAAATGTTGTTGTTGAGATGGAGGCCAAGACTGCTGAAGATATTCCCACTAAAATTCCTGAGCCTGAGGCTCAAGAAACTGTGATTCAAGAGGCTATGAAGGCAACAACTGCAAATCTTCAGCCCAAGCCTCAGAATCCTCACTCCAAGAAGCAGAAGTTCAAGGCTGGTGACTTCTTTGCTAAGCACATTTTCTTCACGGATTACAATCCATATGACTCTGCAAGACTCAAATGCAAGCGCTTCTGGACAACAAGTCAAATGAACTTCCATTCCTCACTGTTGTTTGATAAAGACAAGATCTTTGACCATGAGCAAATTCCTCATGTGGACATGGAGTCGCTGTCCTGCTTCACCCCAGTCCTCAGTGTTCTTCATGACGCTGGACTGCTCAACCTCTACGCTAACATCTGTGACTAGAATGAAGAACTCATTCTTCAGTTCTATGCCACATTGCACATCACTAGCAACGTTGAAGATGTGAATTCATGGGTACTGGACCGGATGACTGAAAATACTCACTACAAAGCACCAACCTCCGAATTGCTTCATGCCGTCCTAGCCAGCCCTCCCACTAAAGGTGCAAGGCGCATCTATGATGAACCTGAACTTTTCAAATCATCTGATGCAAGTGCCGATGAAGCCTTTGAAGCCAGGCCAAGCTCCCAGAACGAAATTCCTCATCAAGGAACTACTCTATGTGCCAAGGACCATATACAGGATATTGACCAAAACCCTCAGTCCAATCAAGGGCCACAACTCTGATGATGAAGAAGTTGTTGGCATCATGAAGAATCTTCTTTTCAACATCATACATGGTATTCCTATCAACTACCACAATTTCTTCATGAGGACTTTGGCTAATGTCGCTCTGTCACCATTTGAATTGAAGCCTTATGCTCCTTGGATTATTAGATTCCTCAGATCAAGGTCTTCAATTCATTACAAGGCTGATTTGCAAAATCAAGTCAGCTACTTGCCACCTATTGAAGTCCTCAAACAAACTATTTCCTCAGCTAATGAGAAGGGCAAGGCTGCTGTTATCAATGAAGGCACTCGTCCATTGGATGGCCAGTTCCGCAAAGCTGCATCCTACTCCACCAATGATGACTCTGCCGCTCATGAAACTGCCGCAAATGCTTCAAAGGAATTTCCTCAAGCCACTTCTCCAAGGGTGATGACTGATCGTGAGCTTCTCCTCAGTCTTCATCAAAAGGTCGATCGCAACCACAAGTGGGTCAAGTGTCAGTTTGGTGCTATTCTTTAGAACATGACAGTCACTCAAAATACTGTGAAGAAGAATCACTACTATCTACATGAAGTCTTTGACCGCACCTGGGCTATTCTGTCTAACCTGTACAATGCTGAAGATCTCCAAGAGATGGAATTTCAACAGAACTTTGATTGGGCACAGCCACCTTCGAAGAAATTCAAGAAGGTCAAAGTTCCTCAGCTAGTTGACAGCTCATATTCTTCATCACGCGAGACTGATGAGCATGAAGACTTGGATGACATTGCGGCAGGCCTTACTCCAACGGACGACCCCAACAACGCCGGCGCTCCTCTATCGACTTCATGATGATATTCTTCAGGGGCGTTAGTCCTCACTTTTTGTCCCTTTTGGTCATTCGATGACAAAAGGGGAGAAATTTGAGTTAGTCTTCAAGCGGGTCTCATATATGGGCGTTCTTTTGCTAAGTTACAACTCTCGTTCTTCTGAAGTATTTGTTGGATCGAGTTGTAAACTTAAGTCTAATGGTGGTCTGATACTCTCACTATGTTTTTCTGCATGCTATTTCCTCATATATGTTAATGCACGCATGCTAAATTACATCAGTCCCATATTTCATCATGCATTTCAAATTCTTCATATCATATGTTAAATGCGTGTATGAATTACAAGATATAGGGGGAGATCTCCATGATTCTATTCTACAATGTGCATTTGCTCTTCAAGGAAAATTCCTCACACATGCACATCTTCAGGCGGAGTTTTTCTATAAATTTCAATCAAATTCCATAAATTTCAGTATTTACACTTCATATGTTTATCCCCGTTGAAAAATTAACCTATATTGTCATCAATCACCAAAAAGGGGGAGATTGTAAGTGCATCTAGTGCCTCTTAGTGATTTTGATGTATTGAAGACTTACAGGTTAAGGGACTAATGCGTTTGTGAGTGTACACATGTCTATAAGTCTATGAGGAGTTTGATATTTACAGTGAAAGTCGACCCCTAAAAATTAATATCTTCAATTGAAGACTTTGACTTTCTGAAAACTTTGAAAGTGAAGAAATTGGTGTGATCCTGAAGACTTGATATTCATGCGAGGAATATGAAGCTTGAAGACTTTTGTTTTCGTAGTTTCATTTTTCTCTTTCTTTAGTCATAGGAAACACTGTACTGTTAAAGGGGGTCAAGGTAATACTAAGGAAAAATTTCCAAGTGATGCTCATCTCAAAATCCTACACCTACCAATCCTTTCGAGTGAAGCCATTGGAAATCTCATACAGTTCAGTCAATTTCTTCAGTGACAGAGACGAAAATCTTCTGGTCTCTGAGGAATTTGTCCTGACTGAGGAGTTAGGAATTCGTTAGTGCGGATTGCCTACAAGTGAGGAACATGATAGCCCTGAGGAATTTGAGAGCCAAATTTCTGACCGTTGCTATTCTACGCACCAGTTGTCCCAAAATATCTACCCACCTAACGGTCATATCATTGAAGGGCATTTATGTCTTATCATGTCATGATGCTCCCTAGGCTATAAATAGCCGCCCCCTACAACCACTAGCTAGTTGGCTGCTCCACGAGAAACTGACAGTTGTCATTGAGAGCATCCCATCCTCTGAGGACTTTGAGCAAAAATCATCAAGTGAGGAAAACCCAAACCTAAACACCTACAAACCCAAAGTGATTGAGCATCACTGAAGAGATTGTTCTTGTGTGGAACCGACGCTTGTTACCTTTGAGGACTGTGCATCCTCCAGACGGTTAGGAGCCTTGGTCTAGAGCATCCAAGAGGAAATTGTGGATCGCCGAGTGACCGAGTCTGTGAAGGTTTGGAAGTCACGTGAAGACTTACCACGAGTGATTGGGCGAGGTCTGTGTGACCTTAGCTCAAGGAGGATACGGTGAGGACTATGTGTCCTCAGGTTTAAATACCTAGCCGCTCCAACCAGATGTACGACTGTCACATTAGTTGGAACTGCTCTACCAAATCATCGTCTTCACCAAGCTACTGTTTCTATTTCCTCAACTCTTGTATTTCCTCATTTTTGTGTAGAAGTACTTGATCGTTACTGTTTGAAGACTTTGACTGAAGACTTTCTCAATTTCCTCAATCCTATTTCTTCAGACAGTTTGTCTTCAGCCTGCTTATCCTGTGTTTACGCTACTTGTACTCTGTGCTTGTTTTCATTTCTTCATGACGACTGTGCTACTACTCTGTTATACTTGCATCTGAGTACTTATTCCGCTGCTAAGTAGTTCGTTGCTTAGGAATTTCCTCACCCTGAAATTCCTTAGTGACGAATTTGTAAAAATCGCCTATTCACCCCCTCTAGTCGATATAACGCACTTTCAGCAAGTTCAACATAAGCTTTGGGATAATGATATAGTATACAATATTCCCATTCAACAATCGATTCCACTTCATCATAGGTTTCTTACATTACATGACTTCATCATGAACAAAAAGAGTAGTGTGCTAGCCCTGTCAAGACATTTTCAGGAATTCTGAACAAATTGGTATAATTCGAATTCTGAAATTTAAAGATTACATGGTATAACACAAAATTATGGCAGCACAATCTCCCCAAACTGCAACAGCTTGTCAATAGCATATGTTTCAACCTACTAGAACAGTCTGAGAAGCTCCACAAGAAATTTAAGTTACATGGAAGGATGCGACCATAATACTTCATGGTATGTTCCAATTTCCCTCAAGGCAATTGTGAATCTGGTGAGCAACTTGAGCGGATGGACGTCGAGGAAGATATCAGTGAGTCTTTCCTCTGTAACCTAACAAATGGCCATCATCATTACATCTAACATGCAGTCAAGAATATAGCCATGAATACATAGGAAGCACAACGTTATTTTTTTGCATATATAACCTAAATACAAAATTGGCAAAAATGCAAACTTGAAAGACCATCCTAATATCTGAATACGAGCAATTTAGTGTTCCTTTTCTTTTTCTTTTTGAGAGCTTATGAATAACTTGTGTACTCCTTGATCTTCCATCAATTAGCAAGTTTGTGCAAGTCAAAGCACCTTCCAGGGTCGGTGCTCTTGCAATGCATGAGCCGCAGATCGCTTTAGTCTCCAAATTGACTCGGAAAAAATGTACAGGGAAAATGAAGTAGCTTGATTAAAATAGTCATGGATTTTTGTTCACCTTAACTTGACAGTCAAAAGTGGCATGACAAGCTTGTATAACCTTACAAGCTTTAACTTTACTTGAATTGTAAATTTGTAATTAATGTCCAAAATTAGCACAAACTAAAGCTGGAAAAACATTGATATATTGGCATTTTAAAAGCTACACTAAAATGGTGATAACCAAACAAAATCGAATAGGAGATAACATAAATTTTCTTATTTACAAAGAACATTCAAATAGAGCTTTGAGTTACCCCCCTCGTGAATACACAGACAGTGCATTAGTCTCACGGAACTTAGCAAGATAATCTAGCATAGTGTATTGTAGAATCCATTTAGAACTTTCCCTATAGTAGTAAGCATATCTGCACATGTATGTCTCGAAATAGGCTTTTTCCCCACTTTATAAATAAAGCAACGGTCCACATATCCAATCCAACATCCAACCAACATGTATGTGTTGGAGAGAATCATTTTTCATGAAGAAAAATATTTTTGAGCAATATACACCATACATAATGCCCATCAAGAGGTCCATATCAACCTCCCTCTCATAAGTAGATAAAAAATCAAAGATTGCATACAAGGGATCATGAATTGCAAGTTGGAGAAAAGAGCATGGGAGCTTAACTGGGAGGGCAACCACACTCCACAATGCACAAAAGAAGAGAGCATGTGTAAACCTTCTATATTTGATGAAGCCTAGCAAAAGCTGCAAAAAAGGAATCAAAATTTCAATTATATGGAGAAGATAATAAATCTAAGTGCAATATTTTGAATTAACCAAATATTCTCGTCACCTAAACATTCAGTAAAGGCACATCAATTCCGGTTTGCAGCCATACACAGAATCCTATCGATCAACAAATACAATTGGAAAGTGATGACAGAGATAATTATTAGAAAGTAGTAGATTCAGAAGCGACATTGATATGAAACTTCTAATTCAATCGTCATCTAATCATACCAAATCACACAGAGTAGCAGTCCGGTTGGTCTGAAAGTCCAAAATTGCACTACTTTAATGTTAGTGTTAGTTGGTTATTAAGAGAACCAAAAATTGTGCTATTCAAAAATTAATAATTGGAGTCAGATGGGAGCGCGTACACATTCAAGAAAAGGTAGATGTGCACGGATGAAAACATAAGTTGCAAGAAGGATGCTAGAGTGCTACTCTGCACCAAGTGAGAACTAAGCCATAGTAAAACCGAGCTCGAATCCGTCGACCTAGAAGCCTGCATCGATTATGAGGAGAAAGAACAACATTAATAAATAATACTAAATTTGATGTAGATAAAATTGGGGAGAGGGTGTGGGGAGACTGACAGTATGGAATAGATGAAGCATCAACTGTAACACCCTCGATGCGACTATATCTCCCATGTGTCGAGGCACGACTTAGAGGCATAATCGCATTGAAGGCATATGTCGCAAGTGAGGTAATCTTCAAACAACCCATGTAATATAATAAGGAAAGGGATACATAGTTGGCTTACAATCGCCACTTCACACAATTACATGAATAAAGCATTACATCAACCAAATACAATCAGGGCCCGACTACGGAACCAAAATAAAAGAAGAACCCCAAATGCGACAAAGGTCCCCGATCGACCCTAACTGGGCTCCACTACTGATCAACTAAAACGGAAACAACACAAAGGACAAGATCTTCATCGAGCTCCTCCTGAGCTTGGTTGCGCCATTTGCACAGACTCATCAGCACCTGCAAGCTGGTTTTGGAAGTAACTGTGAGCCACGGGGACTCAGCAATCTCGCACCCACGAGATCAAGACTATATAAGCTTATAGGAAGGCTGGGGGTAATGAGGTGGAGCTGCAGCAAGCGACTAGCATATATGGTGGCTACAATCGCAAAAGAGAGCGAGAAGAGAGGGCAAAGCACGGTCGATAAAAGTATGATCAAGAAGTGATCCTATAGCAACCTACGTCAAGCATCACTCCAACACCGTGTTCACTTCCCGGACTCCGCCGAGAAGAGACCATCACGGTTACACACGCGGTTGATGTATTTTAATTAAGGTCAAGTTCAGGTTTTCTACAACCGGACGTTAACAAATTCCCATCTGCCCATAACCGCGGGTACGGCTTTCGAAAGTTCAAATCCCTGCAGGGGTGTCCCAACTTAGCCCATCACAAGCTCTCACGGTCAACGAAGGAATAGACCTCCACCCGAGACATTCCGATCAGACTCGGTATCCCGGTACAACAAGACATTTCGACAGGGTAAAACTAAACCAGCAACACCGCCCGAATGTGCCGACAAATCCCGATAGGAGCTGCACATATCTCTTTCTCAGGGCACACTCAGATGAGACTAGCTACGAGTAAAACCAACCCTCAAGTTTCCCCGAGGTGGCCCCGCAGGCAGCTCAGTTCGGACCAACACTTAGACAAGCACTGGCCCGGGGGGGTTAAGATAAAGATGACCCTCGGGATGCGCGACTCCCAAGGGAAAAAGGCTAGGTGGCAAATGGTAAAACCAATGTTGGGCATTGCTGGAAAAGCTTTACTTAAGGCGGACTGTCAAGGGGTTCCCATTATAGCCCAACCGAGTAAGGGACGCAAAATCCGGGAACATAACACCGATATGACGGAAACTAGGGCGGCAAGAGTGGAACAAAACACCAGGCATAAGGCCGAGCCTTCCACCCTTTACCAAGTATATAGATGCATTAATAAAATAAGATATATAGTGATATCCCAACAAGTAAATAAATGTTCCAACAAGGAACGATATCTCCATGTTCCAACAAGGAACAAACTTCAATCTTCACCTGCAACTAACAACGCTATAAGAGGGGCTGAGCAAAGCGGTAACATAGCCAAACAACGGTTTGCTAGGACATGGTGGGTTAGAGGTTTGACATGGCAATTTGGGTGGCTGACAAGCAAGTGGTAGGCATCGTAGCAATGGCATAGCAAAAGAGCGAGCAAACTAGCATAGCAAAGATAGTAGTGATTTCGAGGGTATGATCATCTTGCCTGAAATCCCGCAAGGAAGAAGAACGAGTCCATGAAGAAGACAAACGGACGTAGACGAATGGATCCTCACAACCTCGACGTTATCGGAACCAACCCGAAGAAGCAAACACCGGAAAAGAAGCACACAACATAGTAAACAACCAACACAACAACATGGCACGATGCACAATCGAGTATGATGCATGTCCGGTTTAATGAAACATGGCATGGCAAAGTGCAACAAACAACACTACAAATTAAGTGGAGCTCAATACGCAACGAGTTGCTTATTGATGAAACACCACGACACGTTATTTAGTTTGATCTCGTTTATGTACTCAACAATATTAAATGTTG
>NC_041390.1:244571740-244587248 GCF_002162155.2 Triticum dicoccoides | reverse complement strand
GGGGAGAGGCGGATCCGACGAGGGAAGGCCCGGATCCGGCGACGACGCGGCAAGACGGGGCCGGCGGGGAGCTTGGTAGGTGGCGGCACGGGAGAAGTACGGCGGGGTCGAAGCGCGGTGGAGGCAGGCGGCGGGCGGCGGACGGCGTCGGGGAGGACGAAGGCGGCGCCTCCCGGGCGGCGGCGCGAGGAGATGGACCCGCGCGGGCCCGATCTGGGTCCCGCGGGCCGGCGGCGAAGTGGGGCGGCGCGGGGAGGAGTGGATCTAGGGTTTCATCCGCGAAATGATCCGAAATTTCGGGGAGGGGTGCTCTTTTATAGGTAGAGGGAGCTAGGAAGCTCCAAAAGAGGTGCGTTTTTCGGCCACGTGATCGTGATCGAACGACCGAGATGATGGAACAGAGTTAGGTGGGTTTTGGGCCAAAATGGAAGGGTGTTGGGCTGCAACACACACGAGGCCTTCTCGGTCCCTCGGTTAACCGTTGGAGTATCAAACGAAGTCCAAATGGTACGAAACTTGACAGGCGGTCTACCGGTAGTAAACCAAGGCCGCTTGGCAAGACTGGGTCCAATCTGGAAATGTTTAATCTCCACACACGAAAGAAATGTAGAAATGACCACCGGAGGAGAACGAAGCGCCGGATTGCAAAACGGACAACGGGGAAAATGCTCGGATGCATGAGACGAACACGTATGCAAATGCAATGCACATGATGACATGATATGAGATGCATGACACGCAAGCAATGACAATGCAACAACAACGAATAACTGCACGACACCTGGCACATCGGTCTCGGGTCGTTACAACACTCCACCACTACGAGAGGATCTCGTCCCGAGATCTAGAATGGCACCGGAGGGGCAACGGAAAAGAAAGAGAAGAGGTAAAACTAAGTTGCTTCTTTTACAAATGAGTGAAACCAAAGAACCTTGCGAGGTTGAACAAATTCGAGAAAAGAATACCACGAAGGTGAACTAGGTCGAAAACACTACGTTAGAAACGAGGGACAAAGAGCATTTGCGAAAAACCTTGAGGTTGAAGGGAAGATATATATTGAAAACACGCCGGTTAAGGAAGGGGACCAAGGAAGACCGAATTCGAACAGCACTCCGGTTGAAAAGTGATACAAGCCTAGATAAGATGAAAAGAACTTGAGCAGAGGACACGACACTTTGGTTAAATGGATAAGCACGAAAAGAACATGATCTTTGACAAACGAGATGATGGGTTGAAAAGAGCAACATCACAATGACTCCGGAACGAAGGGAAACAAGATCTTGAGAGATCACGGATACAACAAATGCTAGAATGGAGTTGTTGAAAACCAACAACGAAAAGAATAATCTTGATATGGTCTTATGAAATACATCTCAAATTATGAGATGACAACCTGCCACTCACGGGAAGAAGAATTGGATTGATATGAATGAGGAGACGAGAAACTTATATCACCGGGAGGATAAATGAAGTACTTGGATCATTTACAAGCACCAAAATTAGCAACAATCCTTAGGGAAGGCTATAGGTGAAATATAACTCAAGATAATTCCAATGAAGAGATTGATGGATTTAAAATATCTCATTCATGACAACATGTGAATCATGAAAACCCGAACTTAATTATCAAGAATGACATAATACCACCTCGAATGATAAGGCAGACAGAAATGCACTCCGGATAGCAAGATGAAGAATGCTTGAACTCCTTAGAAAAGAATCTCGATGAACATTTCGAGAAGGAATATAAATCCTTGATGAACCAACATGTAGAATCTCCAAGAAGAACTCCGGTAATGAAAGGATAACGAGAAGAAAGAGAAGTTGAAAACACAAGTTGAACCCTTTCAATGGTTAGATAGATCTTTGGAATGATAATTAGAGCTTGGAACTCCGGGAAAGAAAAGATGAGCAACTCGAACTGAGAATGTGATACGATGAGCCACTCCGGAATTGAATAAACTTGATTAAACAAGAATAAGAATTATGTTATGTCTATCCTTCACCAATTAAATTGATGACAATCAACGGATTTGACATATTACTTATTCTCATAGAAAAGATTAAGAGAGATATAACATAAACTTGAGAAGGTCTTCAACGAACCACCGGTAGGATTGGGGCAACAAATGAATTGATATGATAAGAAAGAAGAAGAAAAATCTTGAACGAACCATCGTACAAATTGAAAATGAATTAAGGGAAGACAAAGAAACACCGGGAAGAATAGTGAAATGAACGAAGATACATGAGAAAATCTAGATACATGAGAACGAAGAGAGCACGAGCCGATTAAAGATCACTTGAACAAGGCACCGATAAGATCGGAGAATGATAACTGCAAACTGAGAATGAATAAATCTTCGATGATGAGCTCCGGATAATCAAACTGAGAAGACTCTTGAATTACTCCAGATGGGTCAAAAGAGTTCCCACAATCAGAACAATTATGAGAGGATGGCCTCGAACTAGAACCACGAATCTTGAAGAGAAAAGAGCAAGATTAAGGAGAAACTCTTCTTCGGTCTTCAAATGACAACGAGAAACACCACCGTGAATTGTTGAGGCACTCCGGAATGAATAATGGAAAGGTTTAGCCAACGATGAAAAGAATTTGAAAGGTTTTAGAGGAGGACATTTGACTGACGGCCATTCATTCTTCCGTCACAACTTCGAAAAGAATTTTTGAGGATAGCTCCGGGAGAATTAGAAGAGCCAGGTAAGATCCTGGGAAAAGACCTGTGGGTTAGGGCCCACTCAAAAGAAGCACCGTTGAAATGATTTAAAGAGAGAGATTGCACCGGTTGAATTAAATGGCTAGAATGAGATCACATCCTCAAAAGAGTTTGAACGAAAACAGAGTGGAAACACGAATCTTTGAGATATCTTGAGCATTCCAGAACAATAGAATAGCGAGAAATGAATAAATATGAGGAGCACCGGCATGAGAAGGTATTTGAAACGAGGAAAGGATATGATCAACACCGAAAGCTTGAATTGGCAACACCGGAGAAAAAAAAAGAATGAAGAATGATGAACTAGAAACTTCGTTAGAATCTTTATGAGAATCACCGGATAAGAATATTGGTAGAAAAGGATGGAGAGACTTCACATCAACAAGATGGATACTCGATTAAGAAATATGAGTCCTTGAAGAAAAAAAAACAAGGGAGGGAGGGTGGGAAAAACAACGACAATTTGGAATGGATGAAACGAACACCGTTGAGAAGAAGTGATAATTGATCTTGCGGTAGTTGAAATGATCGGAACCACTTGGAGAGAAAACACGCCGGTTGAAAAGGATTAACAAGACAGACTCGATGATCAAGAAGGATTAGTATTCACATAGGAATATGAGAACACCATTTGGAAAAGGTATGGAATCAACATTTGACTTCGAAGCAACTCGAATACCACAAATAAAACAAAACAAAGGATTTGGCTTGCAGAAAGAGCCAGAACAAACATATGATAGAGATTTCGTCCGAAGTTTTCGTGGTGGGGCCTACACGGGCTCGATCGTACAGCACCATCATGTACAAGGCAGTGCACATGACATACGAAGCGTCCCCGAGTCGGCATAGCCAAGGACTCTTTAAGACACAACGAGACCACTGTAAAATCGACCGTGAATAGGCGGACCACTAGACGTCGAACCCCAATTTCATATCATACATCTGTTGGAAAGATGTCCTAAGAGCTACTTGAATTCCCACCTATGAAACTCCCGAAATTTTCCGGTTATGCAATCAGGTGTTGGGGATACAGGGGAAGCATAATATCTCACCCAAACTAGCAAATCCTACATCCAGCTGTATCCATCCTTCAACACATAACCAAGAAACCTTCGGAAATCATCTACCTCAACCTTCGAAAAGCATCCGTTATACAAGTCATGGCAATACTCCCGTACTCACCTCAGTACTGGGTTATCGGGGTTATCTCACCAACAACTGCATAAAAGAGATTTTCGATGTCGGCGTACTAAACTCAGGTATTCCAGAACTGCAACGATAAAATTATGACGACAACACCTCAGAGCTCAACTCCCCGGGACACTTCCACTAAACCCCTGACAAAAGGCACCAAGACAATGTTCTCATCATAAAACCATCGGAACGATTCCAAGATACCCGCGTGATCCTAAAATTTTTTTAGTGAAATTTGAGAAGAGAAGAGTCAAAACTCTACGTCAGGATGCCTTACCAGAGCGACGAGGAGACTGGGAAGTAAAAAGAATTCCTAAACTCTCCGATATATAATTCCTAAATGACTCAAAACATTTTTCTAGACACAACTCGGCTGCTAAAAACGATCAAGCAATGGGGCTCCTAAGGTCGGGGAAGGCTCTGATACCAACTTGTAACACCCTCGATGCGACTATATCTCCCGCGTGTCGAGGCATGACTTAGAGGCATAATCGCATTGAAGGCATATGTCGCAAGTGAGGTAATCTTCACACAACCCATGTAATATAATAAGGAAAGGGATACATAGTTGGCTTACAATCGCCACTTCACACAATTACATGAATAAAGCATTACATCAACCAAATACAATCAGGGCCCGACTACGGAACCAAAATAAAAGAAGAACCCCAAATGCGACAAAGGTCCCCGATCGACCCTAACTGGGCTCCACTACTGATCAACTAAAACGGAAACAACACAAAGGACAAGATCTTCATCGAGCTCCTCCTGAGCTTGGTTGCGCCATTTGCACAGACTCATCAGCACCTGCAAGCTGGTTTTGGAAGTAACTGTGAGCCACGGGGACTCAGCAATCTCGCACCCACGAGATCAAGACTATATAAGCTTATAGGAAGGCTGGGGGTAATGAGGTGGAGCTGCAGCAAGCGACTAGCATATATGGTGGCTACAATCGCAAAAGAGAGTGAGAAGAGAGGGCAAAGCACGGTCGATAAAAGTATGATCAAGAAGTGATCCTATAGCAACCTACGTCAAGCATCACTCCAACACCGTGTTCACTTCCCGGACTCCGCCGAGAAGAGACCATCACGGTTACACACGCGGTTGATGTATTTTAATTAAGGTCAAGTTCAGGTTTTCTACAACCGGACGTTAACAAATTCCCATCTGCCCATAACCGCGGGCACGGCTTTCAAAAGTTCAAATCCCTGCAGGGGTGTCCCAACTTAGCCCATCACAAGCTCTCACGGTCAACGAAGGAATAGACCTCCACCCGAGACATTCCGATCAGACTCGGTATCCCGGTACAACAAGACATTTCGACAGGGTAAAACTAAACCAGCAACACCGCCCGAATGTGCCGACAAATCCCGATAGGAGCTGCACATATCTCTTTCTCAGGGCACACTCAGATGAGACTAGCTACGAGTAAAACCAACCCTCAAGTTTCCCCGAGGTGGCCCCGCAGGCAGCTCAGTTCGGACCAACACTTAGACAAGCACTGGCCCGGGGGGGTTAAGATAAAGATGACCCTCGGGATGCGCGACTCCCAAGGGAAAAAGGCTAGGTGGCAAATGGTAAAACCAATGTTGGGCATTGCTGGAAAAGCTTTACTTAAGGCGGACTGTCAAGGGGTTCCCATTATAGCCCAACCGCGTAAGGGACGCAAAATCCGGGAACATAACACCGATATGACGGAAACTAGGGCGGCAAGAGTGGAACAAAACACCAGGCATAAGGCCGAGCCTTCCACCCTTTACCAAGTATATAGATGCATTAATAAAATAAGATATATAGTGATATCCCAACAAGTAAATAAATGTTCCAACAAGGAACGATATCTCCATGTTCCAACAAGGAACAAACTTCAATCTTCACCTGCAACTAACAACGCTATAAGAGGGGCTGAGCAAAGCGGTAACATAGCCAAACAACGGTTTGCTAGGACATGGTGGGTTAGAGGTTTGACATGGCAATTTGGGTGGCTGACAAGCAAGTGGTAGGCATCGTAGCAATGGCATAGCAAAAGAGTGAGCAAACTAGCATAGCAAAGATAGTAGTGATTTCGAGGGTATGATCATCTTGCCTAAAATCCCGCAAGGAAGAAGAACGAGTCCATGAAGAAGACAAACGGACGTAGACGAATGGATCCTCACAACCTCGACGTTATCGGAACCAACCCGAAGAAGCAAACACCGGAAAAGAAGCACACAACATAGTAAACAACCAACACAACAACATGGCACGATGCACAATCGAGTATGATGCATGTCCGGTTTAATGAAACATGGCATGGCAAAGTGCAACAAACAACACTACAAATTAAGTGGAGCTCAATACGCAACGAGTTGCTTATTGATGAAACACCACGACACATTATTTAGTTTGATCTCGTTTATGTACTCAACAATATTAAATGTTGGTTAACATGGCAAGAGGGTGAAGCACAATGAAACTACCTATCTAGGCAAGTTTAAATGAGGCCGGAAGTAACGAACAACAATTCCGGAAAATCCCCATAGCATATTTTAGATTTGGTACTGTTCTGCCCTAAACAATATTTTAGAGTTGTTAAACATGCAAGATGAGTGCACCACGTTAAACTAGACATTTTTCTACCCCATTAACATATATAATTTATTAAAATCGGAGTTACGGTTATTTAGTTATGAAATAAAGCATTTTAGCATGGCATATTAGCAAATTAATGCAAACAACATTTTAAGCATCTCAATCATAGATGAAAGTTGAATATTATTAATCTACACAAAATTCTGAGCAAGTTTCATATATAAAACATTTTAATCCGATGCATGGTTAGTGAGTTATTAAATGCATGAACTAGGGGGACTAAACTATAAAACTGGCAGTCTCAGGAATAATAGGGAAAATTCAGGCGCTGAAAAAAATACTTCACGGGCCGAATCTGAGGAAGCCCAACAGCGAAGGAAAAAAAGATAGAGGAGGGGGCGTTGGGGGCGGCTCACCCTGGGCCTTGGAGGCGCGGCCCAAAATGAAGAGGACGGAGGCCGAGGCGAGGCCGACTGGAGCTGGGCCTTGGGGCGCTCGCGCTGGGGAAGCAGGCCGGTGGGAGATGGATCTGGCCCGGTTCGGAGGAGGTGGCCCACTCGGGCGCGGGCGATCTGGGCCTGGGGGCGCGGGAGGCTGGACCGCGGGGAGCTGGGCCTTGCGGGGGCGCGGGCGAGCTGGACTGGTGAGGAGGCCCACGAGGAGGGGCTCGTCTCCCTCGATCCCGATCGGATCGGGGAGGCAGGGGCGGCGGCGCCCGATGGTGAAGCCGGCGAGGGACGGCGGGGCTTCCCCGGCTGCGGCACGGGAAGCAGCGGGGATGGGGAGAGGCGGATCCGACGAGGGAAGGCCCGGATCCGGCGACGACGCGGCAAGACGGGGCCGGCGGGGAGCTTGGTAGGTGGCGGCACGGGAGAAGTACGGCGGGGTCGAAGCGCGGTGGAGACAGGCGGCGGGCGGCGGACGGCGTCGGGGAGGACGAAGGCGGCGCCTCCCGGGCGGCGGCGCGAGGAGATGGACCCGCGCGGGCCCGATCTGGGTCCCGCGGGCCGGCGGCGAAGTGGGGCAGCGCGGTGCCATGTGGCGCGCGCGGGTTGGACGAGGGCGGTGGCCGGCTGAGGTGTCGGCCTCTGATTGGTCGGGATGACGAGGCAGCGGCGCTGGACACGTCCAACAGCGGGACGGACAAGTCCGGCGGCGCGGGGAGGAGTGGATCTAGGGTTTCATCCGCGAAATGATCCGAAATTTCGGGGAGGGGTGCTCTTTTATAGGTAGAGGGAGCTAGGAAGCTCCAAAAGAGGTGCGGTTTTCGGCCACGTGATCGTGATCGAACGACCGAGATGATGGAACAGAGTTAGGTGGGTTTTGGGCCAAAATGGAAGGGTGTTGGGCTGCAACACACACGAGGCCTTCTCGGTCCCTCGGTTAACCATTGGAGTATCAAACGAAGTCCAAATGGTACGAAACTTGACAGGTGGTCTACCGGTAGTAAACCAAGGCCGCTTGGCAAGACTGGGTCCAATCTGGAAATGTTTAATCTCCACACACGAAAGAAATGTAGAAATGACCACCGGAGGAGAATGAAGCGCCGGATTGCAAAACGGACAACGGGGAAAATGCTCGGATGCATGAGACGAACACGTATGCAAATGCAATGCACATGATGACATGATATGAGATGCATGACACTCAAGCAATGACAACGCAACAACAGCGAATAACTGCACGACACCTGGCACATCGGTCTCGGGGCGTTACATCAACCATGGCTGCCGAAGACGATATTGATGAAGTAAGGACGGGACGGGGGAAGGAACATCACCACAGTCGACACTATATATATGGCCGCGCCTGTAGAAACGGAAGAGCATGCATCGACATGGTAACTAACATGCAATTCTTGGTCGTAAATTGCCATTATTCCATTATGATTTACATCCTCGATCACCGACGAATGGATTCAATTGATAGCGGATGCTTCGCTTCCTCCACCACCGCCCCATGGCATAACCCAACGAGATGAACCTATCGCTTGCGTCGGTCGGACAGAGGTGCGATCTCCATGGGAGACACCTCGCTCGGCGAGGCACACATAGGTCGTGGGGTTGCTGTTTTCTTTTCTAAGAAGATCACAGGGCTGTTGTTGTGTGTGGACGGGGAGTCTCATCAACCAACTGGCTTAGCCCATTTGGCCCAATTCATAGCGGATCTCAGAAATTGTCGCTGGAGCAGCGACCCAGTAACGTGGAGTCCTAGGTGGTAAAAAAACTGACCATATGTTGTACCAGGACCGGATTTAACGGTTAGAAACTCCCAAAGCAGCAAATCCTGTGATTAAAAAGGCTAATGGCCTGAGAGGGCAGGATTAGTGCACAGTTATAATGTATCTAAATTAGAACTGCTATTGCTTTTGTATGATCTTATTCTGATGCATAGCCTGATTTTGTAACCTGCAAATGTTACCTTATCTGCTTATTCTCAACTGCTTAGTATAGGTTGGTTAGAGATCCACCAGAGACCCCTCACCTTGTCCCGGTTGCCCCCGCTTGATGACTGATGACTCGATCAACGTGATCGACGTCCAGGCTCGAACACTGCACATCACCCCCCCTTTAGCTGTATGACTCTGCAGAGTTACTATCGAGTGCGGAGGGTGATACCTCGTCATCACTTCTGATGTTAACCCTGTAGTGTAGCTATTCGGTCATGGTCATCGAGCGTGATTCCTCCTTCACCACTCCCGTTAATGACTCTGTCGTGCAACCCCTCAAGTGTGAATCATCGAGGGTGATCCCTGATCCCTCCAAGTCCACCTTGACGGCTACATCGAGTGGGAATCCATCAAGGGTGATTCCTCGGGTTTCCTCCTTGCTGTCTTGGACACACAGTTACTTTGACTTTACCACAGAACCATGACTGAAGTCAGGTCCGCCCCGAGGGGTGCCCGCGAGAGAAATGTGAAGTCGGGTTGACCGTGAGTGTATCCACGAGTTGATGTGTAGTTGGGTTGATCTGGAGGATACCCGTGAGTTTTCTACGTGGCACGACCGGGCATTCTTAGCCCTTATCATTAGTCCGTGAGACGGGGCGACGGGACCACATATCGTGGATCATTGATCGTTACCGCGTGCTCCCAAGACATTAGCGATTTGGATATGTGATCCGAATAGGCCTATGAACTTTTTGAAGGAAATATGCCCTAGAGGCAATAATAAAGTTATTATTTATTTCCTTATAATCATGATAAATGTTTATTATTCATGCTAGAATTGTATTAACCGGAAACATAATACATGTGTGAATACATAGACAAACAGAGTGTCATTAGTATGCCTCTACTTGACTAGCTCGTTAATCAAAGATGGTTATGTTTCCTAACCATGGACAAAGAGTTGTTATTTGATTAACGAGGTCACATCATTAGTTGAATGATCTGATTGACATGACCCATTCCATTAGCTGAGCACCCGATCATTTAGTATGTTGCTATAGCTTTCTTCATGACTTATACATGTTCCTATGACTATGAGATTATGCAACTCCCGTTTACCGGAGGAACACTTTGGGTGCTACCAAACGTCACAACGTAACTGGGTGATTATAAAGGAGCATTACAGGTGTCTCCAAAGGTAGATGTTGGGTTGGCGTATTTCGAGATTAGGATTTGTCACTCCGATTGTCGGAGAGGTATCTCTGGGCCCTCTCGGTATACACATCACATAAGCCTTGCAAGCATTACAACTAATATGATTAGTTGTGAGATGATGTATTACAGAACGAGTAAAGAGACTTGCCGGTAACGATATTGAACTAGGTATTGGATACCGACGATCGAATCTCGGGCAAGTAACATACCGATGACAAAGGGAACAACGTATGTTGTTATGCGGTCTGACCGATAAAGATCTTCGTAGAATATGTAGGAGCCAATATGGGCATCCAGGTCCCGCTATTGGTTATTAACCGGAGACATGTCTCGGTCATGTCTACATTGTTCTCGAACCCGTAGGGTCCGCACGCTTAAGGTTACGATGACAGTTACATTATGAGTTTATGCATTTTGATGTACCGAAGGTATTTCGGAGTCCCGGATGTGATCACGGACATGACGAGGAGTCTCGAAATTGTCGAGACGTAAAGATTGATATATTGGAAGCCTATGTTTGGACATCGGAAGTGTTCCGGGTGAAATCGGGATTTTACCGGGTTACCGGGAGGTTACCGGAACCCCCCGGGAGCCATATGGGCCTTCATGGGCCTTAGTGGAAAGGAGAAAGGGGCAGCCCAAGGGGGCTGCGCACCTCCCCCTCCCCTAGTCCTATTAGGACTAGGAGAGGTGGCCGGCCACCCCTCTCCCTCTTTCCCCCTTGGGAATCCTAGTTGGAATAGGATTGGCGGGGAGTCCTACTCCCGGAAGGAGTAGGACTCCTCCTGCGCCCTCTCCCTGGCCGGCGCCCCCCCTCCCCCTTGGCTCCTTTATATACTGAGGTAGAGGCACCCCAGAAACACACAAGTTGATCCACGTGATCTATTCCTTAGCCGTGTGCGGTGCCCCCTGCCACCATATTCCTCGATAATACTGTAGCAGAGTTTAGGCGAAGCCCTGCTGCTGTAGTTCATCAAGATCGTCACCACGCCGTCGTGCTGACGGAACTCTTCCCCGACACTTTGCTGGATCGGAGTCCGGGGATCGTCATCGAGCTGAACGTGTGCTCGAACTCGGAGGTGCCGTAGTTTCGGTGCTTGATCGGTTGGATCGTGAAGACGTACGACTACTTCCTCTACGTCATGTCATCGCTTCCGCAGTCGGTCTGCGTTGGGTACGTAGACAACACTCTCCCCCTCGTTGCTATGCATCACATGATCTTGCGTGTGCGTAGGAAATTTTTTGAAATTACTACGAAACCCTACAGTGGTATCAGAGCCTAGGTTATTTATGTTGATGTTATATGCACGAGTAGAACACAAGTGAGTTGTGGACGATACAAGTCATATTGCCTACCAGCATGTCATACTTTGGTTCGGCGGTATTGTTGGATGAGACGACCCGGACCAACCTTACGCGTACGCTTACGGGAGACCGGTTCCCTCGACGTGCTTTGCACATAGATGGCTTGCGGGCGACTGTCTCTCCAACTTTAGTTGAACCAAGTATGGCTACGCTCGGTCCTTGCGAAGGTTAAAACAGAGTCTATTTGACAAACTATCGTTGTGGTTTTGATGCGTAGGTGAGATTGGTTCTTACTTAAGCTCGTAGCAGCCACGTAAAACTTGCAACAACAAAGTAGAGGATGTCTAACTTGTTTTTGCAGGGCATGTTGTGATGTGATATGGTCAAGGCATGATGCTGAATTTTATTGTATGAGATGATCATGTTTTGTAACCGAGTTATCGGCAACTGGCAGGAGCCATATGGTTGTCGCTTTATT
Organism: Triticum dicoccoides; assembly: GCF_002162155.2. Lineage (NCBI taxonomy): Eukaryota > Viridiplantae > Streptophyta > Magnoliopsida > Poales > Poaceae > Triticum > Triticum dicoccoides. Next base: position 244,575,361 of record NC_041390.1, on the reverse strand, counting down.
GTATGCAATGCAATCGCGATGTAATGCTTTACTTTATTACTAAACGGTAGTGATAGTCGTGGAAGCATAAGATTGGCGAGACGACAACGATGCTACGATGGAGATCAAGGTGTCGCGCCGGTGACGATGGTGATCATGACGGTGCTTCGGAGATGGAGATCACAAGCACAAGATGATGATGGCCATATCATATCACTTATATTGATTGCATGTGATGTTTATCTTTTATGCATCTTATCTTGCTTTGATTGACGGTAGCATTATAAGATGATCTCTCACTAAATTATCAAGAAGTGTTCTCCCTGAGTATGCACCGTTGCCAAAGTTCGTCGTGCCCAGACACCACGTGATGATCGGGTGTGATAAGCTCTACGTCCATCTACAACGGGTGCAAGCCAGTTTTGCACACGCAGAATACTCAGGTTAAACTTGGCGAGCCTAGCATATGCAGATATGGCCTCGGAACACGGAGACCGAAAGGTCGAGCGTGAATCATATAGTAGATATGATCAACATAAACGATGTTCACCATTGAAAGCTACTCCATCTCACGTGATGATCGGTTATGGTTTAGTTGATTTGGATCACGTAATCACTTAGAAGATTAGAGGGATGTCTATCTAAGTGGGAGTTCTCAAGTAATATGATTAATTGAACTTAAATTTATCATGAACTTAGTACCTGATAGTATCTTGCTTGTTTATGTTGATTGTAGATAGATGGCTCGTGCTGTTGTTCCGTTGAATTTTAATGCGTTCCTTGAGAAAGCAAAGTTGAAAGATGATGGTAGCAATTACACGGACTGGGTCCGTAACTTGAGGATTATCCTCATTGCTGCACAGAAGAATTATGTCCTGGAAGCACCGCTGGGTGCCAGGCCTGCTGCTGGAGCAACACCAGATGTTATGAACGTCTGGCAGAGCAAAGCTGATGACTACTCGATAGTTCAGTGTGCCATGCTTTACGGCTTAGAATCGGGTCTTCAACGATGTTTTGAACGTCATGGAGCATATGAGATGTTCCAGGAGTTGAAGTTAATATTTCAAGCAAATGCCCGAATTGAGAGATATGAAGTCTCCAATAAGTTCTATAGCTGCAAGATGGAGGAGAACAGTTCTGTTAGTGAGCATATACTCAAAATGTCTGGGTATAATAATCACTTGATTCAATTGGGAGTTAATCTTCCGGATGATTGCGTCATTGACAGAATTCTCCAATCACTGCCACCAAGCTACAAGAGCTTCGTGATGAACTATAATATGCAAGGGATGAACAAGACTATTCCCGAGCTCTTCGCAATGCTGAAAGCTGCGGAGGTAGAAATCAAAAAGGAGCATCAAGTGTTGATGGTTAACAAAACCACTAGTTTCAAGAAAAAGGGCAAAGGGAAGAAGAAGGGGAACTTCAAGAAGAACGGCAAGCAAGTTGCTGCTCAGGAGAAGAAACCCAAGTCTGGACCTAAGCCTGAAACTGAGTGCTTCTACTGCAAGCAGACTGGTCACTGGAAGCGGAACTGCCCCAAGTATTTGGCGGATAAGAAGGATGGCAAGGTGAACAAAGGTATATGTGATATACATGTTATTGATGTGTACCTTACTAGAGCTCGCAGTAGCACCTGGGTATTTGATATTGGTTCTGTTGCTAATATTTGCAACTCGAAACAGGGACTACGGAATAAGCGGGCACTGGCAAAGGACGAGGTGACGATGCGCGTGGGAAACGGTTCCAAAGTCGATGTGATCGCGGTCGGCACACTACCTCTACATCTACCTTCGGGATTAATATTAGACCTGAATAATTGTTATTTGGTGCCAGCGTTGAGCATAAACATTATATCTGGATCTTGTTTAATGCGAGACGGTTATTCATTTAAATCAGAGAATAATGGTTGTTCTATTTATATGAGTAATATCTTTTATGGTCATGCACCCTTGAAGAGTGGTCTATTCTTATTGAATCTCGATAGTAGTAATACACATATTCATAATGTTGAATCCAAAAGATGCAGAGTTGATAATGAAAGTGCAACTTATTTGTGGCACTGTCGTTTAGGTCATATCGGTATAAAGCGCATGAAGAAACTCCATACTGATGGACTTTTGGAACCACTTGATTATGAATCACTTGGTACTTGCGAACCGTGCCTCATGGGCAAGATGACTAAAACACCGTTCTCCAGTACTATGGAGAGAGCAACAGATTTGTTGGAAATCATACATACCGATGTATGTGGTCCGATGAATATTGAGGCTTGTGACGGATATCGTTATTTTCTCACCTTCACAGATGATTTAAGCAGATATGGGTATATCTACTTAATGAAACATAAGTCTGAAACATTTGAGAAGTTCAAAGAATTTCAGAGTGAAGTTGAAAATCATCGTAACAAGAAAATAAAGTTTCTACGATCTGATCGTGGAGGAGAATATTTGAGTTACGAGTTTGGTGTACATTTGAAAAATTGTGGAATAGTTTCGCAACTCACGCCACCTGGAACACCACAGCGTAATGGTGTGTCCGAACGTCGTAATCGTACTTTACTAGATATGGTGCGATCTATGATGTCTCCTACTGATTTACCACTATCGTTTTGGGGTTATGCTCTAGAGACGGCCGCATTCACGTTAAATAGGGCACCATCAAAATCCGTTGAGACGACGCCTTATGAACTGTGGTTTGGCAAGAAACCAAAGTTGTCGTTTCTTAAAGTTTGGGGCTGCGATGCTTATGTGAAAAAGCTTCAACCTGATAAGCTCGAACCCAAATCGGAGAAATGTGTCTTCATAGGATACCCAAAGGAAACTGTTGGGTACACCTTCTATCACAGATCCTAAGGCAAGACATTCGTTGCCAAGAATGGATCCTTTCTAGAGAAGGAGTTTCTCTCGAAAGAAGTGAGTGGGAGGAAAGTAGAACTTGATGAGGTAACTGTACCTGCTCCCTTACTGGAAAGTAGTACATCACAGAAAACTGTTTCAGTGACACCTACACCAGTTAGTGAGGAAGCCAATGATAATGATCATGAAACTTCAGATCAAGATACTGCTGAACCTCGTAGATCAACCAGAGTAAGATCCGCACCAGAGTGGTACGGTAATCCTGTTCTGCAAGTCATGCTACTAGATCATGATGAACCTACGAACTATGAAGAAGCGATGGTGAGCCCAGATTCCGTAAAGTGGCTTGAAGCTATGAAATCTGAGATGGGATCCATGTATGAGAACAAAGTATGGACTTTGGTTGACTTGCCCGATGATCGGCAAGCAATTGAAAATAAATGGATCTTTAAGAAGAAGACTGACGCTGATGGTAATGTTACTGTCTACAAAGCTCGACTTGTCACAAAAGGTTTTCGGCAAGTTCAAGGGATTGACTACGATGAGACCTTCTCACCCGTAGCGATGCTTAAGTCCGTCCGAATCATGTTAGCGATTGCCGCATTTTATGATTATGAAATTTGGCAGATGGATGTCAAAACTGCATTCCTGAATGGATTTCTGGAAGAAGAGTTGTATATGATGCAACCGGAAGGTTTTGTCGATCCAAAGGGAACTAACAAAGTGTGCAAGCTCCAGCGATCCATTTATGGACTGGTGCAAGCCTCTCGGAGTTGGAATAAAC
>NC_041390.1:244559917-244571680 GCF_002162155.2 Triticum dicoccoides | reverse complement strand
ATCAAAGCATTTGGTTTTATACAGACTTTCGGAGAAGCCTGTATTTACAAGAAAGTGAGTGGGAGCTCTGTAGCATTTCTGATATTATATGTGGATGACATATTGCTGATTGGAAATGATATAGAATTTCTGGATAGCATAAAGGGATACTTGAATAAAAGTTTTTCAATGAAAGACCTCGGTGAAGCTGCTTACATATTAGGCATTAAGATCTATAGAGATAGATCAAGACGCTTAATTGGACTTTCACAAAGCACATACCTTGACAAAATTTTGAAGAAGTTCAAAATGGATCAAGCAAAGAAAGGGTTCTTGCCTGTGTTACAAGGTGTAAAGTTGAGTAAGACTCAATGCCCGACCACTGCAGAAGGTAGAGAGAATATGAAAGATGTTCCCTATGCATCAGCCATAGGATCTATCATGTATGCAATGTTGTGTACCAGACCTGATGTGTGCCTTGCTATAAGTTTAGCAGGGAGGTACCAAAGTAATCCAGGAGTGGATCACTGGACAGCGGTCAAGAACATCCTGAAATACCTGAAAAGGACTAAGGATATGTTTCTCGTATATGGAGGTGACAAAGAGCTCACCGTAAAAGGTTACGTTGATGCAAGCTTTGACACTGATCGGGACGATTCTAAATCGCAAACCGGATACGTGTTTACATTAAACGGTGGAGCTGTCAGTTGGTGCAGTTCTAAACAAAGCGTCGTAGCGGGATTTACATGTGAAGCGGAGTACATAGCTGCTTCGGAAGCAGCGAATGAAGGAGTCTGGATGAAGGAGTTCATATCCGATCTAGGTGTCATACCTAATGCATCGGGTCCAATGAAAATCTTTTGTGACAATACTGGTGCAATTGCCTTGGCAAAGGAATCCATATTTCACAAAAGGACCAAACACATCAAGACACGCTTCAACTCCATCCGGGATCTAGTCCAGGTGGGAGACATAGAGATTTGCAAGATACATACGGATCTGAATGTTGCAGACCCGTTGACTAAGCCTCTTCCACGAGCAAAACATGATCAGCACCAAGGCTCAATGGGTGTTAGAATCATTATAGTGTAATCTAGATTATTGACTCTAGTGCAAGTGGGAGACTGAAGGAAATATGCCCTAGAGGCAATAATAAAGTTATTATTTATTTCCTTATAATCATGATAAATGTTTATTATTCATGCTAGAATTGTATTAACCGGAAACATAATACATGTGTGAATACATAGACAAACAGAGTGTCACTAGTATGCCTCTACTTGACTAGCTCGTTAATCAAAGATGGTTATGTTTCCTAACCATGGACAAAGAGTTGTTATTTGATTAACGAGGTCACATCATTAGTTGAATGATCTGATTGACATGACCCATTCCATTAGCTGAGCACCCGATCGTTTAGTATGTTGCTATAGCTTTCTTCATGACTTATACATGTTCCTATGACTATGAGATTATGCAACTCCCATTTACCGGAGGAACACTTTGGGTGCTACCAAACGTCACAACGTAACTGGGTGATTATAAAGGAGCATTACATGTGTCTCCAAAGGTAGATGTTGGGTTGGCATATTTCGAGATTAGGATTTGTCACTCCGATTGTCGGAGAGGTATCTCTGGGCCCTCTCGGTAATACACATCACATAAGCCTTGCAAGCATTACAACTAATATGATTAGTTATGAGATGATGTATTACGGAACGAGTAAAGAGACTTGCCGGTAACGAGATTGAACTAGGTATTGGATACCGACGATCGAATCTCGGGCAAGTAACATACCGATGACAAAGGGAACAACGTATGTTGTTATGCGGTCTGACCGATAAAAATCTTCGTAGAATATGTAGGAGCCAATATGGGCATCCAGGTCCCGCTATTGGTTATTGACCGGAGACATGTCTCGGTCATGTCTACATTGTTCTCGAACCCGTAGGGTCCGCACGCTTAAGGTTAGATGACAGTTACATTATGAGTTTATGCATTTTGATGTACCGAAGGTTGTTCGGAGTCCCGGATGTGATCACGGACATGACGAGGAGTCTCGAAATGGTCGAGACGTGAAGATTGATATATTGGAAGCCTATGTTTGGACATCGGAAGTGTTCCGGGTGAAATCGGGATTTTACCGGGTTACCGGGAGGTTACCGGAACCCCCCGGGAGCCATATGGGCCTTCATGGGCCTTAGTGGAAAGGAGAAAGGGGCAGCCCAAGGGGGCTGCGCACCTATTAGGACTAGGAGAGGTGGCCGGCCACCCCTCTCCCTCTTTCCCCCTTGGGAATCCTAGTTGGAATAGGATTGGGGGGGGGGGGGAGTCCTACTCCCGGAAGGAGTAGGACTCCTCCTGCGCCCTCTCCCTGGCCGGCGCCCCCCTCCCCCTTGGCTCCTTTATATACTGAGGCAGAGGCACCCCAGAAACACACAAGTTGATCCATGTGATCTATTCCTTAGCCGTGTGCGGTGCCCCCTGCCACCATATTCCTCGATAATACTGTAGCGGAGTTTAGGCGAAGCCCTGCTGCTGTAGTTCATCAAGATCGTCACCACGCCGTCGTGCTGACGGAACTCTTCCCCGACACTTTGCTGGACCGGAGTCTGGGGATCGTCATCGAGCTGAACGTGTGCTCGAACTCGGAGGTGCCGTAGTTTCGGTGCTTGATCGGTTGGATCGTGAAGACGTACGACTACTTCCTCTACGTCGTGTCATCGCTTCCGCAGTCGGTCTGCGTTGGGTACGTAGACAACACTCTCCCCCTCGTTGCTATGCATCACATGATCTTGCGTGTGCGTAGGAATTTTTTTGAAATTACTACGAAACCCTACACTTTTCACACTGACCACCATGCAGGAATAAGTATGGGCATTCCGCGTCGTATGTATCAGCCGAAAACTCTTCGGACGTCAGCGATGGAGCGGCACGCGCCCGGGTGGCCCGCGTAAGCACCTGCCTTGTATAAGGAGGTTGCTATGACCTATCCTGGCCATCCAGGCAACATGCAAGAGTGCAAAGGGCGACGGGCCCAAGACCCCTGTGCGCTTAGGATGTAGACCGACGTGCTGGACTCTTTGTTGAGCCTAGGTAGGACTGCGGTGTGTTGATCGATCGATGTCGGTCATGACCTGATAGTGTGTCCGGCCGGAGTTGATCGAGTGTGTTGGGTAAGTTTGTGCACCCCTACAGGGAAGTATTATCTATTCGAATAGTCATGTTCATGGTAACGGACGCTCGGAGTTGTATCCCGATCGAAACAACTAGAACTGGATGCTAAGGCATGAAATGAATGTGTGGCTGCGAGATTCCTTTCTCGCAAGGAGTCGAGGAAGTTATCTCTAGGCGTTGTTACAACATACTTACTACTATAATATGCTAATCTGCACTCTTCTAATGTTGCAAGATGCTTCAAGATGCTAGTCTTCGATAGGCTAGGCTTTCCCCTCTCTTCTGGCATTCTACAGTTCATTCCAAAGATATAGCCCCATTCCTTTGACACCGATGCATACTTAGTATAGTTCTGATGTGAGTCTTGCGAGTACTTTGAATGAGTACTCACGGTTGCTTTGCTACTTATTTTCCCCTATACCCAATTGTTGCGATCAGACGACGGATTCCAAGAGCCAAACGCCACCACCAGTGATTACTACTACTCCGATAGATCCTACTACCACGTGGAGACTGCTGACGACCGGGAGTAGTTGAGAGGCTCCCAGGCAGGAGGCCTTGCCTTTTCGATCGTTGTTTGTCGTGGCGGAACACGATCACCTATGGGGCCATCGGCCCCTTTTTGGTTCAGCAGGGGGCGATCACGTAGCACAAAGAGCAGAGGCCATGGCACAGCACGTCAAGGATGACACGATCGTTTTTACCCAGGTTCGGGCCGCTGTGAGGCGTAAAACCCTACTCCTGCTTTGGTGGGATTGATGGATGGACCATGGTCGCGGCATGACGCTCAAGCCCGACAAGGTTGCCTCGGGAGAGCAGCTGCGCGCGTATGAGTACACAAGGGTCCGAATCCTTTCTAAGGTTTCCATGGCCCTCCTTTCATAGGCCAAGGGGTTACCACAATGGAAAAGTGGTCATTATCCAGCGATTAGATAGCTAACAGTGCAATCATACCTAACTCTGGCAGACAGGACAAATCGCATTAAATGCACCGCTATATGTCACGTCGTGGACGTAGCTCGGCGAGCCTTGCCGCGCCGCTTAGTCATCTGCCTCTCTATTTGCTTGACACGTCTCTAGACGGGTGTCATGTTGAGGTAATCTTCCTGCTAAGTGGCTACCACGTGCTAAAGGGCTGCCACTTAACCATCTGGGGGCTCGACACCGCACCGATGGTAGACTTGCGTTGCGGTGTGGTGGAGCAGTGCAGTCTTGACGGGGGAGTGAACCGTCGCTGGCCCCGGTAGGCTTGCCGGGGTGTATTGGTTTCACCTTCGGGGGAGGCCTCGACCTGACCAGGCTCGCCTGCCCGGCAAGGGAGGCTTCTCCCTTAGTCAAATCTTGTTCTTCTGGTTTTTCTTGGTCTTCTTGATCCGCCCTTAGAGCTCTCAAAGAGCTCCTCACTTGACTTGGTCTTGACTTGTATGCTTTGTGAAGCTTGAATCTTTGTCGTCGTGCCTCTGTAAAGTCTGGTCAACATACACGAGGGTTTGTTGCATCGACAGGAGCCCCGGGCCTGGCCCAAACGTGCTGCTGGGCATCATTGGGGTAGGTCCTACCAGTTACATAGGCAGGGGCCTTAAGCTGATATCCTTCTCTCTTTGATATTTCCTTTGCTTATTCATTAACCTGTGCTTGGGTCAGTTTCTGGTTTTCCCGTGCGTCGTGTATGGCGTCGTGGGGGAGGTCTTATTGAAGGAAATATGCCCTAGAGGCAATAATAAAGTTGTTATTTATATTTCCTTATATCATTATAAATGTTTATTATTCATGCTAGAATTGTATTAACCGGAAACTTAGTACATGGTGAATACATAGACAAAATGAGTGTCACTAGTATGCCTCTACTTGACTAGCTCGTTAATCAAAGATGGTTAAGTTTCCTAGCCATGGATAAAGAGTTGTCATTTGATGAACGGGATCACATCATTAGAGAATGATGTGATTGACTTGACCCATCCGTTAGCTTAGCATGATGATCGTTTAGTTTACTGCTATTGCTTTCTCCATAACTTATACATGTACCTATGACTATGAGATTATGCAACTCCCGAACACCGGAGAAACACTTAGTGTGCTATCAAACATCACAACGTAACTGTGTGACTACAAAGATGCTCTACAGGTGTCTCCGATGGTGTTCGTTGAGTTGGCATAGATCGAGATTAGGATTTGTCACTCCGATTGTTGGAGAGGTATCTCTGGGCCCTCTAGGTAATGCACATCACTATAAGCCTTGCAAGAAATCTTACTAATGAGTTAGTTACGGGATGTTGCATTACAGAACGAGTAAAGAGACTTGCTAGTAACGAGACTGAACTAGGTATTGAGATACCTACGATCGAATCTCGAGCAAGTAACATACCGATGACAAAGGGAACAACATATGTTGTTATGCGGTTTGATCGATAAAGATCTTTATAGAATATGTAGGAACCAATATGAGCATCTAGGTTCCGCTATTGGTTATTGACCATAGATGAGTCTCGATCATGTCTACATAGTTCTCGAACTCGTAGGGTCCGCACGCTTAACATTCGGTGACGATCGGTATTATGAGTTTATGTGTTTTGATGTACCGAAGGTAGTTCGGAGCCCCGGATGTGATCACGGACATGACAAGGAGTCTCGGAATGGTCGAGGCATGAAGATTGATATATTGAAAGGTTATGTTTGGACACCGGAAAGGTTTCGGATGAGCTCGGGCATATACCGGAGTACCTGGGGGTTACCGGAACCCCCAGGGGGCTATATGGGCCTACATAGGCTTTAGTGGGAGAGAGAGGAGGCGGACAAGAGGTGGGGGCGCGCCCCCCAAGTCCAATCCAAATTGGGAGGGGGCCGGGCCCCCTTTCCTCACTACACCACATCACTTAATTGGGGCAATCAACTGCCGGGAGAAATACCAGGTGAGCGACAAACTATCTGCCAGGAATCTCATTACTGTCGGCAGTAATACTTAAGGGCGGGTGAACTGCCGGCAGAAGTTGAGCAACACAGGCATATAAACTGCCGGCAACGATGTCCACATTTTAGGTCACCTTATCTGCCGGGAGAACTGAACCCCGACTTGTTATTTGCGGGTACTGTGTATGCCGAGACATTTCAGCCAAAAGATAAAAGAACAGCTTTGCTAAAGTACATCTAGATGTGCCATAAGTATTACACATCTAAATCATATATCATTGATCTTACGTTGAGATTCGTGTGAGTATTTTTTTTCTTTTTTTCTTTGTGCTTAATTCACTCATTTAGATGTGCAATAATTAGAGCACATCTAGATGTGCTAGACACACCCAAGAAAGAAATAGCCGCCGCACCTCACCCTCACCTCTTCTATTCCCCCAAGTCGCACCCCCAAATCAGGCAGCCTTCCACCCCTGATCCCATCCGCTGCCGACCAACCTTCGCCGCTCCTGACCTCAGCGGCAGTCGATAACCCTCCACCGTCCCCGACCCTAGCCTCACCCTTCGCCGTCCCTGACCTCTACCGCACCCGGCTTCCTTCCCGACCACCTTGGCGGGCTAGGGTTTGACACCGCCGGCCCTCCTGGTCGTCCTCCGGTTGGTCGCTAGAGGAAACGGCTTCCACCCTCCTTCCAAAGCCTGTGAGCACGGATGTGGCTCCTCCCACCATTCCTTCCCCTCTCCTGCTTGGAGCCGCCTGTGACAACGGATCTGGCTCTCCTCCACCAGCGGCGGATGGGATGGCGCGGATCCACCTCTTCTCCACAAGCACCGGCTGAGACGACGTGGATTCGCATCTCCCCCTCCCTCCTTGCCATGGCCGCCTTTATCCGTTGCGCCCCCGCCTTGCAGCTCCGCTTCTGGACGGAGATTTGGAGGAGTACCCGCCGCTCACGGTGGCTTCAAGCCTTGTTCCCAACTGGCCCTAGAGGCACACTGTTATGGCTCATTTATATACGGGGGTAGGGGGGCTTCAAGCCTTGTTCCCAACCCGCCGCTCACGGTGGCTTCAAGCCTTCTTCACTAAGGGTGCAAGCTCGACTGATTCAACGGTCTACCTTGGTGTGATGGCTCCCCGTCAACAACCAGGTTGACGATGGCCTATGCTAGCTTGTAAGCCCTTATTCTTGTCCACCTAATTGATGGGGCTCTCTTCATTCAATGAATTATCTTGATCTCGTAACTATTTTCAATCTAATGATAAGATCCGATTTATGCAAATCTTCTATACATTGTTTAGGTAGCAGGTATCGTCTTATTGGTTTAGAATAGCGGTTCTATTCCTGGGGAAAAAAAGTATTGCTTGAATTTTATCTTGATCATCAGACCATATTCATGAATTACTAGATGTTTCATGTGAGTTGTCTGGGGTCCGAAGTCCCTTTGTTCACATAGTACATTTTTGTTTCTGTATGTGGATGTTTATTTATTCTATGAACATAAGTGTTGCAAACTTCTGTGAAGTCTGATAAAACTAGAACAATGCAGCAGTTTCTTACCCTGTTCCAGTCTGCTGGAAGTGTCTCTGCTGCCTCCCCAAGATGCTGGAAGGTCACCTCCATCGATGCTCTCTCCGCCGCTTCCGCAAGCCGCCAGACTGTACAGTTCTGCAAGGTACAAGTTGCTCCTCCCGTGCTCCCTCCGCTGCCTGTGTTTGCTATGATATATTGCTGCTAATGCTGCTCTTTCTCCTCTCCTATGATTTTATGTCCCTAATCTACATGCCATGTCAAGCTGCATCCTCTTCTTTCTTAGCTGCAAGTGCTCAATGCACCAGGATATACTCCCTTTGTTTCTAAATATAAGATGTTTTGGAAGTCTAAATTAGACTGCCAAAACGTCTTATAGTTAGGAACGGGTGTAGCATATAAAAATCTACCTCTTACTAAGCTCTTGTTCTATATTGGGAAGAGAAATATGCTTTGAATCATCTCCACGAGGATGTAGAATTACATTTATGGAAGGTTCATATTCAATTTACTAAAAACATGAAGCAATGATCTCCTTTTAAATATGTTTGACTAGTAAATGGTATTTCTGTGTAGCAGCTGTGTGCGCAAGAAAGATAATACAAGATATCACCCACTTTCATGACTTGGCTCAATAAAGTGACATTAGTGAAAAGTAAAAACTGACAACTATACTTACTGGTAGACTGGTACCTAGAGCAAGTATAGGGTCTTGTAGACTGGTGCAAGAAGAAATTAAAACCAGTCCAAACAGGTCCTTTATGGTTTTTTGTTGGATGTCTGCATTCTAGATAAACATGACCTTGAAGTTAATTGTCCTCCATCTTGCTGTGATGTTCAAATTTCTCTGTTTTATTTCGAATATTCTATTTTTCCTGTCGTAATGATAGTCATGTGGTAAGTGGCAGTACTATGCCAGAGTGATGTTGCTCTGCTTTGTACCAACTTAGAATTCATGTTTTAGACTAACCTCAAATTTCAGCTCGGCATTATAACTTAGGTCTTGAAAGGTTTGACACAATCTTGAAGGTGTTGGAGGTTGGGCAAGATCTGCAAGGCGACCATACTAGTTTTTTATGCTAATTTTGGTAGTAGCTTCTCTGTTTGTGTTCTGCAAAATCCGACGGAAAAAACAAGTGCTATGTTTTTATAATATAGATGATGATATTCAGCAACTAAAGTTTGTGCCTTTCTTTCCAGTTTTCAGTTACATGCTTATCTGCATGACACCTAACGTGTCAATCCTAATGTGCCACGAATTCTCGTTTCAGGAAAAAGAATGGAAAAGGAATAGAAGAAGACAATGCTGAAGCACAAGAGCAAGAGAGGCTAGCTATACTTAAAGCAAGGAATAGTGATGATTTTGAACGATTTGGGTCCTTTACATTCTCAAATCTAAAAGAAGATTTTGGAGGACGAGCCAGTCAGCGACAAAATAAAAGAAAGAAGGTGATCTCTTTGGTTACTGCATCTATTGTACAATTGCATTGCATCTATCATAAAACTTCATCTTGTTACATGCTTTGCACATCTCACTTTGTCATGCACATTAATTCATGCTTTGCAGAGTTCACTTTGTCATGCATATTAATTCATGCTTTTTGCAGTTCACTTTGTCATGCACATATTAGGTGCATGTTGATGTTAAGTTTGCACATCATCTTGTTGCTTATTTGTAGAGCAATGTAGAAAATCCTACTGTTAAAGTAACTCATCTTAGGTCCTAAATAAATAGTGATACTCCGTGAGCAGCATAGATGAGATCAGTGGCGAATCCAGGAAGACAATGAAGGGTGGGCTCAAACTTAACAACGAGAAACTAAGCATCATTTTAATTAAAGAGAAAAGGGCATTATCTCCTAATTTTTTTTATCCAAATAAGCTAATATTTGCCAGAATGCTACTGAAAATATATGTCTTATTACTGTCATCTTATGGTTTTCTGAAAATATCAAATTTTGAACGGAAATTTATATCTATCTAGCTAAATAGTCATTATCTCCAGTCCTTTCGCTCCAAACAAGCTGAAACTTTCTTAGATTACTACTAGAAACATGTAGTATTTGATAGATTTAAAAAATCAAAATTTTCACCAAAATATGAATTAGTTAGCAAAATATAGCCATTATTACTTAATCCTTTTTCTTCAAATAAGCTCAAAATTAGCCAGATTACTATTGGAAACATGTAGTATTTACTATAGTTGTTCTGAAGTTTTTAAAAAATAGAAAATTTGATTATATATTTCATATTTTCCTACTTAAACAGACAAATATTGATATTCTTTTTTACAGCAAACAAATATTGATATACTTGTCTTGAGCCGTGGAGCGTGAGGGTCCGTCATCTCGCTATGTCCATACTTGATATCCTGTGTGCTACTTGCGTGTGGGCTGTTGGAGTGTTGGTGCTGTTCGGCAGAGAATAAGATATTGGGTTGCTGAGCTGCGACGTGAGTACTAATTTTTTTAATATTTTTGGAGGGTAGTCTAGAGCGTGTTGAAGCCCCCCTACTAGACTCGCCACTGGATGAGATACTTCTATTCTTGTCAGCCTGCCTGAATGCACGAGAGCCTAGCTGTTGCTCAAAGACCGAATGCACAACCCACTGCAGCTCAGTCTATGAGAACAGCAGACCAGCAAGCCTGAGATGATGTGTTTCCAAAATAACTAAGTGTTGACTAATGCCTTAGTACTACCATGATTCAAATTTTGAGTTTTTTTCCTGTGTTTTTCTTTAAGCTGGCCCGCCCAACTATTTTGTTGTAGCTCGGCCACTGATCCAAATTAAATTCCATCCCATTCAAATCCTATAGCAATTTCTTTGTAGGATAGTTCTCTATCATTTAAATCCTATGTCACTCGTAAGAATAAATAAGCTTTATACTAGTATGTTGTAACTTGGCATCCAATCAATGTATATTACCCAAAGATAATAATATCTTTCTGTGAACACTAGACACAAATCTGAGCAGTATATACTCCATTTACAAATCAATTCCATATCCCTAATCATAGTTTTCACTAGTACGGAGTAATTTGTAACTTTGCATTCGAACCAAGCAGTATATACTCCTTTTGGGAAGTTTTTGTATGCGTAGTTCAAATAATTCCCTGCTTGATCTAATTATGTAATATTGCTTGCTGCGATGATGAAGTGCTGCACATTCAGAAGAGTTTTATTTATGCGGATCAGTTAAACTGCAGCATGTCAAAATCTTTAATGTGTTAATTGAAAATCTGAAGCAAGAGATCCATTTTGAGTTTTTGATTTGGTGCAGGTTTCTCAAAGATTGACAAGTTGATGGAGGTTTGGGAGATCTACAGGTTGACGAAGATTATGAACGCCTACAATTAAGTCAGTGTAGTGACAATGGAATATGCCTTGTTTGTTGAACCTGGAGACTTGCTCTGCTCATTTTGGTGGTTGTTAAGTCAATGTATGCTCATGTTGGTTGTGTGGTGCATCAAGAAATAAATGTGTTTCTCCTTTTTTGGCACAACTTCGGCTTGGTTGTGTGGCACATCTAAAAACAAATATAAGCACTTCTTTTGTGGCACAACGTCTTTGTATATGATTGCTATGATTATTGAGTGAAGTTCAATACTTATGACGAGGCCTTTATGTAACTTCAATTGAGATGTATATATAAATTGCATGATACGTCCTGATTGCTTGAACATAGCGAATGGATGCTAAACTGGGAGATATGTTTCCCTTTGCTAGTGAAACTAACGTGATGGCATATTAATTGCCAGGCAAACAAGCTTCTGCAGGCAGTTCCACTGCCGGTATTTGTAGTCTCCCGTGCCTTGACCAATCTGCGGAGAGAATATTAACTGCCGGCAAATACATGTGCCAGGGCAGAAAAACTGCCGGGAATAGTTTATCTGCCGGAACAAATAATCCCTGGCAGCCGTTCTCGTGGCAGTTCTGTCTGCCGGAAGAAGTGCTACCCCGGCAGTTTCTCTGCCCTTTAAAGGGCTTTCTCCCGACAGATTACATGTTGTTGCATTGGTGTTGTGGTGTAGTGCCTTCCTCTCCTCTTCCCCTTCCTTCCTCCTCCTGTTAGGACTAGGAAAGGGGAAAGCCTACTCCTAGTAGGAGTAGTTGTGACGCCCCCGATTCAATCGTGATCGGGCTTGAACGCCCGCCGCCCCGGCGCGACCC
>NC_041390.1:244558910-244559455 GCF_002162155.2 Triticum dicoccoides | reverse complement strand
CGCCCCGCCGACCGCCACCACCTCGACCCCGCGCCCCCTCTCCTTCCACGCGGCGCTGCCCGACCCGAAGCCGCTCGTCGTCCCGACCCCATCGCTCGCGCCGTCGCCGTCGCCGGATCGCCGGCGTCACCTCGCCCCGACGCCCGTCCGCGCGCCGCCTTGTCGCCCTCCACCCCGGATCTGGAACTGGGGCTCGGCCTCGACGCCGCCGCCGCTCGGGGCCCCCCCTCGCCGGAACCACGACGTCGCCGGACTGCTTCCCCGTCCGTTCCCCGCCGGCTTCCTCGCGCCTCGTCGATGAACCCCTGCACCGGGGGTATGACCCCATCTCCCCCTACCCCTTCCCCTACACCGTCTGCGCCGACGCCGCTTCGCCTGGCTGGCCGCGTCCGCCAGCGGCTCCACCCCGTTCCCTCCGCCCCGTCGCGCCTTCCCGGCCGGCCGTGGCCACCGACCGCGCTGCTAGCCGCGCCAGGCGCCAGGGCCGCGCCCTCGCTCCCCGCACCCGCCTCACCTTCGCTCCGGCGCACCCACGCGCCCGTCCC
>NC_041390.1:244551331-244558899 GCF_002162155.2 Triticum dicoccoides | reverse complement strand
CGTGGCCACCGACCGCGCTGCTAGCCGCGCTAGGCGCCAGGGCCGCGCCCTCGCTCCCCGCACCCGCCTCACCTTCGCTCCGGCGCACCCACGCGCCCGTCCCGTCGCCTCGGGTCCGCTCCGATGGGCACCCGCTGCCCAGCACCAGCTCGGGTGACATCTGCACCCGAGCGCCCGAACCCGATAGGCCCCTATGGGCCTATGGCAGATAGGGCCCACGCCCAGAACGTATTAAAAAAATAATAATAAATAAAAATAGAAATAAATAATTTAAGAAATAATTAACTTAATTAATTGTGATTAATTAAATTAACCTACTAATTAAACCAATTACACATTAGTTACCTAATTAACCTGATCTGTTAATTAGTTAATTTAGTAGTCAATGATAGTGGGGCCCACCCCCCTAATTCATATTAATTAGGATAACTAAATTGTTTAATTAAAATGTGTCACTGACCAGTGGGACCCATTGGTCAGGTTGACCAGTCAACTCTGTTGACTGCTGATGTCAGCATGACATCATGCTGATGTCATTAAATCATTTTTGAATTAATTAAATAATTAATTAAATCTCAGAAATTAATAAAATCTTTAGAAAATCATATCTTTTAATCCGTAACTCGGATTAAAATATTTTCAACATGAAAGTTGCTCAGAACGACGAGACGATTCCGGATACGCAACCCATCCGTCCGCCGCACCCCCCTAACCTACCGAACTCGCAATTTTCCCCCTCCGGCTCCTATGCCCGAAAACGCCAAACACCGGGAATACTTTCTCGGGTGTTTCCCCCCTTCACCGGTATCACCTCATACCGCATTAGAACACGTCTAGCTCTGCTTGTTGTCCTGTTATGCACTTGCTTGCTATGTATTTACTGTTTCTCCCCCCTCTTCTCTCCGGTAGACCCCGTGACGATGCTGATGCCCTTGTGGTCGACTACATCACCGACGACCCCTCTCTCTTGCCAGAGCAACCAGGCAAGCCCCCCCTTTGATCACCAGATATCGCCTATTCTACTCTCTACTGCTTGCATTAGAGTAGTGTAGCATGTTACTGTTTTCCGTTAATCCTATTCTGATGCATAGCCTGACATTGTTGCTACATCTGTTTACCTTACCTGCAATCCTAAATACTTAGTATAGGATGCTAGTTTATCATCTTTGGCCCTACATTCTTGTTAGTCTGCCTTGCTATACTATTGGGCCGTGATCACTCGGGAGGTGATCACGGGTATATACTATACATACATACATACATACTATACAGATGGTGACTAAAGTCGGGTCAGCTCGATGAGTACTCGCAAGTGATTCTGATGAGGGGGCTGAAAGGACAGGTGGCTCCATCCCGGTAGAGGTGGGCCTGGGTTCCCGACGGCCCCCGACTGTTACTTTGTGGCGGAGCGACAGGGCAGGTTGAGACCACCTAGGAGACAGGTGGGCCTGGCCCTGGTCGGCGTTCGCGGATACTTAACACGCTTAACGAGATCTTGGTATTTGATCTGAGTTGGCTACGAGCCTATACGCACTAACCATCTACGTGGGAGTAGTTATGGGTATCCCGACGTCGTGGTATCAGCCGAAGCACTTCGTGACGCCAGCGACTGAGTGGCGCGCGCCGGATTGGAACATAAGCCTACTCTTGTATTAAGGGGGCTAGTTCCGCTTTCGGCCGCGTACGCAACGTGCAGGTGTGCTATGGGCGATGGGCCCAGACCCCTGTGCGCTTAGGTTTAGACCGGCGTGCTGGCCTCTCTGTTGTGCCTAGGTGGGGCTGCGACGTGTTGATCTTCCGCGGCCGGGCATGACCCAGGAAAGTGTGTCCGGCCAAATGTGATCAAGCGTGTTGGGTAAGTTGGTGCACCCCTGCAGGGAAGTTAATCTATTCGAATAGCCGTGATCTTCGGTAACAGGACGACTTGGAGTTGTACCTTGACCTTATGACAATTAGAACCGGATACTTAATAAAACACACCCTTCCAAGTTCCACAGACAACCCGGTGATCGCTTTTCCACAGGGCGACGAGGGGAGGATCGCCGGGTAGGATTATGCTATGCGATGCTACTTGGAGATGCTACTTGGAGATGCTACTTGGAGGACTTCAATCTACTCTCTCCTACATGCTGCAAGACGGAGGCTGCCAGAAGCGTAGTCTTCGATAGGACTAGCTATCCCCCTCTTATTCTGGCATTCTGCAGTTCGGTCCACTCATATTGCCTCCTTACACATATACCCATGCATATGTAGTGTAGCTCCTTGCTTGCGAGTACTTTGGATGAGTACTCACGGTTGCTTTGCTCCCTCTTTTCCCTCATTTTCCTCTTCTTCTCGTATGCCGCAACCAGACGTTGGAGCCCAGGATCCAGATGCCACCTTTGGCTACGACGACTACTACTCTGGAGGTGCCTACTACTACGTGCAGCCCGCTGACGACGACCAGGAGTAGTTAGGAGGATCCCAGGCAGGAGGCCTGCGCCTCTTTCGATTGTATCCCAGTTTGTGCTAGCCTTCTTAAGGCAATCTTGTTTAACTTATGTCTGTACTCAGATATTGTTGCTTCCGCTGACTCGTCTATGATCGAACACTTGTATTCGAGCCCTCGAGGCCCCTGGCTTGTATTATGATGCTTGTATGACTTATTTATGTTTTAGAGTTGTGTTGTGATATCTTCCCGTGAGTCCCTGATCTTGATCGTACACATTTGCGTGCATGAGTAGTGTACGATTGAATCGGGGGCGTCACAAGTTGGTATCAGAGCCGACTGCCTGTAGGAATCCCCCTTTCCAACTCCTTGGCCGAAGTCGAGTCTAGTCGTTGAATTTTTTTTACTAACATGGCTATGTGGCCCATGGGCCCACGTCGCCATCGGGAGGTATTAGGATCTTTTATTCCTCAACCTTTACTCTGGGATTCTGAACCCTCTTCTATTCGGGTTAAACGACTTTTACTAAAAACTAACTTTAGGTTCTCGAAAATGCTTTCTCCCGGAGAGCCCCTTCAGTCCAGATGGTCACCGACTGCACCAGAAGATTTCGGAGATACTCTTTGATATTCTCTCGAGACTTTGTGCCCATCACTTTTGCTATTCCCGACCACCGATAAATCCTTATGGATAACTACTTACACTTGCCATTCTTACGATCATTCCCCATTGTTCTTGTTATTACAAGATACCCGAAGTTTTCTCTATTGTTCCGAGAATACTTCGTGCCTACTGCCTAGCAGTTCTTTGCCACATGAATACCCCTTCAAATAAATCCCCGCACTTGTCAAGTATCCGCTCATCCCCAATTGTTCATGAGTTTCACAAAAGTCTTCAAAATACTATTCGATCTTCCGAAAATCCTCTGGAGCCTTTGGCTCTTGAAATTCTTGCTTGCTTGCATTATGGTTAATCCCATAAGTCTCGTAGTCTTAATGACATTCCTTGTCATTATCATTTTGAGTCTGTTGACTCAATATGTTTGCGAATGCACGCAATCATCATTGATCCTTATAAATTACTTCTCCGGCTAAGCTGCCATTCTTTTAACTGGAATTGGTTCTTGACCAATCCAATTGTCATTGATTGTACCCTAAGGCTATTCAACTTATCCATCCCTACTCAGAGCATTGCTTCTGATCCCTTGATTTGGGAATCTTAATTCCTTTGCATTTGACAATTGAGTTAGTCAGTTGTTTCTATAATCCGGTGCACTTGCATTCCTTCTTCCTTTGATAGAGTACCGATACCCACACCAGCTCCGTTGTGGACCATCGGTTCCTTTGTTAGATTTTATGTCCTTCATAATTAATCACCTTGTGAGCTCTTTCCCCTGATACATAATGCCTTTGGTACATTGTATCCTCTGCTTGACCAACAATGCTCTACTTTCGAGCTTGTATTAATTACCCCGAAGTTTGTGGTATATGTTCGTAAGATGCCCGGATGGGTTGAACCTATGCCTTCCTTAATATGTGTGAACTCGGAAGATTTCACGAGTCATACTCATCTGGTATTTCACCGGGTAAAACTTTCAACACTAATGCCTTTATCAAAGCGAGAAGTGAATGGAAGATTATACATTGAAGAAGTGGGAGTCGACCTTGAACTTTGTGTTCATGCCCATAGACACGATGTAGATCTTCTCATCGAAGCTTCTTTTAAAATTAATTATTCCCTTGGTATAAGTTCATCTTATATCTGGGATCTGGCCTTTTTCAATCGTGGTTCCGACCATGTTCTCCTTTAAATACCAATTCTCGTGCAAGTTTAAGCACTTGTCTTCTGCAGAGCAATACCCCAGTCCAACCTATATTTTGATCTGCCGTCGAGTATTACCCCCTGGTATCTCGAGATTACCATGGAACTGCATAACATCTTATGAGTTCTTCATCAAGTGCTACCTTCCCACTGATTCCAATTTTTCACGGGCTCTGAGTTATTAAACACTCAAAGACACCGATAACTGAACCAAGTCCGCTCTACGGTTCAACAACTCTTCAGTAAGCTTCTATAAGTACGAGTTTGTACCCGATCACGCCATTCCTAGCCTGTTTGGCTATATCTTTGTCGTGATGATTTTAACTGTGCTACCCGGTCCTTCTTCTCGGAGCACAATTTTCGACGATGAACTAACCTTACGTCGATCCTCATCGTCATATCATTTCGCCTTGAACAACAAGCTTGGTTTCGAGTTTGTGTCATACCCTTGGTTCCAATAACCTTTCACTTCATCATTACTTAGACTTGATGTCGTCGCTGATCGATTACGTCTTCATGAACTCTCACGACAAATGTGTCGTGATCCTCATCAACCTTATGAGTTCTTCCAGGATATCAATTGAATTCATGATGAGAAATACCATCCTTGTCCCTCGATGATTTGAGTTATCACCGGCAACATTCTTGCCTCCCCCCCCCAACACAAACTTGTTCACAATTTGTGTTGTACCTTGGTTTCCTTGCTATCTAGCAATTGTTCTTCTTTACCTTGGAGTATTACCATCCTTTATGTCAAGAATGTTCTGAGATTTGTTCCACCTCTTGAGAATTCTTGACATAGAAATACTTCTCACCATCACCATTCTTTCTTGGTCCCTGTGTTAATTCCAACAAGTGAACGGTGTTGTTTGGATTCTTTCCTTCTAGCAACCCTATCTCTTTGAAGTTAATGGTCGAAAGTTCATTCTTAGGCTATTGATTATTGCATCACCATTCTGACATTGGTCGTGCAACCCAACCCATATTTCGGGCGCACCTTTCAACCAATGTTTAATTGTGTATGTTTTCCTCGAGCATACTTCCTTATATCATTTGATCTGACAAATGTTATCTCCTTGTTCACTTAATTGTGGACATCCATCTTTTGGGAATCTCGGTGAATTGCCGTTGAGTTCACCAGACACCTCCTTGTCCTCCCCTTGGGTTAATGATGGACTCTTGATAACGGAAATCACTTCATAGTTCATTTCCCGAGAATCTTACAATGTCATTTCGTTGATATGTGCCGCAGCTTTTCTTCTCGGACATCCTGAGTCTGAGGTATCATGACACCAATCGGATCTGAATCTTGGTCGGATATGATGGTTGGGACATTTTCCAAGAGTTATGATGTTGATCCTTTGATGACCCGGTAACATGATGTCATGCCTAGCACCCCCCCGGCTGGAGGACCTATCATTATAGATTCCTTTTCAGCAAGGTTATCCGTTCATCCATGGGGAAATTGTAAGACTTATTCTACAAGTTATTCCTGATGGATCCTTCATGTTTCCAAAGTTTGATCTTCACCTGAAGACCATGTCAATGCTACCTCGAAGCATGTCAATGGTACTCCGATTTTCAACAGGAACATTTGAAGCACGATGCTAAATTTTGTTTATCATTTATCCTAACACCGTTGTATGGGTAATATCATGAGATTCCTCCCCCCTTACCTAAAGAGTTGTCTACATTATATCCTGCCACGGATATCATGCTCTGCTTGTCCTTGGGAAGGATATATCCCTGAAATATGTGTTTAGACACATTTTCCTTTCCATTGTTCTGTTTAATATGATAATCATATTTTACTTTCCATTGGTTGTTTGAACCTTTCTTGTGATCTATATGATCTAAGCAGCAATATTCTACTGCTTATGTAAACTCCTCGGTGTGCAATTCTGTCAGTAAGACCCTGTTACTATTGTTGATGACATTCCGGTAGCCACTGATGGACGAGAACCTTGCCTATTGGTCCGCCTCGTTCAACGAGCAGGAAAGTGGTTCTCTTCGTCCCTCGCCCTTGGTACCAACGTTGATGCCGACATAACTGACTTGGTACTCTCTGACATGCCTTGCTATCATGACCGTGAAAGATGTCACTGCTACTATTAAAAAAACCCACATGGTGGGCCCATAACCCACAGTTCCACAGGATCGAAACCTGACTCTCTTGCACCCCCTCTTCCCAAGGTTGTTCCTCGCGTGTGGCCTCGTATGTAATTCACGGGCCACCGTCCCAAGTGATCTATTTTGGTAACAGACGCAATACTCAATCTCATTGCTCTGGACCCCTTTCGCATGTTGTTTCAGACATCGAACAATGGCCTAACCGTTTGAAACTTCTCATGGTACCTTCTTACTTTACTCTCGATATTTTCTTAAGTTCAATTTGAGGGTTACTTCCTACCCCATTCCCTGAGTTATGTACCAGATAGTCAACCTGGTAAGGCCCGCCCTTCCCGAGTCTTCCCCCTTATCCTTTCCGTAAGTACGATCAAGATCCCGAAGAAAGGATGACGACTTCATCATTTTGACCTGAAGCAGAAGTATGAAGGCATCAATATATTGGATTGACCTCTTCGAGGAGAGCAAGCCAGGATGAGAAGACCCGCTATATTCGTTACCAAAACTTCCCCCCTTACTCCCCTCTTAAATCTCGGGACGAGATTTCTTGTAGTGGAGGAGAATTGTGACGCCCGGGTAATTAAGCTACAGTAATCCCCGCTAATGATGCCACGTCACCTCGGTTACTGTGGATAAACTTGCGTTAGTTCGGAACCTAGTTCGAATTTCAAATTCAAAATCGAGCAAACAATAAAAGTTTTCAAATATTAAAAACTAAATGTTTGGGTGGAGGCGAATAATGCATAGGTAATTATGGTGGAGAAACCACACTTTTATAAAATGTTTAAATAATCTAAAATGAATAAAACAGTAGCAAAACCGATATTTAAATGCTTTTATAAATAAATAAAATACTAAACTAAACTGTCTTGGGATAAAACCTTTTGTGGCAGTGGGTTTCATGGTATTACTAATTTAGGGATCATTTTAATATTAAGTAAAAAGTAAACTTAAAAGAAAAGAAAACACAAAAACAGAAAAGAAAACTAACAAATAAAAAGGAAAAGAAAACCCCCCAGGCCAACTGGGCCTTGGCCCAACCAACTGGCCACCAGGCCGACTAGGCCGGCCCGTCCCCACTCCCCCATAACCCCCTCCACTCCTAACCCTAGGCACCGACACCCCCACTCCCCCCCACTCACGCCCCCACTCTCCCTCTCCCCGATCCAATCGGGATCGGGCTTGAACGCCC
>NC_041390.1:244441622-244550786 GCF_002162155.2 Triticum dicoccoides | reverse complement strand
GCGCCTCGCCGACCGCCACCACCTCGACCCCGCGCCCCCTTGTCAGGACCCCGACTCAATGCCACATAGATCTAGCATGTAACACTTCATATCACTTTGCGGCCTCACGCACGGTATTCCCACGGGTGTCGCCTTACCTTTACCCGGGACCGTTTGCATCTTTTGGCACACGTATATGACAGTGTCGCTAGCATCCATATGATAAGGAGCCCGGGCTGACATGGCTAGTCGTAAACCCAAAGTGGCACAAACTTACAGGGACAGGCATCCATGACCCAGCATCGAACGTGTCGGTCATCAGCGAGTGAATCCAGGCTGTAGCACTGGGCTAGCAGGACTCCGGTGAACCGGGCTGTAGTGGGCTAACAGGACTCCGGTATTCATCGCGTGACATTTCCCCGAAGGGACAGACACAGGAACGAAGAAGGACACATGCCGGCCAGCCTAAGTGTTCCGGAGCAGTAGCAAGCTACCATGGCTCGGTGGAAACACTAGGGACATTTCCCGGTAAGAGAGGCTACTAAAGATAAACAACTAGATAGTCAGATCCCACACATACCAAGCATTTCAATAACATACACACAATATGCTCGATATGTGCAATACAACATGGCATCACAAAATGACTCTACGACTCAAGTAGTTTATTCAATAGGCTCCGAGGAGCGAGACATTACAAACATGGGTCTCATGACCCAACACTCAGAGCATACAAGTCAAAGCACAAGCGGAAGCTATCATGTCTGAGTACAGACATCTATAAATGAAAAAGGCTGAGAAGCCTGACTATCTATCAGATCCTGCCGAGGGCACAAGATCGTAGCTGAGGTATCAAGCTAAACGTCGAAGTCCACGCGAAACTACTAGTGAGACCGAAGTCTCTCTGCAAAAACATAAAATAGGCAAACGTGAGTACAAATGTACCCAGCAAGACTTACATCAGAACTATCTACATATGCATCATTATCAACAAAGGGGTGGTGGGGTTTAACTGCAGCAAGCCAGCTTTGACTCGGTGGCTATCCTAAACTACGACTACAAGCGACTCTTTTGAGGTGGCGCACACGAGTCCACATATTCACCATATCAATACACTACTATGGATCCGCTCCCGTCTCCCTACGAGAACGCCATCCATAGCACTCACGCTTATCTTGCGTATTTTAGAGTATCCACTTTCACTTGTCTATGAACTAATGCAAGGGGTCCAAGTTTCCATATCCGAGGAATCCGGCTATTCGAATAGATGATGTTAACCCTGCAGGGGTGTACTTCTTCACACACGCTTTCGCCACTTACCGCCCTGTACACGTCATGTACCTCGGCAACCTTCAAGCGGAAGCCGGGCGAGGGAGTCGGCCACGACCTGACTAACCGAACAAGTCTCTAGTCCAGGTTTATCGCCTATTCGGGTTCCATCCGCAAGGAGATCCGGCCGGGGTGTCGCTTACGGCCCCAAACGATGTGTGCAGGGTTCCCAAGCCCACCAACCGGGTGCCACTTGGTACACCGGGCCACTGTGCCTAGTCTGTCCCAAGCCCACCTGTACCGGGTGCCACTTGGTAGACTACTAACACTGCCTACAAACACCAGAAACTAGTTGCAACTCCTGGACAGAGATCAAGTTGATTAATAAGTCGAGAGGGCTTGGAGCGCCCAGAGCCCAATGTGTGGTAGTAACTGATCATGGATCACAAACACAGAACTCAGTTCCTGAGGACGGCTGCAATGAGACAACCCACCATGTACTCCTACATGGCCTCTCACCGCTACCTTTACCAAATCGTGTTCACACACTTAGCTCACACACAGTAGGACATGTTCACACGCCTCTGATTCATTCCCGATGAATCAGACCTGACTCAACTCTAAGCAGTAGCAGGCATGACAAACAAGCATGAATGAGTAGGCACAACAGGGCTCAAACAACTCCTACTCATGCTAGTGGGTTTCATCTATTTACTGTGGCAATGACAGGTCATGCAGAGGATAAAGGGGTTCAGCTACCGCAGCAAGTAACAGATGAATCGGTGTTGTCCTAGTGCAGTAAAAGAGAGCAGGAGCGAGAGAGTAGGATTGTATCGGAATGAACAAGGGGGTTTTGCTTGCCTGGCACTTCTGAAGATAGCATTGAGTCTTCATCAGTGTCAACGATCGCATCATCGGTATCGCGTCTATCGAAAGGGAACAAATACCGGCAACACAGAAAGGAGCACAATCAATGCAATGCACAATATGATGCATGATCATGACATGGCAAATGAATGTGTTTTGGGCTAATGCAACTAGCAACAGATTAAATGAAGTTGGTTTGAATACAAGATTCAAATTCAAACTCCATATGTGATTATTCAAATGACATTTAATTGATTTGTGCTAAACAGCAGCTATAAGTTGTTCTAACATGCATGAAAATGGTACAGATGGATTCCTTGAATTTTTCTGATAATTTTTCATATATAATTTATTTAATTTGGAGCTACGGTTGAATTTCTATGAATTTTAGAAGTTTTAGGCATTTTCTGGAATTAATAAATCATTTAAGAATTATTTAAATTCCAGAAACATTTACTGCGTCAGCAGTGCGTCACCGTGACGTCAGCAAGTCAACAGGGGTCGGCCAGGGTCAAACCTGACGTGTGGGGTCCACACGTCAGTGTCTCAGTCAACTAACCAGGTTAGTTAGCCCTAACTAACTTAGTTAGCCGGGCGGGGCCCGCATGTCAGTGGCCTATCTAATTAGCTAGGTTAATTAACGCTAACTAATCTAACCCTAATCAACCAGGCGCCTGGGCCCACACGTCAGGGGGTCAAACCCCGGGTCAAACCCGCCGGAGTTGACCCGCGGCTTGTCGCCGGCGACGCCAGCAACGGCGGAGGGCGTCGGAAACGCTCCTTCGGCGACCAAATCGGCGACTGAGGGGCTCTACGCGTAGCTGGGAGTCGCCCGCATCCATCTGTGCAAACGGCAGGGGCTGGGGTGGCTCGAGCTCACTGGAATGGGGCCCGCGGCGGCGACCGGAGTTCGGGCCAGCACGGGCACGGGGCTACGCTTGGCGAGCGAGCGAGCTGAGAGGCTGGGCGGGCTCCTGGGAGATCCACGAGCTCGAGGTCGTGCTCGGACGCGAGTTCGGTGACCTGCAACGACGGCGGCGACATCGCCGGCGGAGCCGAGCTCGCGGCTCCGGTGGAATCGAGGCTACAGGGCGCAATCGAAGGGGGAAAGAGGGAGGGGAGGCGTGGGAGCTCACAGCGGTGCCGTAGGGGTGGTTAGCCGGCTCGGGGACGCGACGATGGTGGTGAATTGACGATGAAGATCCTCGGCAGCCGGCGATGGAAACGGCGATGCCGGCGATGTTGTGGCGCGTCCGTAGTTCCATGGCTTGGTGGGGAGGTCGAAGATGTCGTGACGGAGCTCTCAAGCACGCTGGATGGGCGAGGGAGGGTTGGTGGCCATGGTTACGGCGACGAAGACGGCGAGCTCCGCTCGGTGGTGTGCGCGGGAGGGAAGCAGAGGAGGGAACGGGGTCCAGGGGAAGAGAGGGAGGGCTGGACGGCTCCGGGCGGCTGCGTGGCGTCTCCACGCATGGATAGGCTCGAAGGGGGAGGCCTCCAGCGCGAAGCAGGAGGTGGCCGGAGCTCTTCGGGCGCGCGCCACGCCTCGCCTCTGCCTACTGGCAGAGGAAGAAGAGGACAAGGGGGGAGGAGGTGGGCTGGGCCGGCCAGGTGGGGGAGCTGGGCCGGCTGGTGGGCTGCACGGGTGAGGCCAGGTAGGCTTTACTCTTTTTTTTTGTTCTGTTCTTTTTTAATTCTGTTTTCTATTTTGCAGGTTTGTTTTGAATTTGGTTTTGAAACCAATTCAATTTATTTTGCTTCTGACAACATTTTTAGGAGCTAAAAAGAATTAAAACAATGCTCCACAAAAATATTTCAGAATTATTGGACCTATATTTATTTAACAGTAGATATAAGTCCAATTCAAATAGCTATGATTTAAATTCAAAGTCCCAAAAATAAATCCTTAAAAAATGTTCAATATTTTGGTTGGGACCAGAACCCTTACCAAAATTTATCAACATTTTAAGAAGAGCACTTTTGGAGCAATGAATGAGATTTCTAGGGTTTTTGCCCCTCTTTTATTTAGGGTTTTGAGGCTTCCAATATTCCTCAATTCAAGTTTCAAAAATATAGACATGATGCACACATGAAGCTGACCTAGAGCAATGCCTGAAGCTAGGGATGTGACAACTCACCCCCACTAAACAAGAATCTCGTCTCGAGATTCAAGCGTAGGGTAGGATGAAGGGGAAACGCAAACTAGTACAATCTTCACGATCCAGTTGCACTTCAAATGGACGTTGATTCGATCACCATCTTTGTCTCGACGTCTTGTCCTGTCAACATGACATGGAGGGAAGAAGGAGACTCTAGAGGGGTCGATCTTCTCGAAGATCAAACAACTCACGGAATGAGACATAGGACCATCTCTCGGGTTGAGACACGAGATACACATCAAGAGGGGTGGAAAGAAACGGATGACGAAGGTTCACTAGGTGGACAACGATTCCACACCTAAGAAGGTGGTGAACGGTTGTCAACGTAGTGAGGAGTTGAGTTGCCATGATACCACAACGATACACCTTAGGGAAGGTGACTCGTAGAGATATCCCCTTAAGTGGCAAAAAGAATTACTTTTGATTCAGAGATCATTGAAACTCTTTAAACCAGCCTAAGACAATTCTCGAGCGATCGTTTGGAGGGGGTCGGTAGAATGGCATACTCGAACTTGGATGATGTGGACTACCTTGTTGAAGACAACGTAATAGATGATTTTTGCTTATCACCGGAAATGGAAGAAACCCATGGTAGAATGGCACATTGGCGGTGCAAGCTGGGAACAAAATGCAAATGCTGGGAATGATTCTAGTAACTGGGGAAGAACCCAACAATAGAGAGTGAATTCACTGTTTGAATAGGTCATAGCATTGCCGAGGAAACTGAGAGCAAACCAGTTAGAGTCGATGGTAACACGTAGCGCTTGTGCGTGCTCTCAAGAACTTGAGCATTTCCACATTCATCAAGGTTTTACCAATATCCGTGTCAAGGATCCTGGCAACACAACTTGCTACCATGATGAATGATGATGGAGGATGCAGATGCAAAGGAAGATAACACTTTCTCAGATTTCACCTTAGCGAGGCCAAGGAGATAAAATCTGGATGATCGACCGAGAGACATTTAGCACTCCGCTTCTAATGTTCTCCTTGATGTGCTAGCGTAACCATTCATAGATATGGTTTGATATCTAAAACATCAAGTAAAAAGGTCGGACTTCGGGATCCCAAAATCCATAGGGGCAACTAGGGAGTAAATCCTACGAAATCCCTATGGGAAGGTGGCCAACTTCCTCAATCAAGATATTATAATAACAGGTCTTCCGGCTGGATGTGTTGGCCACGACATCCACTTTACCGGTTTTCGAGGGACCGATATTATAGTTCTTGGGAAATGTTCCAAACCATCATATCTGCCTGAGATTCAGATCTGGTTGGTGTCAGGATATTCCAGACTCATCGAGTCTAGGAAGAAAAATGAAAGTTTGCAACACAAATCGACGAGATGACGTTGCGGGATTCTCGGGAGATGAACTACGATAGCAAGCTCCAAAACATGAGCTGGTTCTGCTACAAACATGTGAACATGTTGTCCAAGACAAGCATGACCACATGGTAGTCTTACAATAAAACGCTACCGGGTTCAGGTTGGGAACCATCAACGAGGATATCAAAATCCTTGCATAAGGTATACTCTTAAGAAGGAACTTCTTCTTCTTGAACAAATCAATCAGTGGCTTGGTGTGCTAGGGATACATATAGATTGAAGGTTGCAAGTCTTCAAACCACAGAATTCTTCGCACATGTGCATGACTGACTTGCGATGATTCCAGAGGAAGCAACATTGACTTTCTCGAGTCCACGGCGGCAACTTGCATCATATGCACATGAATTAGGGAAAGTCACTACTTTCATTCAAACATATGCTTCATGAACGAAACACGAAGAAATGCTTACACAAGTTTCCAACACTAGGTTGATGTTCAACATGATTCATGGGGGGGAGACAAAATGCTACTGATGGGCTCAACAGCAACTCATCGGAATTTCCATATCACTGGACTTCCACCATCATGTGAACACGGTGATAGCATTGGTCAGACCAAAGATGTAATGGTGTATGCTCGAGGGATCAACCACGAGTAGGACAACATTACGAGCATCGTTGGTACTGATTTGATTTGACGATAGCCCACACTCAAATCAAGGGATTGATAAGACAATAGGTCCAGCAACTGATCACAGGGACGAATCGATGAAGATATCATCTTTCTTCAACACACACTACACAAGAATATCCCTTTGGAACGAACTAAGTCAGACAAGTTTTTATCTTCCAACTCTCCAAGTTGTTATCCAGCTTAACCAACTAGCTCAGGGATATCTAACACCGATTCTTGGAAAGAAGGTGGTTCATAAGAAACCAACTTGATCACGGGCTCAACATAACGGTCAGGTGACGACCTGGTAGTACTTCCGAGAAGATCTTCGGAAAATCACGAACCACCGATATGTTACTAAGCTCGAGAACAATCTTGCTTTTCAGGGCAAGATGATATGATCAAATGAGCGAGGACTTGACAAATCCTAACTCATCAATCAAAGAGTGCACCAGGAAATAAGGACTAGGTAGCACGATCAATCTTAGAATGGTGATTCAATAACCAACATACTAAGAATAAAATTATTATCCTTTAACTACCAAGCAACGAGGTTGCTAGGAGTATTGATTTCACACATCACAATTCATTTGTCGGTATTCCGGTTGCATCAACACGGAACCGAGGAATGAAAAAGGATGGCGAGAAGTGTCACTATGTCAAGAATTCACAAAAGGTGGTGCAATTCTCATGAAATTCCTGTCATAAAGAAGGTAATACTTCAGGGTAGAGCAGACCAGAAGCTGGATTGTAACTTGATCTGCGGAACACAACTACTTTGACCCAATCCTAAATATGGATGAGGTACTGGAGTTTGTTTCTCCTAGTCATTCAGGACGGAATGGCTTGACGGGCCACAAGAGTAATAGGCATCGACAAACGAACGCGCGCATACTCTTGACTATCAATTGATAGACGAAGGTCAGTAGACAACTAAAGAGGGACAACTCAAAGGAACATATAACTTTCTGAGTTGTGGATGCATAAATTAGTATGTCGAACCGAGTTCAACATAATTCTTCCGGATAACCCATGCAGAAAGGTAGAACTGGCAGAGTCACGATTTATGAATGGAGAACTCCTCAAGAATAATCCTGTTGTGATATTTCAGTTCAACGAGGAACTTCTGCCATAAGTAGTTCATGGTATTTGGAAGAAGAAGATACCACGGACTTCAAGGACTATCGCAAAGGTTACTAATATCCTGAAGGCACTAGCAATTACTATCAACACGAAGTAGGTGGAGTGAATCTCGGGTTCAAGAACCCAGGAAGAGAATGCCTACTAACTAATAACATCACGGGATGCTTTCGAGAATGATGGCCAGAATCTTCACACTGGGAACACAAAACATTGCTAGGTTACTAGGTGACTCCCTAAAACACCTAGGGTCATATTAATAGCTCCAACATATATGTCAAGGTAACGGAGTACCTCAATTCACTGATTAGTGTGGTTAATCTGGCCCATGGGAACATTGAAACGGGAAGAAAAGGATTTGCAAATGCATCCGACTATTTAGAAACCTGGGATGACTCGGACAGCATAACGGCTGTAAATGCTCAGAAAAGATTTGAGACATTCACAAAATGGTGGCATAACCACTCAGAAGCATAGTATCAAGGTTTCGAGATCAACAGTTAACGTACGGAAGTAGTAGAAACCGAACTCAAGCTTAAATCCAACAATCTTATAAGTCTACGGATTAGTAACACGTGATCCTGATAGAAAGAAGAGATAGCCTAGTTCTTAATCCCCGTAGGAAAGATAAGATGACTCAGATCAGAAGGGCATAAGGTATAAGGAGTAAAAAGAGCCTTACGTTCCATCCCACAATCAATTCCCTTACATAACTAAAGAATTTCTAGACTCAACTTCGACCAGTTTGGCTTGGTAATCCTACAGGCAGTCAAGCTCTGATACCAACGCTGTCAGGACCCCGACTCAATGCCACATAGATCTAGCATGTAACACTTCATATCACTTTGCGGCCTCACGCACGGTATTCCCACGGGTGTCGCCTTACCTTTACCCGGGACCGTTTGCGTCTTTTGGCACACGTATATGACAGTGTCGCTAGCATCCATATGATAAGGAGCCCGGGCTGACATGGCTAGTCGTAAACCCAAAGTGGCACAAACTTACAGGGACATGCATCCATGACCCAGCATCGAACGTGTCGGTCATCAGCGAGTGAATCCAGGCTGTAGCACTGGGCTAGCAGGACTCCGGTGAACCGGGCTGTAGCGGGCTAACAGGACTCCGGTATTCATCGCGTGACATTTCCCCGAAGGGACAGACACAGGAACGAAGAAGGACACATGCCGGCCAGCCTAAGTGTTCCGGAGCAGTAGCAAGCTACCATGGCTCGGTGGAAACACTAGGAGACATTTCCCGGTAAGAGAGGCTACTAAAGATAAACAACTAGATAGTCAGATCCCACACATACCAAGCATTTCAATAACATACACACAATATGCTCGATATGTGCAATACAACATGGCATCACAAAATGACTCTACGACTCAAGTAGTTTATTCAATAGGCTCCGAGGAGCGAGACATTACAAACATGGGTCTCATGACCCAACACTCAGAGCATACAAGTCAAAGCACAAGCGGAAGCTATCATGTCTGAGTACAGACATCTATAACTGAAAAAGGCTGAGAAGCCTGACTATCTATCAAATCCTGCCGAGGGCACAAGATCGTAGCTGAGGTATCAAGCTAAACGTCGAAGTCCACGCGAAACTACTAGTGAGACCGAAGTCTCTCTGCAAAAACATAAAATAGGCAAACGTGAGTACAAATGTACCCAGCAAGACTTACATAAGAACTATCTACATATGCATCATTATCAACAAAGGGGTGGTGGGGTTTAACTGCAGCAAGCCAGCTTTGACTCGGTGGCTATCCTAAACTACGACTGCAAGCGACTCTTTTGAGGTGGCGCACACGAGTCCACATATTCACCATATCAATACACTACTATGGATCCGCTCCCGTCTCCCTACGAGAACGCCATCCATAGCACTCACGCTTATCTTGCGTATTTTAGAGTATCCACTTTCACTTTTCTATGAACTAATGCAAGGGGTCCAAGTTTCCATATCCGAGGAATCCGGCTATTCGAATAGATGATGTTAACCCTGCAGGGGTGTACTTCTTCACACACGCTTTCGCCACTTACCGCCCTGTACACGTCATGTACCTCGGCAACCTTCAAGCGGAAGCCGGGCGAGGGAGTCGGCCACGACCTGACTAACCGAACAAGTCTCTAGTCCAGGTTTATCGCCTATTCGGGTTCCATCCGCAAGGAGATCCGGCCGGGGTGTCGCTTACGGCCCCAAACGATGTGTGCAGGGTTCCCAAGCCCACCAACCGGGTGCCACTTGGTACACCGGGCCACTGTGCCTAGTCTGTCCCAAGCCCACCTGTACCGGGTGCCACTTGGTAGACTACTAACACTGCCTACAAACACTAGAAACTAGTTGCAACTCCTGGACAGAGATCAAGTTGATTAATAAGTCGAGAGGGCTTGGAGCGCCCGGAGCCCAATGTGTGGTAGTAACTGATCATGGATCACAAACACAGAACTCAGTTCCTGAGGACGGCTGCAATGAGACAACCCACCATGTACTCCTACATGGCCTCTCACCGCTACCTTTACCAAATCGTGTTCACACACTTAGCTCACACACAGTAGGACATGTTCACACGCCTCTGATTCATTCCCGATGAATCAGACCTGACTCAACTCTAAGCAGTAGCAGGCATGACAAACAAGCATGAATGAGTAGGCACAACAGGGCTCAAACAACTCCTACTCATGCTAGTGGGTTTCATCTATTTACTGTGGCAATGACAGGTCATGCAGAGGATAAAGGGGTTCAGCTACCGCAGCAAGTAACAGATGAATCGGTGTTGTCCTAGTGTAGTAAAAGAGAGCAGGAGCGAGAGAGTAGGATTGTATCGGAATGAACAAGGAGGTTTTGCTTGCCTGGCACTTCTGAAGATAGCATTGAGTCTTCATCAGTGTCAACGATCGCATCATCGGTATCGCGTCTATCGAAAGGGAACAAATACCGGCAACACAGAAAGGAGCACAATCAATGCAATGCACAATATGATGCATGATCATGACATGGCAAATGAATGTGTTTTGGGCTAATGCAACTAGCAACAGATTAAATGAAGTTGGTTTGAATACAAGATTCAAATTCAAACTCCATATGTGATTATTCAAATGCCATTTAATTGATTTGTGCTAAACAGCAGCTATAAGTTGTTCTAACATGCATGAAAATGGTACAGATGGATTCCTTGAATTTTTCTGATAATTTTTCATATATAATTTATTTAATTTGGAGCTACGGTTGAATTTCTATGAATTTTAGAAGTTTTAGGCATTTTCTGGAATTAATAAATCATTTAAGAATTATTTAAATTCCAGAAACATTTACTGCGTCAGCAGTGCGTCACCGTGACATCAGCAAGTCAACAGGGGTCGGCCAGGGTCAAACCTGACGTGTGGGGTCCACACGTCAGTGTCTCAGTGAACTAACCAGGTTAGTTAGCCCTAACTAACTTAGTTAGCCGGGCGGGGCCCGCATGTCAGTGGCCTATCTAATTAGCTAGGTTAATTAACGCTAACTAATCTAACCCTAATCAACCAGGCGCCTGGGCCCACACGTCAGGGGGTCAAACCCCGGGTCAAACCTGCCGGAGTTGACCCGCGGCTTGTCGCCGGCGACGCGAGCAACGGCGGAGGGCGTCGGAAACGCTCCTTCGGCGACCAAATCGGCGACTGAGGGGCTCTACGCGTAGCTGGGAGTCGCCCGCATCCATCTGTGCAAACGGCAGGGGCTGGGGTGGCTCGAGCTCACCGGAACGGGGCCCGCGGCGGCGACCGGAGTTCGGGCCAGCACGGGCACGGGGCTACGCTTGGCGAGCGAGCGAGCTGAGAGGCTGGGCGGGCTCCTGGGAGATCCACGAGCTCGAGGTCGTGCTCGGACGCGAGTTCGGTGACCTGCAACGACGGTGGCGACATCGCCGGCGGAGCCGAGCTCGCGGCTCCGGTGGAATCGAGGCTACAGGGCGCAATCGAAGGGGGAAAGAGGGAGGGGAGGCGTGGGAGCTCACAGCGGTGCCGTAGGGGTGGTTAGCCGGCTCGGGGACGTGACGATGGTGGTGAATTGACGATGAAGATCCTCGGCGGCCGGCGATGGAAACGGCGATGCCGGCGACGTTGTGGCGCGTCCGTAGTTCCATGGCTTGGTGGGGAGGTCGAAGATGTCGTGACGGAGCTCTCAAGCACGCTGGATGGGCGAGGGAGGGCTGGTGGCCATGGTTACGGCGACGAAGACGGCGAGCTCCGCTCGGTGGTGTGCGCGGGAGGGAAGCAGAGGAGGGAACGGGGTCCAGGGGAAGAGAGGGAGGGCTGGACGGCTCCGGGCGGCTGCGTGGCGTCTCCACGCATGGATAGGCTCGAAGGGGGAGGCCTCCAGCGCGAAGCAGGAGGTGGCTGGAGCTCTTCGGGCGCGCGCCACGCCTCGCCTCTGCCTACTGGCAGAGGAAGAAGAGGACAAGGGGGGAGGAGGTGGGCTGGGCCGGCCAGGTGGGGGAGCTGGGCCGGCTGGTGGGCTGCACGGGTGAGGCCAGGTAGGCTTTACTCTTTTTATTTTTTTTTGTTCTGTTCTTTTTTAATTCTGTTTTCTATTTTGCAGGTTTGTTTTGAATTTGGTTTTGAAACCAATTCAATTTATTTTGCTTCTGACAACATTTTTAGGAGCTAAAAAGAATTAAAACAATGCTCCACAAAAATATTTCAGAATTATTGGACCTATATTTATTTAACAGTAGATATAAGTCCAATTCAAATAGCTATGATTTAAATTCAAAGTCCCAAAAATAAATCCTTAAAAAATGTTCAATATTTTGGTTGGGACCAGAACCCTTACCAAAATTTATCAACATTTTAAGAACAGCACTTTTGGAGCAATGAATGAGACTCTAGGGTTTTTGCCCCTCTTTTATTTAGGGTTTTGAGGCTTCCAATATTCCTCAATTCAAGTTTCAAAAATATAGACATGATGCACACATGAAGCTGACCTAGAGCAATGCCTGAAGCTAGGGATGTGACACCCCTCTCCTTCCACGCGGCGCTGCCCGACCCGAAGCCGCTCGTCGTCCCGACCCCATCGCTCGCGCCGTCACCGTCGCCGGATCGCCGGCGTCACCTCGCCCCGACGCCCGTCCGCGCGCCGCCTTGTCGCCCTCCACCCCGGATCTGGAACTGGGGCTCGGCCTCGACGCCGCCGCCGCTCGGGCCCCCCCCCTCGCCGGAACCACGATGCCGCCGGACTGCTTCCCCGTCCGTTCCCCGCCGGCTTCCTCGCGCCTCGTCGATGAACCCCTGCACCGGGGGTATGACCCCATCTCCCCTACCCCTTCCCCTACACCGTCTGCGCCGACGCCGCTTCGCTTGGCTGGCCGCGTCCGCCAGCGGCTCCACCCTGTTCCCTCCGCCCCGTCGCGCCTTCCCGGCCGGCCGTGGCCACCGACCGCGCTGCTAGCCGCGCTAGGCGCCAGGGCCGCGCCCTCGCTCCCCGCACCCGCCTCACCTTCGCTCCGGCGCACCCACGCGCCCGTCCCGTCGCCTCGGGTCCGCTCCGATGGGCACCCGCTGCCCAGCACCCGCTCGGGTGACATCTGCACCCGAGCGCCCGAACCCGATAGGCCCCTATGGGCCTATGACAGATAGGGCCCACGCCCAGAACGTATTAAAAAAATAATAATAAATAAAAATAGAAATAAATAATTTAAGAAATAATTAACTTAATTAATTGTGATTAATTAAATTAACCTACTAATTAAACCAATTACACATTAGTTACGTAATTAACCTGATCTGTTAATTAGTTAATTTAGTAGTCAATGATAGTGGGGCCCACCCCCCTAATTCATATTAATTAGGATAACTAAATTGTTTAATTAAAATGTGTCACTGACCAGTGGGACCCATTGGTCAGGTTGACCAGTCAACTCTGTTGACTGCTGATGTCATTAAATCATTTTCGAATTAATTAAATAATTAATTAAATCTCAGAAATTAATAAAATCTTTAGAAAATCATATCTTTTAATCCGTAACTCGGATTAAAATATTTTCAACATGAAAGTTGCTCAGAACGACGAGACGATTCCGGATACGCAACCCATTCGTCCGCCGCACCCCCCTAACCTACCGAACTCGCAACTTTCCCCCTCCGGCTCCTATGCCCGAAAATGCCAAACACCGGGAATACTTTCTCGGGTGTTTCCCCCCTTCACCGGTATCACCTCATACCGCATTAGAACACGTCTAGCTCTGCTTGTTGTCCTGTTATGCACTTGCTTGCTATGTATTTACTGTTTCTCCCCCCCTCTTCTCTCCGGTAGACCCCGTGACGATGCTGATGCCCCTGTGGTCGACTACATCACCGACGACCCCTCTCTCTTGCCAGAGCAACCAGGCAAGCCCCCCCTTTGATAACCAGATATCGCCTATTCTACTCTCTATTGCTTGCATTAGAGTAGTGTA
The DNA here is from genome assembly GCF_002162155.2 of Triticum dicoccoides. Taxonomy (NCBI): domain Eukaryota; kingdom Viridiplantae; phylum Streptophyta; class Magnoliopsida; order Poales; family Poaceae; genus Triticum; species Triticum dicoccoides. The sequence continues at coordinate 244,536,932 of NC_041390.1, read as the reverse complement.
GCATGTTACTGTTTTTCGTTAATCCTATTCTGATGCATAGCCTGACATTGTTGCTACATCTGTTGATACCTTACCTGCAATCCTAAATACTTAGTATAGGATGCTAGTTTATCATCTTTGGCCCTACATTCTTGTTAGTCTGCCTTGCTATACTATTGGGCCGTGATCACTCGGGAGGTGATCACGGGTATATACTATACATACATACATACTATACAGATGGTGACTAAAGTCGGGTCAGCTCGATGAGTACCCGCAAGTGATTCTGATGAGGGGGCTGAAAGGACAGGTGGCTCCATCCCGGTAGAGGTGGGCCTGGGTTCCCGACGGCCCCCGACTGTTACTTTGTGGCGGAGCGACAGGGCAGGTTGAGACCACCTAGGAGACAGGTGGGCCTGGCCCTGGTCGGCGTTCGCGGATACTTAACACGCTTAACGAGATCTTGGTATTTGATCTGAGTTGGCTACGAGCCTATACGCACTAACCATCTACGTGGGAGTAGTTATGGGTATCCCGACGTCGTGGTATCAGCCGAAGCACTTCGTGACGCTAGCGACTGAGTGGTGCGCGCCGGATTGGAACGTAAGCCTGCTCTTGTATTAAGGGGGCTAGTTCCGCTTTCGGCCGCGTACGCAACGTGCAGGTGTGCTATGGGCGATGGGCCCAGACCCCTGTGTGCTTAGGTTTAGACCGGCGTGCTGGCCTCTCTGTTGTGCCTAGGTGGGGCTGCGACGTGTTGATCTTCCGCGGCCGGGCATGACCCAGGAAAGTGTGTCCGGCCAAATGGGATCAAGCGTGTTGGGTAAGTTGGTGCACCCCTGCAGGGAAGTTAATCTATTCGAATAGCCGTGATCTTCGGTAACAGGACGACTTGGAGTTCTACCTTGACCTTATGACAATTAGAACCGGATACTTAATAAAACACACCCTTCCAAGTTCCACAGACAACCCGGTGATCGCTTTTCCACAGGGCGACGAGGGGAGGATCGCCGGGTAGGATTATGCTATGCGATGCTACTTGGAGATGCTACTTGGAGATGCTACTTGGAGGACTTCACTCTACTCTCTCCTACATGCTGCAAGACGGAGGCTGCCAGAAGCGTAGTCTTCGATAGGACTAGCTATCCCCCTCTTATTCTGGCATTCTGCAGTTCGGTCCACTCATATTGCCTCCTTACACATATACCCATGCATATGTAGTGTAGCTCCTTGCTTGCGAGTACTTTGGATGAGTACTCACGGTTGCTTTGCTCCCTCTTTTCCCTCGTTTTCCTCTTCTTCTCGGATGCCGCAACCAGACGTTGGAGCCCAGGATCCAGATGCCACCTTTGGCTACGACGACTACTACTCTGGAGGTGCCTACTACTACGTGCAGCCCGCTGACGACGACCAGGAGTAGTTAGGAGGATCCCAGGCAGGAGGCCTGCGCCTCTTTCGATTATATCCCAGTTTGTGCTAGCTTTCTTAAGGCAATCTTGTTTAACTTATGTCTGTACTCAGATATTGTTGCTTCCGCTGACTCGTCTATGATCGAGCACTTGTATTCGAGCCCTCGAGGCCCCTGGCTTGTATTATGATGCTTGTATGACTTATTTATGTTTTAGAGTTGTGTTGTGATATCTTCCCGAGTCCCTGATCTTGATCGTACACATTTGCGTGCATGAGTAGTGTACGATTGAATCGGGGGCGTCACAGTAGTAATCCCCCTTGGGGCACACCATGAAGGGCCGGCCGGCCCCCTCCTCCCCTCCTTTATATACTAGGGAGGGGGGCATCCCATAGACACACAAGTTGATTGTTTTAGCCGTGTGCGGTGCCCCTCTCGACAGATTTCCACCTCGGTCATATCGTTGTAGAGCTTAGTCGAAGCCTTGCGTCGATAACTTCATCATCACCGTCATCATGCCGTCATGTTGGCCAAACTCTCCCTCGACCTCAGCTGGATCTAGAGTTCGTGGGATGTCACCGAGCTGAACGTGTACAGATCGCGGAGGTGCCATACCTTCGGTGCTAGTATTGGTCAGATCATGAAGACGTACGACTACATCAACCGCGTTGTCATAACGCTTCCGCTTACGGTCTACGAGGGTACATGGACAACACTCTTTCTTCTCGTTTCTATGCATCACCTAGATGGATCCTGCGTGTGCGTAGGAATTTTTTTGAAATTACCGCGTTCCCCAATAGTGGCATCCAAGCCAGGTCTATGCATAGATGTTATATGCACGAGTAGAACACAAAGGAGTTGTGGGCGTGGGTATATACATATTGCTTGCCGTCACTAGTTGATTCTTGATTCAGCGGTATTGTTGGATGAAGCGGCTCAGACCGACATTACGCGTATGCTTACGTGAGACTGGTTCTACTGACGTGCTTCGCACACAGGTGGCTAGTGGGTGTCTGTTTCTCCAACTTTAGTTGAATCGGATTCAATGAACAGGGTCCTTTCTGAAGATCAAAAAGCAATCACTGTACCACGTTGTGATTTTTGATGCGTAGGTAAGAACAGTTCTTGCTAAGCCCGTCGCAGCCACGTAAAACTTGCAACAACAAAGTAGAGGACGTCTAACTTGTTTTTGCAGGGCATGTTGTGATGTGATATGGTCAAGACATGATGCTAAATTTTATTGTATGAGATGATCATGTTTTGTAACAGAGTTATCGGCAACTGGCATGAGCCATATGGTTGTCGCTTTATTGTATGAAATGCAATCACCATGTAATTGCTCTACTTTATCCACTGGTACAACGACGTCCTAAACAAACGGTTTAAAACCCCTTTCCGCAACAGCATTTGGAACCGTCGCCAAGTGAGTGTGGCCAATAGGGGGGTCCTTCCCACACGACCCAGAAATCGTCAGGGATAGGCCCTCGTGGGACCTAGGCTGGGGCCGTGTGCGATCAGGTGAGGCATGGAAACCCAATCATTTCCGTAGGTATGTACATCCCACACGGTGAATCCTAGAAATCATTTCCGTAGGTATGTACATCCCACGCGGTGAATCCCATAAATCATTTTCGTAGGTATGTACATCCCACACGGTGAATCCCAGAAATCATTTCCGTAGGTATGTTCATCCCACACGGTGAATCCCATAAATCATTTCCATAGGTATGTACATCCCACACGGTGAATCCCAGAAAATCATTTCCGTAGGTATGTACATCGCACACAATTCTTTGTGTGGAAACGTGTGTGCAAGGTGGCCTAACGCAAACATTTCGCCACCGGAAGCCATGTGTGATTGTTAGTTGATCGAACACGCCTACTTTCTAGAAACCGTGCGGGTTGTTTGAGTTCATCGCCCATGGTGCTGTCCGAGTAACCGTTTGCAATAGAAAAACCCAATAAGCAGGGTAATTAGCCTATTATTGATAATCCATGTACTAATCAAGCTGATATTTCTTATAAAACACGCCAGATATTTCAGATCCGTATAAAAGCAACCAGGATTTCATAATCGAATTACATCAGATAGCTTTGGCACTCAGTTATGCCATTACACAACAGCACCAAGTTTCACATGCAGCATCAAAAACCTTTGGAAAGTAGCATCATACACGGTAAATAGACAGATGAATCTCATCTGGGAAACTGTAGAAGCGGAAGGCAAATATTGAGCCTTCAGTGATGTTGAATGTCCTTGCAACTTTAGGCCAGTGGCTATGGATAATTGCCCGCCCAACCTTCGTCCTCTTCAGCAAGACTTCAATATTGTACCGTGGGTGTTGAATGAATACCTTCCTCGCCTCTTGACCATGCAGGTGGTTTGAGAGGTAATCATCAGTGAACTGCTTTGAAAAGTACTGAAAACAAAGCTATGCATAAATCGCTGTTGTAAATTTTGAAATGGTGCAAGGGGTAAAAACAAGGTAAAAGAGTTGGTACCATCCTATAGTTGACTGATGTCTTCTTCATTGTGCAAACAAAGATCTTGCTGTTATTCATCGCAAGTTTCTTCATCCTAACAACCTTTCTGAGTTTCTTGACTTGACTGATATTCATGGACATCTCATTTCCTCATATGCAAAATGGGTCGAACAGTGGGTCTAAGCCTCTGACAGCAGGACCTACATGTGCAAGACCAAATTGTAAGAAACCTAAATATTATAATGATTCCTGCAACTGCAAAATAATGTGCTATTAGCCAAAGGACCCTGCTTGAACAAACCTCGATGGTAAACCGCAGTGTCTCCCATTGTTTCCCTGCAACACACATAAGGAAGATCTTGATCAGGTTAACTGAGAGTTGCCATACTATCAGTAGAATATGTATTGAGTACAGCCAAATTCGATTGGTGTCACATGCATAACAATACAAAATTGTACCCACAGCAAATGAAAATCAAATTGCAGAACTGAACCAAACAGTTAAATGGACAGCAGACCAAATGAACCAAAATAGTTAACTGAGCACGACATTGCAGAATAGAAACATGTACTAGAAGATAAGACAATTAACAAAACAAAGAATGCTTGAGAACGGTACTACAAAATGTAGCAATTGTTGGACCAAAGTGTTAACTGAACATTACATTTCAGAGGACCAAACTGTTAACTGATCATCAGATTGCATATTAACATTACAGAGGACAAATCACTAGAAGGCACTGGCGGTGGCCTTGAGAAAACATCATGAACTGTATTTTAAAGTAGACAACCGCGCGGCGGTGTCGATGATGGCCTCGAAGACGAGGTGCTCCTCCAAGATCTGGCGGTCGACACACATGTCAGCCATATCGACCTCGTTCGTGTGTGCGGTCGCATGCTACTCAGCTCCATGTTATATTGCGCGTAAAATGGCTGTAGGCGGCGCTTAATTGGAGGAGGGGCAGTGATTTCGGTGGAAGGTGTCGCTCCGTTAGTCGGGGCATGTGGGACGGGAAAGGAGGAGGATGGTGTGGGTGGGGTGTGGATTACCTGACCATATCGACGAGGCCGCGCAGCAAGAAGAAGGGTCAGCGGTGAGGAGGCCACGCAGCAAGAAGAAGGATTGCCGGCGAGGAGGCGGCGCTGCAAGAAGAAGGGTCGCCGGCGAGGAGGCGGCGCTGCAAGGAGAAGGGTAGCCGGCGAGGAGGTGGCACTTCAAGAAGAAGGGTCGCCAGCGAGGAGGCTGAACTGCCAGTAAGCAATAGTGAAGGTTTGAACTTGGAAAGCAAGGAGGAACAGTGGAAATGTGGCTTTTGGTAGGAGGGAGGGGGCGGGGAGATAGATATTTCCGCGATGGCAAACAAATTTCGCTCGGTGCCACGAGAAACTAACGCGCAAGTGTGGTTCAAGCGGGGGCGGTGGATTATAGACGACAAAGCTTCCTGCATAAGCCAGACAAGACGGTGCGCCAAGATATTTTATATCGCATCCCACACGATTCTTTCTAGTAAACTGTTTGTGGTATACCTGATTTTTTCATTATGTTTTGAAAGACAAAATGGTGTTACGGAGGGAATGGATGGTGTTTGAATTGCTAGAACATTTATGTATAGTGAACGTGCAACTAGTACATGAGTATCATGTTTAAATTTGGAATTATTCCGGGTTTGTTTGGCATTTTTATGCATTAATTGAGTTTCTGGGCATTTAATGTGCATAATTCAAATTTGAACTACAAGCACAAGCTCCAATGCACCAAAGTTTGCTGAAAAATCACATGTGTGTCTTTGGGTGAATTTATAGGTCCCACGCAAGAACTGGGAACAAAATTCAACCATCTGGGTGTCGTGGCTCAGCCGGAATGATTTGGAAACTTGGTTTTTTAATTCCTGTAAATCCAAAAGACGGCTGAAAATCATGAAACTTGCCATGGTGTCACGACATGGCACCAACATGCTGCAGTAATTTTTTTGGCCGAGTTGAGACAAGCTTTGGTGTAAGCTTATTGCAAACCAGAGCTTCCCTCAAGAAGGCTCGTGGTTCCGAGAGGGAACGTGTCACCTCCGTGTGCAAAATGACATGCGTACACTGGCTTCTCCCGCCTTAATTTTTTTACACAGGAAGATTAGACCAAATAGAAGTACCGTGCTAAATTTTGAAATTATTCCGGGTTCATTTGGCCTTTTTTATACATTAATTGAGTTTTTGGGCATTTAATGTGCATAATTCAAATTTGAACTACAAGCACATGCTCCAGTGCACCAAAGTTGTTTGAAAAATCACATGTGTGTCCTTGGGTGAATTTCTAGGTCCCATGCAAGAGATGGGAGTGAAATTCAAACATCTGGGCGTCGTGGCTTGGCCGGAAAGATTGAGAAACTTGGTTTTTTAATTCCTGTAATTTCAAAACACGCCTGAAAATCATGAAACTTGGCATGGTGTCATGACATGGCACCAACATGCTGCGGTAATATTTTTGGCCGAATTGGGACAAGCTTTGGTGTAAGCTTCTTGCAAACCGGAGCTTCCCTCAAGAAGGCTCGTGGTTCCGAGAGGGAACGTGTCACCTTCGTGTGTGAAACGACATACATACACTGCCTTCTCCCGCCTTATTTTTTTACACAGCCAGATTAGACCAAATAGAAGTACCGTGCTAAATTTTGAAATTATTCCGGGATCTCTTTGCCTTTTTATACATTAATTGAGTTTGTGGGCATTTAATGTGCATAATTCAAATTTGAACTACAAGCACATGCTCCAGTGCACCAAAGTTGTTTGAAAAATCACATGTGTGTCCTTGGGTGAATTTCTAGGTCCCATGTAAGAGATGGGAGTGAAATTCAAACATCTGGGCATTGTGGCTCGACCGGAAAGATTGAGAAACTTGGTTTTCTAATTCCTGTAATTCTAAAACACGCCTGCAAATCATGAAACTTGGCATGGTGTCATGACATGGCACCAACTTGCTGTGGTAATTTTTTTGCCCGAATTGGGACAAGCTTTGGTGTAAGCTTATTGCGAACCGGAGCTTCTCTCAAGAAGGTTCGTGGTTCCAAGAGGGAACGTGCCACCTCCGTGTGTGAAACGGCATATGTACACTGCCTTCTCCCGCCTTAATTTTTTACACAGCCGAATTAGACCAAATAGAAGTACCGTGCTAAATTTTGAAATTATTCCGGGTTCATTTGGCCTTTTTTATACATTAATTGAGTTTTTGGGCATTTAATGTGCATAATTCAAATTTGAACTACAAGCACATGCTCCAGTGCACCAAAGTTGTTTGAAAAATCACATGTGTGTCCTTGGGTGAATTTCTAGGTCCCATGCAAGAGATGGGAGTCAAATTCAAACATCTGGGCGTCGTGGCTCGGCCAGAAAGATCGTGAAACTTGGTTTTTTAATTCCTGTAATTCCAAAACACGCCTGAAATCATGAAACTTGGCATGGTATCATGACATGGCACCAACTTGCTGCGGTAATTTTTTTGCCTGAATTGGGACAAGCTTTGGTGTAAGCTTCTTGAAAACTGGAGCTTCCCTCAAGAAGGCTTGTGGTTCCGAGAGGGAACGTGTCACCTCCGTGTGCGAAATGACATACGTACACTGCCTTCTCCCGCCTTAATTTTTTTACACAGCCAGATTAGACCAAATAGAAGTACCGTGCTAAAGTTTGAAATTATTCTGGGTTCATTTGGCCTTTTTATACATTAATTGAGTTTCTGGGCATTTAATGTGCATAATTCAAATTTGAACTACAAGCACATGCTCCAGTGCACCAAAGTTGTTTGAAAAATCACATGTGTGTCCTTGGGTGAATTTCTAGGTCCCATGCAAGAGATGGGAGTCAAATTCAAACATCTGGGCATCGTGGCTGGGCCGGAAAGATCATGAAACTTGGTTTTTTAATTCCTGCATTTCCAAAACACGACTGAAAATCATGAAACTTGGCATGGTCTCATGACATGGCACCAACATGCCGTGGTAATTTTTCTGTCCGATTTGCGAAGGCGCACACATTAACAATCAACAAAGTCATTTTGGGACAAGTGTTGCCACGTTACAAATCGGAAACGCAAGTATTATTGAAACCATGGGCGTTCGACCTACCAATTACATGCGTCCACGCGTCCCCTTTTTTTATTGGCTAGGAGGTGCCGTGCGGGGTAGCTATTTGAGTACGGGAGGCGTGCGATCAGACCCCTGCACGTGCTCATCGGGGGGAGAGCCCTTTTGACCGCTACCCGCCGTGCACCTCCCTCCCAACATCTCCATTAATGGTGCCCGAGCACCTGTTCTACGGCGTGGCTATATGTCTCACTGGACTGAGATTTAAGATACAAAAATGAAATTCTGAAAAGAAAGTTTTGCACGGATCTTGATGTAAGATCTGACGGACCTATATAGCATCGACTGCAACTTATAGCAAGCATGATGAATATAAGGATGATGACATTGGATAATAATTGTCTTACATATTTATAAACATAATTAAAAAAGCCACATGCGGCAATGCCCTATATACACAAGGGCAAAAGAAGAAGGAAGCCACAACAGGAACTAATCTCCGCGGTGGGCGGCGACGAGCTCTTTCTTGTCCTCAAGATGCTGGTTGAGAGCATCCACGGATTCCTCCACCAGCCTTCTGCGCTCGATGCGCAGCATGGCATTCTCGTCCATAAGTTTCTTGACGATGATGTCGGTCCTCTTCGACAAGGCACTGCTCTGCTCTTGCTGCTCCGCACTTCCAACGATCTTCGCCCTTAGCAGGTCACACTCGGCCTGGAGCTTCGCATTGCTTTCATTTAGTTGCCGGATGACGTCGGTAGACTATTCAAACGAGGCTTGCAGGTCATCCAGCAACCTCGCCCACCTGGAGATCTGATCCATCTACCTGAGGACGAGGGCACGCATGCACCTGTAAGAGTCATCGCCTGCCCGTGAGGCAATTTCCCAGGCCGCCGCAGTGTGGGAGGACATCTCTGCTGCATTCACGGCGCGACGGGACATCTCTTCTGCTTCCGCGGCGCGGCCGGACCAGTCTGCTGCATCGACGGTGCGGCGGGTCCTCCGTGCTGCTTCGGCGGCACGGCGGGACCTCTTTGCTGCTACGGTCGTGCGGCGGGACATGTTGGCTGCTATCGCGGCGAGGCGCGACATCTCTCGTGCTCCCGTTTCTAGGCTCGCCTCTTCCTGGGCGCAATCTCTTGACCCTGAACTCACGCTGGCCATGGCGGACGCAAGGGAACGATGATGAATGACTTGTTTGTTTTTGACTTTTTGTGGATGAGGAGTTGAGGAGGAATGTGCAGTCATCTTGGAGTAGTAGTATTTATAACCGCGTAGTAATACACTCCTAAGTGGGAAACCGTTTAGGTTTTGATTGGTTTGTACAGGTTCGCAATTTGGAATGTGACAGGACGCTGCTCAAAATTTACTGACGGTTATAAGTGCGGCACTATTCCCAGAAGGCGTAACGTGGGCACGTATGCCTTCTCAGCCGCGTACGTGGCGTTTGCACCATAGCGTGCACCGCAATAGGCAATGTCAGCACACGTCTTTTAATTAGAATGGGTGTGCCCGTCTAGCGCACTCACGTTGATCTATCTAACTGTTTCAGTTTGTTGTGGCTAATCGCAAACCGTTCATCCATGTGAAGTGTATGCCATCAATCGCAGACACTTTGATCTGGCTTAGCCATTTCTGTTATGTTGCCTAATCGCAAACAGTTAATCCTTCTGAAGCGTATGCCCTTAATCACATACACCTTGATCTGGCTGACCATTTCTTTTGTGTTGCCTAATCACAAACAGTTCATCCGAGTGAACCGTATGTTGTATATCACACACACCTTCATCTGGCTGCCCGTTTCTTTTGTGTTGCCTAATCACAAACAGTTCATCCAAGTGAACCTTAGGCTCTATATCGCACACACCTTCATCAGGCTGCCCGTTTCTTTTGTTCCGCCTCATCGCAAATAGTTCATTGGACTGAACCGTATGCCCTGGATCGCACACGCAACTAAAATCCGAACCGTGTTTGATGCATCCTCCATCGCAAATGTTTTCACCTTTTTTGACGGTTCTCATACAACACCGTTTGCGATTATGGCATCACACACAGTTTCTCGAAGGGTCTCTGATCGTAGTGTCGTGTTAGCAGCATCCTGCAGTAGTGATCACTAAGCGGTAGCGATAGTCGTAGAAGCAATAGTTGGCGAGATGACAACGATGCTTCGATGGAGATCAAGGTGTCAAGCCGGTGACGATGGTGATCATGATGGTGCTTTGAAGGTGGAGATCAAAGGCACAAGATGATGATGGCCATATCATATCACTTATATTGATTGCATGTGATGTTTATCCTTTATGCATCTTATTTGGCTTAGTTCAGCGGTAGCATTATAAGATGATCTCTCACTAAATTTTAAGGTTTAAGTGTTCTCCCTTAGTATGCATAGTTGCTACAGTTCGTCGTGCCGAGACACCACGTGATGATCGGGTGTGATAAGCTCTACGTTCAAATACAATGGGTGCAAGCCAGTTTTGCACACGTAGAATACTCGGGTTAAACTTGACGAGCCTATCAGATGCGGATATGGCCTCGTAACACTGAGACCGAAAGGTCGAGCGTGAATCATATAGTAGATATGATCAACATAGTGATGTTCACCATTGAAAACTACTCCATCTCACGTGATGATCGGACATGGTTTAGTTGATATGGATCACGTGATCACTTAGAAGATTAGAGGGATGTCTATCTAAGTGGGAGTTCTTAAGTAATATGATTAATTGAACTTTAATTTATCATGAACTTAGTACCTGATAGTATTTTGCATGTCTATGTTGTTGTAGATAGATGGCCCGTGCTGTTGTTCCGTTGAATTTTAACGCGTTCCTAGAGAAAGCTAAGTTGAAAGATGATAGTAGCAATTACACGGTCTGGGTCCGTAACTTGAGGATTATCCTCATTGCTGCACAGAAGAATTACGTCCTGGAAGCACCGCTAGGTCACAAATCCGCTGCAGGAGCAACACCAGATGTTATGAACGTCTGGCAGAGCAAAGCTGATGACTACTCGATAGTTCATTGTGCCATGCTTTACGGCTTAGAACCGGGACTTCAACGATGTTTTGAACATCATGGAGCATATGAGATGTTCCAGGAGTTGAAGTTAATATTTCAAGCTAATGCCCGGATTGAGAGATATGAAGTCTCCAATAAGTTCTGCAGCTGCAAAATGGAGGAGAATAGTTCTGTCAGTGAACATATACTCAGAATGTCTGGGTACCACAACCACTTGACTCAGCTGGGAGTTAATCTTCCTGATGATAGTGTCATTGACAGAGTTCTTCAATCACTGCCACCAAGCTACAAGAGCTTTGTGATAAACTATAATATGCATGGGATGGATAAGACAATTCCCGAGCTCTTCGCAATGCTAAAAGCTGCAGAGGTAGAAATCAAGAAGGAGCATCAAGTGTTGATGGTCAATAAGACCACCAGTTTCAAGAAAAAGGGTAAAGGGAAGAAGGGGAACTTCAAGAAGAACGGCAAGCAAGTTGCTGCTCAATTGAAGAAGCCCAAGTCTGGACCTAAGCCTAAGACTGAGTGCTTCTACTGCAAAGGGACTAGTCACTGGAAGCGGAAGTGCCCCAAGTATTTAGCGGAGAAGAAGGATGGCAAAGTGAAAGGTATATTTGATATACATGTTATTGATGTGTACCTTACTAATGCTCGCAGTAGCGCCTGGGTATTTGATACTGGTTCTGTTGCTAATATTTGCAACTCGAAACAGGGGATACGGATTAAGCAAAGATTAGCTAAGGACGAGGTGACGATGCGCGTGGGAAATGGTTCCAAAGTCGATGTGCTCGCCGTCGGCACGCTACCTCTACATCTACCTTCAGGATTAGTTTTAGACCTAAATAATTGTTATTTGGTGCCAGCGTTGAGCATGAACATTATATCTGGATCAAGTTTGATGCGAGGCGGTTATTCATTTAAATCAGAGAATAATGGTTGTTCTATTTATATGAGTAATATCTTTTATGGTCATGCACCCTTGATGAGTGGTCTATTTTTACTAAATCTTGATAGTAGTGATACACATGTTCATAGTATTGAATCCAAAATATATAAGTTTAATAATGATAGTGCAACTTATTTGTGGCACTGCCGTTTAGGTCATATTGGTGTAAAGCACATGAAGAAACTCCATGTTGATGGGCTTTTAGAATCACTTGATGCTTGCGAACCATGCCTCATGGGTAAAATGACTAAGACTCCGTTCTCCAGAACAATTGTCGTGGGACTAATCCACGAGCACCTATGGGACCGGCGGACCGAGTCCCTTTCGGTTCGGCGAGGGCGAGGGTCGTACGAAGAGCGGATCGAGGCGAAGCACACGAGCAGTTTACCCAGGTTCGGGCCGCACGGATGCGTAAAACCCTACTCCTGCTTTGTGGTTTGTATTGAGTTCTTGCTCGGGAGCGCGGAGTGCTATAGTACACCCCAGCAGCTAACGAGACCGAGCGTGAGTGTTCTCTTTCTCCTCTCTCTATGTTGCGCATGGGCCTCCTTTTATATGCTCAAGGGGTCACCGACAGGTGGCAATGTAGACAAGGGTAAAAATGGAAAGGTGTTGCGGTTGGTACAGCTACCTGCTACAGTGTATCATACCTAACCCTGACGGCAGGGGACAAGGGCATTAAATGCCCGTCTGCGTCGCCTAAATAGTGCAAAAGGGACCGCCAGGGACGCCACCGCTCGCCACGATGGCAATCTTGTCAGCGCCGCTTGCCACCGCGCACCGCTGGCTGCACAGCCTCCCGCCACGTACGCCTAGAAGGGTCCCAGAGCGACACGTTGGTGGGTGTGCTGGAGCGCGGACACAGAGTGGTGTCTTGCCGCGGCAAGCGCCTTGCCGCGATCGTTGTCTTGTCGCGTCCAGGAGCTTGTCGCTCACCGGGCCTTGCCGGGACGCGTGGCGCGTTGCGGCAAGTTCCTTGAGATGCCTAGGTTGGCCTTCCCAGCAAGCTCCTCTTGCCGGGGTCTTGTCTCCTTGGCTTGGATACTTTGTCCTTGAATGGCTCCAAAGGAACCACAGAGGACCTTGGCGGTCACCCGGCAAGCCTTGCCGCGGGATGCTGCGACTGCCCGTGCACAAGTTCGGGATACTAGGGTACCCCTACTCTAGTACACCGACAGGAGCCCCCGGGCCTGGGCCATACACGGTGCCGAGCGCTGTTGGGCCAGGCCCAAAACAGGGCACGGGCACGCGCGGCCTGGGTTACGCTGTATCTCTCCCCGTATCCACCGCGCACTCCCCGAACGACACGCGTTGAATGCGGCGTCGTGGGATAGATCGTGGGTGGTTTCTTTATTCGGAAAGGCGGAACGTTCACCCCCTCCTTCTTTATAAGCATGGGAAACAGGGGTAGTTTGCCCATTCGTCGGTTGCTACTCCAATCTCGGAAATCTCCGCCGCTCCCTCGTCTTCCCAAAGCTGAAAGAGAGCAGCGCCCCGCCCCCCATCGCCACCAGCACCACCAACACCGTCGACCTCCTCCACCACTTCCGCCATGGCTCCGAGAGCCGACAAAGGGAAGGTTGTGAAGTCGACCGAGGCGCAGCGGCTTGCGGCGCTGTGAAAGGAGTGGGCAATCTTCGCCCCCCCAAGCTCGCCGCGAGGGAGCTGAGGGAGAATTACTACCTCTTCTGGTCGACGGAGACGCGAGCGCATCCGCGCACGAAGGTACTTCCAGCCGCCGCTTGGAAAATGGCTCCAAACGGATATCCTTTCTTCGCCTTGTTCTTCTACTGCGGGCTCTGCCCACCCTTCTCTGAGTTTTTCTGCGATATTATGAACACCTACGGGTTCCGCCTCCTTGACTTCACCCCCAATGCTGTTCTGACCATGGCAGTTTTCGCACATCTCTGCAAAAACTTTGTCGGAGTCTATCCCAATGTAGCCCTTTTTCGCCACTTCTTTATGCCCCGAGTAGAGAGAGGAGAGCCTTTATTCGGCGGAATCGCCTGGATCTCGAGGGCCAGCAAGAAGGACACTTATCTGGAGGGAGAGTTCCGCGGCAAGTGGGAGGAATGGAGAGCAGACTGGTGCTGGATTGTTGAGGAGAACCCGCAGCCGTTTACCGCCCGGCGCCAAGCCCCAGTAGCACGCGGCAGCGATTGGAGTGACGTGGCCTCGAAAGACGATAGGCTTAAGATTGCCGTCACCCGATCCTATGCCTCAGGCTTGCTGGGCTCACTGTAGGCGCTGTTGGCGCAGATTTTCTTCGCCGCCGCATCGCCCTCCTGCAGGAACGGAGGAGACCCGCCTGGGAATTCAAGAATGCGGTGGATATCATGAGGCTGCGTTCGGGCCTCAACTTCAACTTCACTATTCTGGAGCTTAACGGATGCTCCAGGAGCTGTTCAAGTACGACCCTCAACATCCCGAAGTGTTCAGGTTGCCGAAGGGTGTCGTTCCGCTGTGCAACAACTCCGCGCTCGACCGCATCCGTGCAATGATGCCGCTGTGCGATTCGCATGGAATTGTTCCAACTTGGCAAGAGCCTGCAGACGACATCGTGCAGGAGTTCTTTGATGGCTTGGTAGAAGTGCCGGTCCGCTCCGATGAAAAGGATAGCCTCACCCGCGACACCACCGATGCGGAGATGACACGCATCGCCACTAGGCTGGAAGAGGCGGCGGCAGCCGCAACCGCGGGCGAATTTGGATTCACCGTGGAGGAGGCAGAGGCAGCAGAGGCGGCAAGCCGTGCCGAGCGAGAGGAGCTCGTCGGCAAGAAAGAGCTTGCCGGGCATGACGTCGAGTCGAGCGAGCCCGCTGAGGATACGAGCGGCTCGCTGGAGATCAACTCCTCTTCCTCCTCATCTTCAGGCAGCTCACCGCAAGCAGAGCCTCCATCCCCACCAAGAAGGCGTCTCCGCAAGGCCGGGGACGTAGCGGGGCGGCGGGCGAGTGAGCAGGCCGCGCGACACGCTCCACCGCGGCAAGCACTGTTGCTGCGGGAGCACCTCACGCTGCTGCGGCAACTGGAGCAGGGTCCACCCGGACCACCGCTTCTGCTCCTGCCGCTTCTCACGCCGCGGCGGCAGCCGGAGGGGGGTCGTCTTAGACCACCGCCACTGTTCCCGCCAAGCGGCCAAGGGAAACTACTCCTCCGCCTCCTCGCGCCGGACTTGAGCCGGACTTCGACTTCTCCGCGTTCAGCTCCGACGAGGAAGAAGAAGAGTAAGATTCTCTTGTTGTACTTGTAGTTCTTCAATTCTTGCTGTTTTGTCTTGTATCTCATTTGCTTTACTCTGAACTTATTCCTTTTTAGGACTCTGGCCCAGAGAGCAGCAAAGAGAGCCAAGGTCCCGGAGATTGTCATCGAGGACGGACCCACCACGACAGCAGGGGTGCGTCCGAGACAACCTTGCCGGACCCAGCAACTGTTCTCCAGAGCAGCCCCCAGCGTAAGTATATGGTTCGCTTTCCGCTGTTAGGCACGCATGGATACTCTTTCTTTGCTGACATCTGACTGTTGGTTTGTGTAGGAGCAGAGCAGCCCCACCAGGAGCGCCCGGAGGCCGCCCCCGAAATGCCAAGGGAGAGTCTTCCAGCAAGGGAGAGTTCTCCGGCAAGGGACAGCACCAGCGTCCCCCCGGCGGCGGAGACTACGACTGCCGAACCCAGTACAGGTAATCTTCTCTTCAAAGCTTCCCTTGGGTTCTTCTTCTTTTTGGGTATTTGCTTGACTTTTCTCACTTTTCTGGCCATCAGACCCATCTGCTGCGGAGCCGATGGAGACCGAGGTTGCTGCCGACGACGCTGCTGCCACTGAAGAAGTAGCCGGCGCTGATGATCCCGCCGGCGACGAGGCCGCCAAAGCTGCCGCTGCAGCAGCTGGCGAGGGGTCTGGCGATCGCACTGACGGCCCTGAGGCCGCAGGAGCGCCAGGTGCTACGTCGACCGCCGACCCGTCCGCCGCTGCCGCAGCGCCAGGCTCCGAAGAGCCCCAGCCAAGCGTCTATTTGAAGGCCGGTGATGGCGTCTTCATCAACCTCCCCTGGGCGTCAAGCTCCAGGGCGCCGGTCGAGGGAGAGAGCTTTGATGAGAGGTGCTCGCCTCCGCTGGGCTGACGCTAGTTGATGCGCCGAGCAGCAGCAGCGGCGAGCTTGAGGAGGAGCGGCTGCTATGGAAGCTGTTGTCGCTCTACCGCGCGCGGCAAGCCAAGCTGGAATCCCGCGAGGCGCTTGTCGCGAAGGCGAGAGCGGACATCGAGAAGCGCACGGAGGATCTCCGGGGTCTCAACCAGGAAGCTCTCCGATCCCTGGCAGAGGAGCGGGAGCAACTCGCCGAAGAGCAGAAGGCCTTCTTCCTCGAGAAGGCCGAAGTTGAAGAGCAACAGCGGCTCGCCGCTGAGAAGCTGTCTGCGCAGGAGGGCGAGCTGGTGCAGCGGAGAGTTAACCTCGACAGCCACGAGGAGGAGCTTGCCGCGCGTGAGCAAAAATTCGGCGGAGCCCTTAAGCAAGCAGAGGATGCTGCCGCAGTTGCCGAGGCCGCCAAGAAGGAGCTGGAGACGAAGGTGGCGCAGCTGGAGGCCGATCTCAAGGCGAGTGGTGAAGAGCTTGCCGCGCTCAAGCGTGAGCGGGAGAAGGACGCCCACAACAACTCAGAGCTGCAGGTTCGTCTCGCCGAGAAGGGCAAAGAGCTTAGTGCCGCCAAGGACTCCAACGCAGATCTTGAGTTGAAGCTGACCACTTTGACCAAGACGCTGGAGAAAGTGGAGCACTGGACAGAGGGTCTCGTGAATGCTGCCGCAGATATCGACAGGGAGCTGGCGCAGCTGGGGGTGGAGGATCTCGGGTATCCCTCTGATGAGAACCTCCAACCCAGCGCCAAGCTCACCTTGTTCTTCAAAGGCGTGGCGACGGCCCTCCAGCGGCTCCGGGAGAAGATCCCAATGCAGCTGGCCGACGAGTCGCGCAAGATCTGCGCGGGAGCTCTTCAAAAGGTGTTGGTGAAGGTGGCCTTCCGCAACCCGGGCCTCAACCTCACCAATGTCCTCAAGACCCTGCCGCCGGATGCTGATCTGGAGGCGCTCAAGACCCTTGTCGCACCCATTGTGGATAAGGTGAGCGGGATCAAGAGGATTGAGGGCGATTGCATAGACTAGGCCGCCCGTTTTCTTCTTTTCTTGTCGCTGCTGGTCCTTTTCTGTTGTTTGCTTCCCGTAAGGCGAAACTTTCTTGAACGACGCCTGGTCCATACCATTATCTTCTCCTTTCCTCCCGGCAAACTTGTGGGCGAGGGAACCTTCCTTTCCTTGAGAAAAAAGAAAGAGGAGAAAATAAAGATATGGAGCCTTACGGCTCGTTATTGCTTAACGGGGAGTAGGTGCTGCACAAAGTGTCAGATCACATATGCAAAAAATAGAAAGCATGAAATTGACAAGATGTGCGGAGCATATGAGCTTTACTTATGCACGGGGTCTGCGCCTGACTTTGTACAAAGGATTACATGCAACAGCGGCAAGACTTGTACAAAAGGTGGTTGCCGGAACAGGTTCCGGCAACCGCGCCTTACGGGTAAAACTTACGAAGATGCTCAATGTTCCAGGAATTGCTCACCGGAATGCTATCTTCGGTCTCAAGGCGGACAACGCGAGGCCTAGTGACTCGTTTCACCCGGTAAGGGCCTTCCCACTTCGGCGTCAACTTGTTGGAATTCTTGGCGGACTGAACACGCCGAAGAACAAGGTCGCCTTCCTCGAGACTTCTGGCGTTAACTTTGCGGCTATGGTAGCGACGCAAAGCTTGCTGGTAGCGAGCAGCTCGTACAGCAGCCTGAAGACGGTCTTCCTCAAGGAGTAGCGCGTCATCTTGTCGCAGTTGCTCTTGCTCAAGCTCATCATAAGCGAGCACTCGAGGGGACCCGTATACGAGTTCCATGGGGAGAACTGCCTCTGCTCCATAGACTAGAGCGAAAGGTGTCTGGCCAGTGGCTCGATTTGGCGTCGTCCTGATCGACCAAAGAACCACCGGCAGCTCCTCGATCCAATTTCTTCCGCACTTGTGCAGCCTGTCAAAAGTCCTGGTCTTGAGCCCACGCAGCACTTCAGCATTTGCCCTCTCCGCTTGACCGTTGCTTCTCGGGTGAGCAACAGAAGCGAAGCAGACCTTGGCGCCAAGATCTTGGACATACTGCATGAAGGTGCAGCTCGTGAATTGCGTACCGTTATCGGTGATTATCCTGTTAGGGATCCCGAAGCGGCAAACAATCGACCTGAAGAACTTGACTGCTGACTGTGCTGTCACCTTCCTCACTGCTTCCACTTCCGGCCACTTTGTGAACTTGTCAATTGCAACGTACAAGTACTCAAAGCCCCCGACTGCTCGGGGAAAGGGGCCGAGGATGTCGAGCCCCCAGACCAAAAATGGCCAGGATAAAGGGATCGTCTGGAGAGCTTGAGCTGGTTGGTGTATCTGCTTGGAATGGAACTGGCATGCTTCACACTTGGTTACTTGTGCAGTTGCATCCTGGAGGGCTGTCGGCCAAAAGAAACCTTGCCGGAATGCTTTGCCGGCAAGTGCTCTTGCGCCAATGTGGTGACCACATATGCCTCCATATATGTCTGCCAACAGCTTTTGTCCGTCTTCCCGGTGAATACACTTCAATTTCACACCGTTGAGTCTTCTTCTGTACAGTGTGTTGTCGACAAACTGGTACATACTTGACTGCCGGGCTACTCTTTCCGCTTCTTCTTGCTCTTCAGGAAGTTCTCCTGTCTGAAGGAAACGGACAATCTGCTGTGTCCATGCTGGAGCTTGTGGCTCGACAACAAGGACTAAAGGCAAATCTGCTGCTGCGGGAACATCCGCTTCTACGGCGAGAACCTGCGGCTCTGCTGGAGCTTGACGTTCCCCGGCAAGCTTGCCGGAGCAAAACTTGTCGGGAGTTTGTGCTTCAACGGAACAAACCCTAGGGCTTGCCGGAGCAGACTGCTCCTCAGCGCTCTCGGCGTTGATCTTGGGGACCTTCTTGGCGGCGGCTTCGGGAAGCTCTGCCGGAAAATAGTCACCAGAAATCAACTTCCTCTTCTTGCTCTGTCCAGTTGATGGCGTTACAGACGGTTGAGTCAGCTTGAGCACAAAGATCCCTGGTTCCACAGGTAACTTAAGTGCAGCGCACTTTGATAGGCCATCGGCAATGGCGTTCTGAGCTCTTGGAACATGCTCCATCTGTAGGCCGTCAAAGTGCTCTTCTAGCTTTCTCACTTCGTCGATGTAGGCTTCCATCAATGTACTCTGATAGCTCTTGTTCACTTGGCGGATGACAAGCTGCGAGTCACCCCTGATAATGAGCTTCTTGATCCCAAGGTCTGCCGCGATCCTGAGACCGGCAAGCAAGCCTTCATACTCTGCAGTATTGTTTGTTGCTTGCTCCTTGGGAAAGTGCATCTGGACTACGTACTTGAGGTGCTCTCCGGTGGGCGCGACAAGCAGCACGCCAGCGCCGGCGCCTTGCAGCGAAAAGGCACCATCAAAGTACATCAGCCACTCTTTGCTTGCTTCCTCGACGGGGATGCTCGTTTTTGGAATTTCTTCATCTGGTGTTGGCGTCCATTCTGCTATGAATTCTGCCAATGCTCTGCTTTGGATAGTTGAAGTACTCTCAAACTTGAGGCCAAAGCTTGACAGTTCCAGTGCCCACTCAACAATCCTGCCTGTCGCTTCTGGATTCTGTAGTATCCTCTTCAGCGGAAAATGAGTGACAACTATGATCTCATGTGCTTGGGAGTAATGGCGCAGCTTTCTCGAGGCCATGAGAAGGCCGAAAAGCGATTTCTGCATGCCAGAGTACCTTGACCTAGCCCCCTGCAGAAGGGAACTGACAAAGTAAACTGGGCGCTGTACCATTCTCTTCTGTATCTCCTCGCGCGTCTGCGCAGATCCATCCTTGTCGGGACCAGAGCTTGTCGGGGAAGCCCCCTGCTTGTCGCTGGATGCGCCTGCCGTGGTTGCTGGCTCGTCATCTGCCTCCCTCTCTGCTACTAACGCAGCACTAACCACTTGATTGGTTGCCGCTATATACAGCAGCAACTTCTCTTGTGGCTTAGGTGCGGCAAGTGTTGGAGTGGAGGACAGGTATCTCTTCAAGTCTTGCAGCGCAGCCTCCGCTTCCGGAGTCCATTTAATTGGACCTCCCTTTTTCAATATTTTGAAAAACGGCAGGGCGCGCTCAGCAGACCTAGAGATAAACCTGCTGAGAGCAGCCACACAACCGGCAAGTCTTTGTACATCCTTGACGCGCTTTGGTGCTTCAATCTACTCAATGGCCTTGATCTTGTCGGGATTGGCTTCGATTCCCCGCTGAGACACGAAGAACCCGAGAAGCTTGCCGGAGGGGACTCCAAACACACACTTCTCGGGGTTGAGCTTGAGGCTGATCTTGCACAGATTTGCAAAGGTCTCGTCTAAATCTTGAATCAGAGTTGCCTTGTCCTTGCTCTTGACCACTATGTCATCCATGTAGGCTTCCACATTTCTGTGTATTTGTGGCTCAAGAGCGACATGGACTACCCTTGTAAATGTTGAACCAGCATTTTTTAAACCGAAAGGCATCCGTATGAAACAGTACGTGCCACATGGAGTGATGAATGCGGTCTTCTCCTCATCCTCTTCTGCCATGAAGATCTGATGGTATCCTGAGTATGCGTTAAGAAATGAAAGCAAGTCACATCCGGCCATGGAGTCAACAATCTGGTCAATGCGCGACAAAGGGAATGGGTCTTTGGGACAAGCTTTGTTAACATCGGTAAAGTCGATACAAAGTCTCCATTTCCCGTTCGCCTTGCGCATGACTACAGGATTGGCCAACCACGTAGGATGGAGCACTCAAGGCCTGCTGCTTCCAACTTCTTGATCTCTTCTGCGATGAATTCTTGGCGCTCCACTGCTTGCTTCCTGACCTTCTGCTTGACGGGCCGCGCATGAGGACAAACGGCAAGATGGTGCTCAATTACTTTCCTGGGTACACCGGGGATGTCAGACGGTTGCCACGCAAACATGTCGACGTTCGCCCGCAGGAAAGCAATGAGCGCGCTTTCCTATTTAGGGTCGAGAGTGGCACTGATGGTGAAGGTACCACCAGTGTCGTCCTCCTTGGCGGACACCTTCTTGGTCTCTGGCGGAGCTGCCATTGTCTTCTTACACTTGCCGGTGGAGCTCGATGGTGCGTCCTCGACGGCAGCGCAGCACTCCGAAGAGGTGCGCTTGCCGGAGTGGGCATCAGAACTCTTGCCGGACTTGGTCTTCTTCTTCCCCCCGGGAGCTTCAACGGCAGGTGACTTGCGATCTGTTGCGGCTGCCGCTTCCCGGTAGATCTTGTCGGTGCAGATAAGAGCATCCTTCTTGTCGCCAGGGGCAGAGATGACGCTTATCGGGCCTGGCATCTTCAGCATGTTGTATGCGTAGTGAGAGGCTGCCATGAACTTGGCGAGTGTTGGACGGCCGAGTATCCCATTGTAAGGCAATGGAAAATCGGCAACGTCAAAAGTGACCCTCTCAGTCCTAAAGTTCACCTCGTTGCTAAATGTTACTAGCAACTTGACCTTCCCCTTCGGCTTGCTCCTTCCCGGGTTGATTCCTTGGAATGTGCCGGTCTCTTCAAGCTCGCTGTCAGGGATCTGGAGTTTCTGGAGTACAGCGGAGGAGATCAGGTTCAAGCCGGCCCTGCCGTCAACTAGCATCTTAGTGACCTTGAGGTTGCGGATAGTTGGTGAAACCAACATCGGCAAGCACCCGACCGCAGTTGTGCGATCAGGGTGGTCCTCAATATCAAAGATGATAGGCGTGTTGGACCATTTCAGAAGCTTGCGCACCCACTGCTTGAGTTGGCGGTGCGAAGTATGCAGAGAAGCACCGCCGTCAACGCACAAGACCTCTGTGGCTTTCTGGAACTCCTGCTCACTGGTCTCGACACCATCCATGTCTTCGTCGTCGTCGTCATCTTCATCCTTGTCGCGGCCGCGGGGAGGTCTGTCTCCTTGCCGCTGCTTGGCCTTGCCGCGGCGTCCTCCCCGGCCGGCGCGCTTCTTGCCGGATTCTCCAGCGCCTCCTTGGGCCCTCTCCTTGTCACGTTGCTCGTATTCAGCCTTTTGCTGCTGGACAAGCTGCTCGACCTTCTTGCAGCTCTGGAGGTCATGGCCCTTGGTGCGGTGGATCTTGCAGTACTGCTTGTCGGTGTCGTCCTGCTTGTCGGCGACCGCCACAGTCTGGCAGTTGGTGATGCGGCAATCTCCTTGTCGGAGCTACCAGCTTTGGCTTTCTTGGCGCCACCTTCGTTGCCGGACTGCTCGCCAGAGATGTCGGGGGACTAATCCACGAGCACCTATGGGACCGGCGGACCGAGTCCCTTTCAGTTCGGCGGGGGCAAGGGTCGCATGAAGAGCGGATCGAGGCGAAGCACACGAGCAGTTTACCCAGGTTCGGGCCGCACGGATGCGTAAAACCCTACTCCTTCTTTGTGTTTTGTATTAAGTTCTTGCTCGGGAGCGCGGAGTGCTACAGTACACCCCAGCAGCTAACGAGACCGAGCGTGAGTGTTCTATTTCTCCTCTCTCTACGTTGCGCATGGGCCTCCTTTTATATGCTCAAGGGGTCACCGACAGGTGGCAACGTAGACAAGGGTAAAAATGGAAAGGTGTTGCGGTTGGTACAGCTACCTGCTACAGTGTATCATACCTAACCCTGACGGCAGGGGACAAGGGCATTAAATGCCCGTCTGCGTCGCCTAAATAGTGCAAAAGGGACCGTCAGGGACGCCACCGGTCGCCATGATGGCAATCTTGTCAGCGCCGCTTGCCATCGCGCATCGCTGGCTGCACAGCCTCCCGCCACGTACGCCTGGAAGGGTCCCAGAGTGACACGTTGGTGGATGTGCTGGAGCGCGGACACAGAGTGGTGGCTTGCCGCGGCAAGCGCCTTGCCGCGATCGTTGTCTTGTCGCGTCCAGGAGCTTGTCGCTCACCGGGCCTTGCCGGGACGCGTGGCGCATCGCGGCAAGTTCCTTGAGATGCCTAGGTTGGCCTTCCTGGCAAGCTCCTCTTGCCGGGGTCTTGTCTCCTTGGCTTGGATACTTTGTCCTTGAATGGCTCCAAAGGAACCACGGAGGACCTTGGCGGTCACCCGGCAAGCCTTGCCGCGGGATGCTGCGACTGCCCGTGCACAAGTTCGGGATACTAGGGTACCCCTACTCTAGTACACCGACAACAACGGAGCGAGCAACACACTTGTTGGAAATAATACATAGTGATGTATGCGGTCCGATGAGTGTTGATGCTCGCGGTGGGTATCGTTATTTTCTTACCTTCATAGATGATTTGAGCAGATATGGGTATATCTACTTGATGAAACATAAGTCTGAAACATTTGAAAAGTTCAAAGAATTTCAGAGTGAAGTGGAAAATCATCGTAACAAGAAAATTAAGTTTCTACGATCTGATCATGGAGGTGAATATTTGAGTTATGAGTTTGGTCTTCATTTGAATCAATGCAGAATAGTTTCGCAACTCACGCCACCTGGAACACCACAGCGTAATGGTGTGTCCGAATGTCGTAACCGCACTTTATTAGATATGGTGCGATCTATGATGTCTCTTACTAATTTACCGCTATCGTTTTGGGGTTATGCTTTAGAGACGGTTGCATTCACGTTAAATAGGGCACCATTGAAATCCATTGAGATGCCACCTTATGAACTGTGGTTTAGCAAGAAACCCAAGTTGTCGTTTCTTAAAGTTTGGGGCTGCGATGCTTATGTGCAAAAGCTTCAACCTGATAAGCTCGAACCCAAATCGGAGAAATGTGTCTTCATAGGATACCCAAAGGAGACTGTTGGGTACACCTTCTATCACAGATCCGAAGGCAAGATATTCATTGCTAAGAATGGATCCTTTCTAGAGAAGGAATTTCTCTCGAAAGAAGTGAGTGGGAGGAAAGTAGAACTTGATGAGGTAACTATACCTGCTCCCTTATTGAAAAGTAGTTCATCACAGAAATCAGTTCCAGTGATTCCTACACCAATAAGTGAGGAAGCTAATGATGATGATCATGAAACTTCTGATCAAGTTACTACCGAACCTCGTAGGTCAACCAGAGTAAGATCCGCACCAGAGTGGTACGGTAATCCTGTTCTGGAGGTCATGTTACTTGACCATGACGAACCTACGAACTATGAGGAAACGATGATGAGCCCAGATTCCGCAAAATGGCTTGAGGCCATGAAATCTGAGATGGGACCCATGTATGAGAACAAAGTGTGGACTTTGGTTGACTTGCCCGATGATCGGCAAGCCATAGAGAATAAATGGATCTTCAAGAAGAAGACTGACGCTGATGGATGTTACTGTCTACAAAGCTCAACTTGTTGCAAAAGGTTTTTTACAAGTTCAAGGAGTTGACTACGATGAGACCTTCTCACTCGTAGCGATGCTTAAGTCCGTCCGAATCATGTTAGAAATTGCTGCATTTTATGATTATGAAATTTGGCAAATGAATGTCAAAACTGCATTCCTTAATGGATATCTTAAAGAAGAGTTGTATATGATGCAGCCAGAAGGTTTTGTCGATCCAAAAGGTGGTAACAAAGTTTGCAAGCTCCAGCGATCCATTTATGGACTGGTGCAAGCCTCTCAGAGTTGCAATACGCTTTGTTAGTGTGATCAAAGCATATGGTTTTATACAGACTTTTGGAGAAGCCTGTATTTACAAGAAAGTGAGTGGGAGCTCTGTAGCATTTCTGATATTATTTGTGGATGACATATTGTTGATCGGAAATGATACTGAATTTCTGAATAGCATAAAAGGATACTAGAATAAGAATTTTTCAATGAAAGACCTTGGTGAAGCTGCTTATATATTGGGCATCAAGATTTATGG
This sequence comes from Triticum dicoccoides, assembly GCF_002162155.2. Classification (NCBI taxonomy): domain Eukaryota; kingdom Viridiplantae; phylum Streptophyta; class Magnoliopsida; order Poales; family Poaceae; genus Triticum; species Triticum dicoccoides. The sequence goes on along the minus strand of NC_041390.1, from coordinate 244,512,109 downwards.
AGATAGATCAAAATGCTTAATTGGACTTTCACAAAGCACGTACCTTGATAAAGTTTTTAAGAAGTTCAAAATGCATCAAGCAAAGAAAGGGTTCTTGCCTTTGTTACAAGGTGTGAAGTTGAGTCAGACTCAATGCCCGACCACTACAGAAGATAGAGAGAAAATGAATTCCCTATGCTTCAGCCATAGGTTCTATCATTTATGCAATGCTGTGTACCAGACCTGATGTGTGCCTTGCTATTAGTTTAGTAGGGAGGTACCAAAGTAATCCAGGAGTGGATCACTGGACAACAGTCAAGAACATCCTGAAATACCTGAAAAGGACTAAGGATATGTTTCTCGTTCATGGAGGTTACAAAGAGCTCGTCGTAAATGGTTACGTCGATGCAAGCTTTGACACTGATCCGGATGACTCTAAGTCACAAACCGGATACATATTTTTATTGAATGGTGGAGCTGTCAGTTGGTGCAGTTCCAAGCAGAGCGTCGTGCCGGGATCTATGTGTGAAGCGGAGTACATAGATGCCTTGGAAGCAGCAAATGAAGGAGTCTAGATGAAGGAGTTCATATCCAATCTAGGTGTCATACCTAGTGCATCGGGTCCAATGAAAATCTTTTGTGACAACACTGGTGCAATTGCCTTGGCAAAGGAATCCAAATTTAACAAGAGAACCAAGCACATAAAAAGACGCTTCACTTCCATCCGTGATCAAGTCAAGGAGGGAGACATAGAGATTTGCAAGATACATACGGATCTGAATGTTGCAGACCCCTTGACTAAGTCTCTCTCTCACGAGCAAAACATGATCAGCACCAAGACTCCATGGGTGTTAGAATGATTACTATGTAATCTAGATTATTGACTCTAGTGCAAGTGGGAGACTGAAGGAAATATGCCCTAGAGGAAATAATAAAGTTGTCATTTATATTTCCTTATGTCATTATAAATGTTTATTATTCATGCTAGAATTGTATTAACCAGAAACTTAGTACATGTGTGAATACATAGACAAAATGAGTGTCACTAGTATGCCTCTACTTGACTTGCTCATTAATCAAAGATGGTTAAGTTTCCTAGCCATGGACAAAGAGTTGTCATTTGATGAACGGGATCACATCATTAGAGAATGATGTGATTGACTTGACCCATCCGTTAGCTTAGCACAATGATCATTTAGTTTACTTCTATTGCTTTCTCGATAACTTATACATGTTCCTATGACTATGAGATTATGCAACTCCCGAATACCGGAGGAACACTTAGTGTGCTATCAAACATCACAACGTAACTGGGTGACTATAAATATGCTCTACAGGTATCTTCGATGATGTTTGTTGAGTTGGCATAGATCGAGATTAGGATTTGTCACTCTGATTGTCGGAGAGGTATCTCTGGGCCCTCTCGGTAATGCACATCACTATAAGACTTGCAAGCAATGTGACTATTGAGTTAGTTACGGGATGTTGCATTATGGAACGGGTAAAGAGACTTGCCAGTAACGAGACTGAACTAGGTATTGAGATACCGACGATCGAATCTCGGGCAAGTAACATACCGATGACAAAGGGAACAACGTATGTTGTTATACGGTTTGACCGATAAAGATCTTCGTAGAATATGTAGGAACCAATATGAGCATGCAGGTTCCGCTATTAGTTATTGACCGGAGATGAGTGTCGGTCATGTCTACATAGTTCTCGAACCCGTAGGGTCCGCACGCTTAACGTTCGGTGACGATCGGTATTATGAGTTTATGTGTTTTGATGTACTGAAGGTAGTACGGAGTCCCGGATGTGATCACGGACATGATGAGGAGTCTCGGAATGGTCGAGAGATGAAGATTGATATATTGGAAGGTTATGTTTGGACACCGAAAAAGTTTCGGATGAGTTCGGGCATATACCGGAGTACCGGGGGGTGTTACCGGAACCCCCGGGGGCTATATGGGCCTACATGGGCTTTAGTGGGAGAGAGAGGAGGCAGCCAAGAGGTGGGGGCGTGCCCTCCCAAGCCCAATCCGAATTGGGAGGGGGCCGGGCCCCCTTTCCTTCCTCTCCTCTTCCCCTTCCTTCCCCCTCGTATTAGGACTAGGAAAGGGGGGAAACCTAGTCCTAGTAGGAGTAGGAGGGGGGGTTACCGGAACCCCCGGAGGCTATATGGGCCTACATGGGCTTTAGTGGGAGAGAGAGGAGGCAGCCAAGAGGTGGGGGCGCGCCCTCCCAAGCCCAATCCGAATTGGGAGGGGCCGGCCCCCCTTTCCTTCCTCTCCTCTTCCCCTTCCTTCCCCCTCCTATCAGGACTAGGAAAGGGGGGAAACCTAGTCCTAGTAGGAGTAGGAATCCCCCCTTGGGGCGCACCATGAAGGGCCGGCCGGCCCCCTCCTCCCCTCCTTTATATACGGAGGAGGGGGGCACCCCATAGACACACAAGTTGATTGTTTTAGCCGTGTACGGTGCCCCGTCCACAGATTTCCACCTCGGTCATATCATTGTAGAGATTAGGCGAAGCTCTGCGTCAGTAACTGCATCATCACCGTCATCACGCCATCGTGCTGGCGAAACTCTCCCTCGACCTCAGCTGGATTGAGAGTTCGTGGGATGTCACTGAGCTGGACGTGTGCAGATCGCGGAGGTGCCGTACCTTCGGTGCTAGGATCGGTCGGATCATGAAGATGTACAACTACATCAACCGTGTTGTCATAACGCTTCCGCTTACGGTCTACGAGGGTACATGGACAACACTCTCCCCTCTCGTTTCTATGCATCACCTAGATGGATCTTTCGTGTGCGTAGGAATTTTTTGAAATTACTGCGTTCCCCAACACTTATGCCACGATCTGTGGGCCACCCACGTCTCACGTTCACATGGCGGTAACTGCCATTCCACTGGCTTTTCGATCCCAGCCGTTTTCACCATGTATGATGCATGCATTGCGCAGGGTTGGTGGCGGATGCGGAGGATACGGGAGTGAGCACCATGGTGACACGCCTCCAACATATCTACTTTTCCTAACACTTTTCCTCTTGATTTGGACTCTAATTTGCATGATTTGAATGAAACTAACCCTGGACTGACGCTGTTTTCAGCAGAACTACCATGGTGTTGTTTTTGTGCAGAAATAAAAGTTCTCGGAATGGAACGAAACTTTGCTTGGAATTTTTATACAATAAACAAGAATTTCTGGAGCCAAGACCTACCGGAGAGGGGCACCTAGGTGGGCACAACCCACCAGGCGCGCCCCCTCTCCTGGTGTGCCAGGTGTGTTGTCCCCACCTGGTGGCCCCGCAGACCCCGACGCTATAAAATAATATTTTTCTAGAAAAAAATCGGGGAGAAGGAATTATCGTGATCCACGAGACGAAGCCGCCATCACCTCCTGTTCTTCATCGGGAGGCCAGATCTGGAGTCCATTTGAGGCTCCAGAGAGGGGGGTCTTCGTTCATTGTCATCACCAACCCTTCTCCATCGCCAATTCCATGATGCTCCCCACCGGGAGTGAGTAATTCCTTCGTAGGCTCACTGGTCGGTGAGGAGTTGGATGAGATTCATCATGTAATCAAGTTAATTTTGTTAGGGCTTGTTCCCTAGTTTCCACTATGTTCTAAGGTTGATGTTGCTATGACTTTGCCATGTTTAATGCTTATCACTTTGGGCCTGGGTGCCATTATTTCAAATCTGAAACGTTTATGTTATCACCATTATATCCATGTTCTAGATCCGATCTTGCAAGTTATAGTCACCTACTACGTGTTATGATATGGCAACCCGGAGTGACAATAGTGAGGACCACTCCCGGTGATGACCGTAGTTTGAGGAGTTCATGTATTCACTGTGTGTTAATGCTTTGTTCCGGTTCTCTATTAAAAGGAGGCCTTAATATCCCTTAGTTTCCAATAGGACCCCGCTGCCACGGGAGGGTAGGACAAAAGATGTCATGCAAGTTCTTTCCATAAGCATGCATGACTATTTATGGAATACATGCCTACATTATATTGATGAACTTGAGCTAGTGCCGTATCGCCCTAGGTTATAACTGTCTCATGATGAATATCATCCAACAAGTCACCGATCCAATGCCTATGAATTTATCCTATATTGATCTTGCTAAGTTACTATTGCTATCATCACTGTTACACTTGCTACAAAACTATTGATATCACTGTTACCGTTACCGTTACTGTTGCCACTATTATCAAAACTATCATACTACTTTTCCACTGATCACTTTGCTGCAGATAGTTAATCTCCAGGTGTGGTTGAATTGACAACTTAGTTGCTAATACCTTCAAATATTCCTTGGCTCCCCTTGTGTTGAACCTATAAATTTGGGTTGAATACTCTACCCTCGAAAACTATTGCGATCCCCTGTACTTGTGGGTTATCAAGACCTTTTTCCGGCGCAGTTGCCAGGGAGCATAGCTATATTTGTTGATTCACTTGGGATTATTATCAATTTATCACTATGAAGAATCTGAAGGATGCTAAGACTATGATCTTTCCCTCAAATACGAGGGGAGGTAAGGAACTGCCATCCAGTTCTGCTTTAGATTCACCTTCTGTTATAAGTAAACTTGCAACACCACCACATGCTATTAATTCTGATATGTCGCAAGTTATTGATGATACTACTTCTGCTATGGATAATGCCTATGATGATGCTAGTACCTTGCTTGATAATGATGATGTGCCACTTGGTGAATTTCTTGATAAACAAATTGCTAGAGTAATACAACATGATATTGTTGAATCTGATGATGAGCTTGAAACTGAATCTCCTGAAACACCTACTAGAACTAGCCCTCCTAGATATGAACTGCCTAAGGTATCGGAAGGTTATGTTATGAATGAGGAGACAACTAGAGATATTCTTGCTTGTAAGGATAGAGATGATCTAGAGAAATTATTATGCAAGTTTAAAGAAAAATCTCTGAATGCTAGAATGCAATATGATCCTAAGTTTCCTACTTCACCTATCTTTATATATGATAAGAATTATGAATTCTCTGTCGACCAGAGTTGATTACTTTGGTTGAATCTGACCCTTTCCATGGTTATGAAACTGAAACTGTTGTGGCACATCTTACTAAGTTGAATGACGTAGCCACCCTTTTTACTCATGATGAGAAAACTCGCTATTAGTTTATTCTCAAATTATTTCCTTTCTCATTAAAGGGTGATGACGGTGTCCTGGACTAGGGGGTACTCATCACATCGTCTCCCGGTCAGTTGGATTGGGCCGAGGACCCCCATGGCCGCATACTCATGGGCCAGTTCGGACAGCTGCCGCATACAAGGAAGATTCCACAAGACTTGGCGCTCAAGACAAGGACTCCACCCCACCGGCGTATTCGGTTAGGACTCTTGTTATCCTAGGCCTCTGGTGCATTATATAAAGCGAGGCCAGGCTAGTCGATAGAACATACAGAACAACAATCATACCATAGGCTAGCTTCTAGGGTTTAGCCTCTCCGATCTCGTGGCAGATCTACTCTTGTACTACCCATATCATCAATATTAATCAAGCAGGACGTAGGGTTTCACCTCCATCAAGAGGGCCCGAACCTGGGTAAAACTTTGTGTCCCCTGCCTCCTGTTATCATTGATCCTAGACGCATAGTTCGGGACCCCCTACCCGAGATCCGCCGGTTTTGACACCGACATTGGTGCTTTCATTGAGAGTTCCGCTGTGTGATCGACAAAAGGATCGATGGCTCGCCTGCAGATCAACTGCGACTTCGGCGTCTTCGTCACCAGCTTGACTGGTCACCTTGGTTCGACCAAGGACTGCGCACTATCTCCGATCGTCATGTTCGGATGAGGGCCTTCATCAACTTCAACTCCGATCTCTATCAAGATCATGGAGGAATCATCCAGGGATCCCGGGGGCTCAATGTCAACATTGCCCTCGGGCAACCGTGCTGTTTTTCTGGACAGCGAACTTGTATCCGCTGCCACCGCCTCCTCAAGTGTCTTTTTAATGATTGCTTTGGTAGGATTGTGCGGAATTGGGTCTACAACAACCCTGGAAAATTTCGTGGAGTTCCGATGGAGGAATCTCTGGCAATCCGCGATATACCGGAGCCCTGTCAAATCTGGACAGGAATCTGGACGAGTTTAGGGCGTGGTGTCCAGCTTCTAGCTCGGACGTCCTTTGGAAGATCCAACCGTTGATCGGCTGCGTAATTCCTATATCTACCACCCCTCCGAATTTCAGCTCGATCCGACCGTCCAAACTCCGGGAACCTTCCAATTAGTGCATCACTTTTCGGATCTGTTTTCTGCGCGAAAACGAATCCGACCCGAGTTCGTCTTTTTTATGAACGGGATTTCGGACATCCTTTTTGAAGGAAGGTTTGTATGGGGTATTGTGTTTTGTTCCCGAACACATCCCACTAATTTTAAAATCTTTTGAAGATGATCTTCAATATCATGCTGGTGTCAAACCAGTCCGGCAATATTGCTCCACGGTTGCCGACCTGCGCTAGACACGTCGTCACTTTATTGAGCCGAGTTCAACTTCTTCAGATCATCACCTCGGCAAGCTGAACAACAGTTCGGCATCGCAAAGAATAAATCATCACCAACATCGCCGCCCCACGGGTTACACGAAGCGGGCACACCGGCATCGCCGCACGGTCACTTCATTAAGCCGACATTGACCACGTCACGACCTGCATCGGCAGGGCCGCACTATTGCTCCTCCGAGCCGGTGTCCATCACGCCGACCTACTTCGACATCTCGGCTGGACCGGGGGCTTCATCATCTCTTCATCAACCTACTCCGGTAACGGGTGTGCGGATCGAGTCCCAATTTTGGGAATCACCTTCCTTCGAATTGCTACAACAAATAAATCAGGTGCTATTAATCCAAGTTTTTTTATTTGGGTTCATTTTTTCCAAGGAATTATTACTCTCGTTTGTCCATCATATGTACACAGGTCTATCAAATGGTGGCCGCATTAACGAGGTCGCATGGTGGTTCGATCAGTTTCCGTACATAGTCCGGCGAACCCCGCATCCGGAGCTCGGACCGACCTATGAATTCAGGCTTTGCTACGCCTTTACTGCATCACGCCGACGCCCTGCATCGACATTGACTTCGGCGCCAGGCCATATTTCTTCTATTACTCACTTTGCATAAATTATTTATTATGCAACGATTTTTTTAATTATTATTATTACTATTATCTCCGGTTTGCACTATTTTATGTGGCACAGGAAAATGATCCAGCAGGACTATATCCTTTGGCGTCACCTCGGCTGGATGGGGGGCTTCATCAACACTTCATTACCCCATGCCGGGGACTTCGGCATCACTCTGCCGGCCTGCGTTGACCGTGCTATGTCACCACTTCGGAGTGCCGAGCTCCTTGCTCCGCCACCTCAGGACCAGCTTGGGGGATGGCACCTTGTCCCGCATCAAGCTCGGACCGCGTCATCAATACCGAACACATTAACCAGCTAAGTTGCCTTCATGCTCAAAGTTTTAAATTTTTTACTTGTGTTCGGTTCGACCAAGCATTATACTTTTTTGGAAAAAAGTTGCTTGTAAAAAATTTTCCTTGTCCAAACTTTGTTTGTGACACACAAATTCAAGGACCCAATTCACTTGGGGGCTTCCTTTATGAAGCTTTTTCCTCTTGCATATGATTATACTTGTACGGCTTCGTTCCTTGTTCATGTATTATGCCACAATATGCACCATATTGACTTAAGCGATTTGCAAGCTGGGTTGCCTCGCTCCTATGTTTACCCCTACGTTCCCGATTGTTCGGCTAGGGAGTAAAGGGAGCACCTCTGCGATTGTCACGATCGGGTCACCCGAGCCGGACCTCAGACTGGGTGAAGCCGAAAGCTAGCGCTCTTATAGTTTTCAATGATGGTCGGCACACAATGGAACTCATGAGTACAAAAAAATCTATTGCACAAGTCTCATAGTAATAATGAGCACCGAAGAAAGGTATCGTTGGGGGTACTATTTTCTTCGAAGATGCTTCTTACACTTTGCAGTAATATAGCATAAGTTCCCTGAGTGCGCTTTGTCTGTTACAGCCTTATGGCCTGATTGCCTGGTTATTGGAAACACCGTCGATATTCTCGGCAGATGGAGTACATAGCACTTTTCGGTCTTTGATCGAAGAGGGAGAAGCCGACGGTCGGTTAAGACGCGTTTAAAGTTCGGTTGAACATAGATATGATATAAGTACTTCGGTACATGGAATCATTCTTTTACTCAAGTCACTTGGGGGCTCTTAAGTTTATTTGAGCCGTTTTATAATAAGTGTTCTTCTTCTTAGTCGTTGCAAAGTTTTATTATTATTATTTATCACTCCTTTTTTTCAATGCGAGTGTGCGGTCACTAGCCGGGGAGCCTAATTTCTCTCTCAAAGCCGCTAGAGTTTAGTTTGCTAAACTAGCCTAATGAGAAGTACTCCACCCTCGGGATAGGAGATTGAAGCCGTAGGCTGACCCGCTCGAAGTCTTGAGATAGGATGTATCATGTTAAAGCACGACAGAAGCACTTCTTTTTTCTAAGACCAATTTTCGGATTGGCACCGAACACTTGATCTTGTTCGGACGTCATGTTTTTACTGACGTTTCTTGGTTTTCCAAGCTTTTTGGCACTTTTAAACTATTTGTGCTTTTCCAGCATTAGTCTCGCAGTGCAACGCCGGACACCTTTAGGGATTCGGCAAAAACATTCTCAGATATTGCTATATATGCATCGGTTTCGAATTGTGTCTTCGGTCAATAGTTGGGTTGCCCGGCTCCTGCACTTGCTTCCTACGTTCCATTTTGTTCGGCTAGGCGTGCAAAGGGAGAACCACTACGATTGTGCTTCCAGCTCACATGGTTAAGCACCTCAGTGGAGAAAGCCGAAAACTGACTGTCACAATAAGCGTAAACTGGTCAGCGATCCGATGACTATGTTAAATGAGGGGCCGTTCATAACATTGGCCGAAGTGTTTACGGCTTGACCCCGACTGTCGCCAAACACTACCGGGGGCTATTAACTGGCCTCCCAAACTAAATCCTCGATATTTTGCTCTTACATTAGAGCTGAGGTTTAATGATCATGCTTAGCATGACAACCCAAAGAAAGGAACCGATAGCGGGACTATTTTCTTTGGAAGACATTTCTTCTGTTAAACAGTAATATAACTCTCTGTGTACTGTTGTTTATAAAACCGTATGGCCAGATTGCCTTGTTTGTTGTAAATCTTTGCCCTCATAAAGGCTTTATAAAGTAGGACAAACACTCCTCGGCTACTGGCCGAGGAGGTGGAAGCCGTTGGTCGGTCAACAAAGTTTTGTACAATGCGGATCCGAGCATTAATGACGTAAAGTACTTGGATACATAGAGTCATTACACATAATTTGTGATTTTACTATGGATATTGATCCTTAATTCGGCCACTCGTGCCCGCATTAAGGCTCGGGGGCTACTGGGCTTCGGGCTTATTATTTACAATATTAAAGGGGCACATCGATCCCCTGATCTGGTGTTACCACCCGACCAGTGTCTCGGGGGCTACTGCATTGCTTGTCCAATGCAGAAAATTTTATGTGCAATATAGTTTCCGAGGAGATTTTGATCCTCAGGTTGGTCGGCCGCACACAACCTGAGTCTCGAAGACTGAGCACGCCGCTTTTAGTGTCCCGAAGTATTCTGCCGAGCTTGGACTTGATCCTCAGGACGATTTTGCAAATCAACCTGAGTCTCAGCGGCTACTAGGATCAGTGGTCTTACGTCACCCTTCAGGTGCATCTCAGGTTTTAGACCGATACACACCTTGGGGGCTACTGGCTATATATCTCGGCAGAGAATAAATTGCACCAATAAAAAATATTCACAAAAATCGGCCCACATTCAGGGTGGTGCACCACCTCGGAAGCAGTCCGACATAAAGCTCGGGCGCTAGTGGCTGGCTCCGTAGAGGGCATTTCCGGCGTTAAGCTCGGCTAAACTCCTTCAAACTTTTTTGAACCAAGGTGATATGACACCTCGGATATAGTCCGGCGTTGGAGCTCGGATACATAGTCCGGCGTTGGAGCTAAGATATATTCCGGCGTTAGAGCTGGGAAGCAGTCCGACATTGGTGCTCGGCTGCAAAAGATACCTCGAATACAGTCCGGCGTTAGAGCTCGAACGCAAGAGGACACTGCCTCCCGGGAACAACTTCAAACTTCTTTGAACCCGAGGTGTGGCATAAAAATAACAAGGCATGGATAAAGGCCGGAAACTTAAAGGGGCTCCTCGGATACCCGACGTGTAAACTCGCCGAATGCATTTCGACGATCCTCAAGATCGAAGATGAGAAGATTTGTTGAACCAGTTTTCAAGACCGTCAACCGAAGATGAAGAACAGTTCGGAAGAATCGAGGAGCGTCCCTAACTTGAAGACCGGTTCAGGGGGCTACTAACGGTGTCCTGGACTAGGGGGTACTCATCACATCGTCTCCCGATCAGTTGGATTGGGCCGAGGACCCCCATGGCCGCATACTCATGGGCCAGTTCGGACAGCTGCCGCATACAAGGAAGATTCGACAAGACTTGGCGATCAAGACAAGGACTCCACCCCACCAGCGTATTCGGCTAGGACTCTTGTTATCCTAGGCCTCTGGTGCATTATATAAACCAAGGCCAGGCTAGTCGATAGAACATACAGAACAACAATCATACCATAGGCTAGCTTCTAGGGTTTAGCCTCTCCGATCTCGTGGTAGATCTACTCTTGTACTACCCATATCATCAATATTAATCAAGCAAGACGTAGAGTTTCACCTCCATCAAGAGGGCCCGAACCTGGGTAAAACTTTGTGTCCCCTGCCTCCTGTTACCATCGATCCTAGACGCACAGTTTGGGACCCCCTACCCGAGATCTGCCGGTTTTGACACCGACAGGTGATGCTAAAGCTTGGTCCAATATTCTTGCTCCTGGTTGTGTGTGTAGTCCCCAGGATATGATCTATTACTTCTCTGAAAAATACTTCCCTACTCATAAGAAACAAGCATTGGTACGCGTCAGTGCTATACAAACGGTTTTTAACCCCTTTCCACGACGACATTTGGAACCATCGCCAAGTGAGTGTGGGCGATAGGGGGGTCCTTCCCACACGACCCAGAAACCATCGGGGATATGCCCTCCTGGCACACACGCTCGGCAAAATGAGGTCGTGTGCGACCGGCGAGCGCTCAAATACGGAAATACATACAGTAGAGCTAAAAATACAATTAGACAGGCAAAATTGTTTCCGGTCGCAAGTACGTCCCACACAGTCAGTCCCCGCTAAACATTTTCGTTCGTATGTACATCCCACACAGTCGCTTCAAGGAAAATGTTTCCGTTCACAGGTACATCACACACAATTTTTCCCATTAAATCGTTTGTGTTAGCGTTGCCATTGCACACGATATTAATAATTTTATCGTTTGCGTTATTGAATGCATCACACACGGTGCGTAGAAGAAACTGTGTGGGAAAGGCTGTCCATCACACACACTTTTTATGTGGTAAACGTTTGCGCAAGGTGGCCTCACGCAAACAGTTTTCAAGCGAAAGTTGTGTGTGCAGTGGAGATTGATCGCACACGTAGTGGATCCTAGAAACGTTTCTGATCTCCACGTATATCGCAGACGTTTCGCTTTTGCAAACCATGTGTAGTGTAATCCCTAATTAATCCCTAATTAACCCCTAATTTAAAAATCACATGATTTGAATTTGAAAGTAGGCAATCACTTATTTCATATCCAACCATGTTTATTACAAATATAGGTTCAACCACGAATCCATAATTCGATGCACATGTACATATACTGAAGAACTACAAAACCACCAAGCAAAGAATGATGAACCCTAATTGTACTAAAGACTGTAAAGAGAGAGGTGAAAGACATTCTGGTTGCTGGAGAAGGTGAAGCGGAATGCCCATATTGTGCCCTCCTCAATGCGTAATGCGCGCACGACTCTAGACCAACCCCTTGTGATGGCTGCCCGTCCATCCTTCACTGTCTTCATTAGGACTTCTCGATGCTCACTGTAGTCTGGATTAAATACTCTAACCTTCATTGCGTGTCCACCAATCATGTACTTTGCGAGGTAATCTTGAGTGAACTGCTTCGGGAACCACTAGGAACGAAAAAGATTCAAACATTGTAGTCTAACAACTCATTATGGGCAGTAAAAAGAGAAGGCTGCAGAGTTTGTAGTTACCATCCTACAGCTCACTGTTGTGTTGAATAGAGCATAAACAAATAATTTGCTTGCCAACATTCGTATCTTTTTACTAATAATCCTTATCAGTTTCCTCACTTGATGCTTGTTCATCAATATCTCATTGCCCCATACGCAAAAAGGGTCGATGCGTGGATCCTTGCCAAGGGCATATGTACCTACAAGCAACAAGTCAATATTAGAAGCTAACTAGTGTCCAGGCCTGGATATATATGCACGACATTATGGAACGACGGGGGGTGTCGTGGTTTTGTCACGGCAGATGTCCTCGTGAAAGGACTTAGTCATGGAGCCATCGCTACGGGTTAGCTTAAAGGGGTTAAACCAGACAAGGGACACGAGGGTTTTTATACTAGTTCGGCCCCTTCAATGAAGGTAAAAGCCTACGTCTAGTTGTGTTGGTATTGCTAGGGTTTCGATGACCAGGGAGCGAATCCGCTTTGCCTGGCTCTCGAGTTGTTGTGTGTTGTCCCTAAACCGCTGTCAGGTCATCCCTTTATACACATAGGTTGATGCCCGCCGGTTTACAGAGTGTCGAGGTCGGATTGTAAACGTGTCCGGCTCGGTCTCTACTCCTTCTAACTTACAATACAAGTTACATGAGAGAACCGGTTTACATGTATAGGCCTTAACTCGCCTTTGGGCCTTGGGCCTTCGTAAAGCACCACCATCCTTACGTCTTCCTGGGCTTCTAATCTTCCTAGAGTTTATCCAGCTACTCCTGGCCAGTTTACGTCCAGTAGTAATATCCCCAACATTAGGCCCCAGATTGATTTGGACTTGTTCATGTCAATCTTCAATACTTAGAAAAATTCCTCCTTTGCACCTTCACCTTGATCTTGTAAACCGCCGTGATGTCATACTCCAGGATCATGATAAATCGCCATGACGTCACCTTGTTATTTAAAAATGATACATCTCACCTTCAGTTAAGGAACCTCCGACAATCGAGGCGACCGCTCCTGTTAGGTATCCAATATTCTGGCTCCTCGATTCTCGTGCCTGTCACCTCCCCCTTTACCTTATAAATAGGGCCAAGGGTCATTTCCTTTTTCCCTCCGTCTCTTTGCTTCTTCTTCCTCCTCGCGACGCCCCTGCACCCGAGCGCCGCCGCTGAGGGAGTCCTGGATTAGGGGGTCTCCGGACAGCCGGACTATATCTGTCGTGGAGTTGACACGACATATGTCCTAGAGCAAGGACTTAGTCATAGGGCCATCGCACTAGGAAGCTTAAAGGGGTTAATCGGGACAAAGGACACACGAGAGAGTTCTTATACTAGTTCGGCCCCTTACGATGAAGGTAAAAGCCTACGTCTAGTTGGGATTGGTATTGCTGAGGTTTCGATCTCCAAGAGGCTTAACTCGCCGGCTTGGTTCTCAACTTGGTTGTTTCTTGTCCTAAACCGCCACCGGGTCGTCCCCTTATATACATGGGTTGACGCCTGGTGGCCTACAGAGTCTCGGCCGGCTCATAATCATGTTCGGCTCGGTGACTTCCTTTACATGCCTTTCTTTACAAGTCTTTCCTTACATACCGCGGTTTACAGTATCAGGCCTTAAGCCGGTCCCAGGCCTTTGGGCCTTCTATACGTTTAGTAAACTATCATCTTGAATGTTTATCGGGCTTCTTATGTAACCCGCCATTAGGTCTGACCTGACCCCTCCTGGGCGGGTCATACTGGTAGTAATATCCCCAACATTAGGCCCTAGGTTGACTTTGAACTTTGTTCTCTATCAATCTTCAATACTTAGGTGGAATCCATCCTGTGTCTGAAAACTTCTGTAACCCGCCGTGACGTCATCTTCTGAAAACACAAAAAACTTTCATGACATCATATTCCAACGAATCTTTTATTTTTTAATGCCTTCCGAGAATCAAGGCGTCCGTTTATTTGGATAGTCATTATTCGGGTCTCCTTGATTTTCGCGCCCGCCTGTTCGCGTACTCCCTTATAAATAGGCTTGCCTCGGCCTTCCTCATTCTTCTATCTCTCTCTGTCTTCTTCCTTTCACGACCCTGCCGCTGCTCGAGCTTCACCGCCACCGCGCCTCACCTCCGTCGTCGACTCTGGCCGCTGCATCGACCTGAACCGATCCAGAGAGAACCGCGGCGACCTCCGCAATAGACCTGCAATCGTAAGTTTCCTTTCCTTCATGCCTCAGATCTTCATTAGGGTTTCCAAGCTCCTGCGAGTTCTTTGTAGTTCCTCATAGTTCTTCATAGTTATTTTGCTGCCTCCTCTTTCTTATCCAAAAGAGATGTACGTTCATGCAGTAGTTGTTTGGTGCCTCCTTTTGATATTAGCAGACTCCTTTTTCTGGTACAAGAGCTATGCTTAGATCTGATGAACTCATCTGGACTGTATTTTTAGGTCTAGAAAATTTTCCATTTTGAACACCCATTTGATCTGAAATGATATCAACCATTTTGGGAAACTTGTTTGTCCCAATACTTAGCTGAATCCACTTTCTAAAAGGATCTATAGTCATGGCAGCTTACCGCACCGGCTTTCTTTTCCTTATATGTCATTAGCCCTTAGTTAAGCCGCCGTTACTTGTTTCTGCATCTTCATCCCTTAACTGTTAATCTTATCGTTAAACTGAACTGGCATGTTGCTTTTTCCAGTTCCTTGCACATCATGCCGTCCAAAACACCAACCGTCTGTAATTGGGTTCCCTCAACCATAACTGAGGAACGTTTAAAAGAGTTCTTCATGATAGGATTTCTGCCATCAAAAGCCGTCATGTCTTACCGGGCCCCTGACCCGGAAGAAGAACGACCCAATCCAAAAGATGGTGAAGTAATTGTTTTTACTGACCACATGAACCGTGGCTTCTCACCGCCCGGCTCAAAGTTCTTCAGAGAGGTCCTTCACTTTTTCAAACTCCATCCTCAGGACATCGGGCCCAATTCCATATCTAATATTTGCAACTTCCAAGTGCTTCGTGAGGTGTATCTTCAGCAAGAGCCGACCGTAGAGCTGTTTAGAGAGTACTTTTATGTGAACCGGCAGAACGAATGCACCAACGGTCCCAGTTGAGAACTTGGAGGCATCTCAATTCAGCACCGTTAGGGTGCTGTCTTCCCTCTCATAGTTTTACCAAGTCACCCAAAGGACTGGAACCAAACTTGGTTTTACTGTCAGGGTATCTCTCCAACAAACGAGAAGCCGCTGCCGGGTTACCGCCCCAGTCGTCTTGACTCCAAGTTCACCCTTCCGGATAAACTCACCGTTGCTGAACGCAAGAGGCTGCTTCCATCCATCAGAAGAATCAACGCTTTGTTGGGGAACGATTTAACCGGAGTAGATCTGACCCGCTGCTGGATCTCATGGCAGGTTATTCCATTAAGTCGTCGATCAAAACTGATGTATGAATACGGTGGAGGCCCGGACGACTCTCTTCGTCACAGCCCAGTTGAACTCACCGAAGAAGACATTGTTTCAATGTCAAACCTTTTGGTGAATGGGAAATATGAAGACTGCAGCATTGTTGGGTT
Source organism: Triticum dicoccoides (assembly GCF_002162155.2). Lineage (NCBI taxonomy): Eukaryota > Viridiplantae > Streptophyta > Magnoliopsida > Poales > Poaceae > Triticum > Triticum dicoccoides. The sequence continues at coordinate 244,496,374 of NC_041390.1, read as the reverse complement.
AAACCCCTTCTGCAAGCTTAACCCGGTACCAGAAGTAAGTATATTCTGATCTCTTCTCCTTTGTGTTTTGCCCAGCTATACTACTTTAGCACTGATCTTTCTTCTTGTCTTTGCAGGCCGGTTCTGACTTTTGGAAGGCGAAATATGACCATGAGGCCGCCAAGAAGGCGAAAGCCGCCGCCATGAACACCAAGAAGACGACCTGGAGAACGAAGAAGAAGAAAGCCATTGTTGAAGATTTAATGAAACTTGATGGCACATCTGACTCGGAGGTAGCCCTTGATTCCCTTGGCCAACTTTTTAACAATCTTATTGACACTGATCCTTACCAGGATGACACTGGGGCCAGTCAGGCCGGGGAAGCAGAGGTAACTATCATTTCCTCCGACTCAGAGCCCTTACCAAGACACAAAGTTCGACGAGTGATCCGTAAAGTAAGGTTTTCTAACCCCTTAGCTCACTTGGATCCCAACTTTCATTTGAAAAAGCAGCAACATGAAAGCCGCCGTGAAGTTGAGATTGAAGATGAACCGGCTGTCATCCTTCAACAGACCCCTCGGAAACTCCCGAACGAGGTTTACTTATTAATGTCCTTAACTTGTTTTTAATGAATCCTGCTCCTTGTATTTCTTTTAACTCATTTCTTTTACCTTTTCAGGAGGTGTCTCGTTCCTCAGGCGACTCATCACAAACACAATTTCTGGCTTTCAAGACTGCTCCTGGGTAATCAGAAATCCTTTTTTCTTCCGGGTTGGTCAATTGTATCTTGATGCTGACTACCCTGCAATATTTTTTCCTTAGCGTCCAGGCTAAATCCAAGAAGGCGAAGGCAGCAAAACCGGCGGAAGACCCGCCAGTACTAGCGTCTGACCCAGCTAGGCCGCCTTCTCCATTAACTGACGCCCCAGAAGACCCACCTATTGTCAATGAAGCAAATGCTCCAGAGCCGTCCCTTGACAAAGCCACTAAGAATCCTTCTACATCTGGAATGTCAAGCTCAACCGACCCGCCGTCTCCACGTGTTCAAGATGTTCAAATTACTGGGAGCCGCTTTGTTGAGCCGGGGAACCCAACGGTGTTGGCTCGGTGCACAGCAAAGCAAGAAACATTGGAGAGGCAGAAGGTTCACTTTGATGTTGCCAATTATGACCATCTCAATGCCAGTGATATCTTATCCGGCTATCTCAGTCATGTACACTCCAGTCGTGAGTCTGAGATCGAGATGGTCAAGCAGCTTCAGTTGAAGTATGAGGTACGTTGTTTCCGGTTTACTAATATTCCTTCAGCCCCCAAGTCTTCAGATTATGAGAGAAACAGAATAACATGTAGGCTTAAAGTATAGTCTGAGACTTTTACATCTGAATCTTTGCCTGATATTGATAGAAACAAAAACTTTACCTATAGTCCCCAAGGACCAGTTTATTTTGATCATCAAAGAATAGGTTCTTTAGAATTTAAGACCGTTTTCAAAGTACTTAACCCTCCGGTTTAACCTTGATAAACTTGCTGAACTGCGTACATTAGCCCCCAAGTGCCAAGTGTTGTTACTTTTTAAGGGACTTGGGACTTTAAATATGTCTGTAGAGTCATAAAAATTTGATTTGGCATACATTAGCCCCCAAGTGTCAAATGGTTTACTCGTAAAGTACTTTGAGACTTGAATCTTGAATTTGAATATTTGAATTTGAAACCAAGTATTGACTTATCTGAACGTTTTCACAGAATGCCTTGTACGAATTGAACTCTCAATTGTCGGACACGAAGACCCGGCTATCAAGTCAGGAGTCCGAAATCAAATCTTCCACTTCCAAACTGCAAATGAGCCTTTCTGCAATGGAAAATTTGAAGCCTAGCTTTGCTGCCAAGGAAAAGGTTTGGGAAAATGAGAAAACACTTCTGACCCAACGAGCTGAGACGGCCGAAACAGCTCTCAAAGAAATTTCAATAGAACTGAACGGTTTAAAGGGTCGGGTGTCTCAGATGGTCGCTGCTATCTTTGGTAAGCTGCCTGATTTGACCTTTCGCATAATTTTTGCCAAACCGGAGTATAATCCGCCAACTTACTCTATTAAAAATATATGCAGGTCCATGATGTCTACTACACAACCTTCTTCTTGTAGACGTTGTTGGGCCTCCAAGTGCAGAGATTTGTAGGACAGTAGCAAATTTCCCTCAAGTGGATGACCTAAGGTTTATCAATCCATAGGAGGCGTAGGATGAAGATGGTCTCTCTCAAGCAACCCTGCAACCAAATAACTAAGAGTCTCTTGTGTCCCCAACACACCCAATACAATGGTAAATTGTATAGGTGCACTAGTTCGGCGAAGAGATGGTGAAACAAGTGGTATATGGATGGTAGATAATAGTTTTTGTAATCTGAAATAATAAAAACAGCAAGGTAGCAAGTGATAAAAGTGAGCGTAAACGGTATTGCAATGTGTGCAAACAAGGCCTAGGGTTCATACTTTCGCTAGTGTAAGTTCCCTCAACAATACTAACATAATTGGATCATAAAACTATCCCTCAACATGCAACAAAGAGTCACTCCAAAGTTACTAATAGCAGAGAAACGAACGAAGAGATTATGATAGGGTATGAAACCACCTCAAAGTTATTCTTTCCAATCAATCCGATGGGCAATTCCTATAAGTGTCACAAACAGCCCTAGAGTTCGTACTAGAATAACACCTTAAGACACAAATCAATCAAAACCCTAATGTCACCTAGATACTCCAATGTCACCTAAAGTATCTGTGGGTATGATTATACGATATGCATCACACAATCTCAGATTCATCTATTCAACCAACACATAGAACCTCAAAGAGTGCCCCAAAGTTCTACCGGAGAATCACGACGAAAACGTGTGCCAACCCCTATGCATAGGTCCGCAATGTCACGAAACCCGCAAGTTGATCACCTTAACATACATCAAGTGGCACGTGGTATCCCATTGTCACCACAGATATCCACGGCAAGACATACATCAAGTGTTCTCAAGTCTTTAAAGACTCAATCCGATAAGATTACTTCAAAGGGGAAACTCGATTCATTACAAGAGAGAAGAGGGGGGAAGAAACATCATAGGATCCAAATATAATAGCAAAGCTCGCGATACATCAAGATCGTACCAAATCAAGAACACGAGAGAGAGAGAGAGATCAAACACATAGCTACTGGTACATACCCTCAGCTCCGAGGGAGAACTACTCCCTCCTCGTCATGGAGAGCACCGGGATGATGAAGATGGCCACCGGTGAGGGTTCCCCCCTCCGGCAGGGTGCCGGAACAGGGTCCCGATTGGTTTTTGGTTGCTACGGAGGCTTCTGGTGGCGGAACTCCCGATCTATGTTGCGTTCTGGAAGTTTTAGGTCACGTGGGTATATATGGGTGCAGGGAGGACGTCGGAGGAGCCACGGGGGTCCCACGAGACAGGGAGCGCGCCCTAGGGGGCGCCCCCCACCCTCGTGAGCACCTCATGTCTCCCCTGACGTGGGGTCCAAGTCCATCAGGTGTGTTTCCTTCCAAAAATAACTTCTCCAGTTGATTTTGTTCCGTTTCGACTCCGTCTGATATTCCTTTTCTTCGAAACGCTAAAATAGGCATAAAACAGCAAATCTGGGCTGGGCCTCCAGTTAATAGGTTAGTCCCAAAAGTAATATAAAAGTGGATAATAAAGCCCAATATTGCCCAAAACAGTAGATAATATAGCATGGAGCAATAAAAAATTATAGATACGTTAGAGACGTATCAAGCATCCCCAAGCTTAATTCCTACTCGTCCTCGAGTAGGTAAATGATAAAAACAGAATTTTTGATGCGGAGTCCTACTTGGCATAATTTCAATGTAATTCTTCTTAATTTTGGTATGAATATTCAGATCTGAAAGATTCAAGACAAAAGTTCATATTGACATAAAAATAATAATACTTCAAGCATACTAACTAAGTAATCATGTCTTCTCAAAATAACATGGCCAAAGAAAGTTATCCCTACAAAATCATATAGTCTGGCTATGCTCTATCTTCACCACACAAAATATTTAAATCATGCACAACCCCGATGACAAGCCAAGCAATTGTTTCATAACTTTGATGTTCTCAAACTTTTTCAATCTTCACGCAATACATGAGTGTGAGCAATGGACATAGCACTATAGGTGGAATAGAATGGTGGTTGTGGAGAAGACAAAAAGGGAGAAGGTAGTCTCACATCGACTAGGCGTATCAACGGGCTATGGAGATGCCCATCAATAGATATCAATGTGAGTGAGTAGGGATTGCCATGCAATGGATGCACTAGAGCTATAAATGTATGAAAGCTCAACAATAGAAACTAGTGGGTGTGCATCCAACTCGCTTGCTCACGAAGACCTAGGGCAATTTGAGGAAGCCCATCATTGGAATATACAAGCCAAGTTCTATAACGTAAAATTCCCACTAGTATATGAAAGTGACAACATATGAGACTCTCTATATGAAGAACATGGTGCTACTTTGAAGCACAATATATGATACTTGCTATATCATGGTGCTACTTTGAAGCACAAGTGTGGAAAAAGGATAGTAGCATTGCCCCTTTTTTATTTATATTTTTTATTTGGCCTTTCTCTTTTTATTGGCCTTTCTCTTTTTTTATTTGGCCTTTCTCTTTTTTTGGGACAATGCTCTATTGAATGATGATCATCACACTTCTATTTATTTACAACTCAATGATACAACTCGATACTAGAACAAAGATGACTCTACATGAATGCCTCCGGCGGTGTACCGAGATGTGCAATGAATCAAGAGTGACAAGTATGAAAGAATTATGAATGGTGGCTTTGCCACAAATACTATGTCAACTACATGATCATGCTAAGCAATATGACAATGATGGATATGTCAAGATGAACTAGATGGTGGAAAGTTGCATGGAAATATATCTCGGAATGGCTATGGAAATGCCATAATAGGTAGGTATGGTGGCCATTTTGAGGAAGGTATATGGTGGGTTTATGGTACCGGCGAAAGTTGCGCGGTACTAGAGAGGCTAGCAAAGGTGGAAGGGTGAGAGTGCGTATAATCCATGGACTCAACATTAGTCATAAAGAACTCACATACTTATTGCAAAAATCTATTAGTTATCGAAACAAAGTACTACGCACATGCTCCTAGGGGGATAGATTGGTAGGAAAAGACCATCGCTCGTCCCCGACCGCCACTCATAAGGAATACAATCAATAAACACCTCATGCCCCGACTTCATTACATAACGGTTCACCATATGTGCATGCTACGAGAATCACAAACTTCAACAAAAGTATCTCTCAAATTCATAACCACTCAACTAGCATGACTCTAATATCACCATATCCATATCTCAAAACAATCATCAAGCATGAAACTTCTCTTAGTATTCAACACACACATAAGAGAATTTTATTATTCTTGAATACCTAGCATATTACGATTTTAAGCAAATTGCCATGCTATTTAAGACTCTCAAAATAATATAAGTGAAGCATGAGAGTTCATCTATTTCTTCAAAATAAACTACCACCATGCTCTAAAAGATATAAGTGAAGTACTAGAGCAAATGACAAACTACTCCGAGAGATTTAAGTGAAGATCAATGAGTAGTCGAATAATTATGCAACTATGTGAAGACTCTCTAACATTGAATAATTTCAGATCTTGGTATTCTATTCAAACAGCAAGCAAAGCAAAATAAAATGACATTCTAAGAATAGCAAACATCATGTGAAGAAGCAAAAACTTAGGATCAACCAATACTAACCGATAGTTGTTGAAGAAGAAAGGTGGGATGCCAACCGGGGCATCCCCAAGCTTAGATGCTTGAGACTTATTAAAATATTATCTTGGGATGCCTTGGTCATCCCCAAGCTTGAGCTTTTGTGTCTCCTTAATTCCTCTCATATCATGATCTCCCTAAATCTCAAAAGCTTCATCCACACAAAACTCAACAAGGACTCGTGAGATAAGTTAGTATAAACCATTGCCAAAACCTTATCATATTCTACTGTAGCAAATCAGTAAAATTATTATTCAACATTGCATACTAAATGCCCCTGCATATTTAATAGTCCTATCCTCAAATAGAATCATTAAAGAAGCAAACATATGCAAACAATGCAAACATAACAGCAATCTGCCTAAACAGGATAGTCTGTAAAGAATGCTGCAACATCCATACTTCCCTAGCTCCAAAAATTATGAAATAAAATTCCCACTGTAGTAAATTTATCATAGGTTAATATGAAAAAGGTTTCAACATTTTATCACATTCTGACTTTTCTAGGGAATTATTGCAACAGCGGTAAACTTTCTGTTTTCAAACAGCAACATGTATACTTGTAACATAGGCATAGTAAAGGCTATCAATGCCACTTTTATTGAAATAAAAGATGCAAAACATTTTTCTAAATAACATCAAGCAAATTCTAAGAAAATAAATTGACGCTCCAAGCAAAACACATATCATGTGGTGAATAAAAATATAGCTCCAAGTAAAGTTACCGATGAACGAAGACGAAGGAGGGGATGCCTTCCGGGGCATCCCCAAGCTTAGGCTCTTGGTTGTCATTTAATGTTACCTTGGGGTGCCTTGGGCATCCCCAAGCTTAGGCTCTTGACACTCCTTATTCCATAGTCCATCGAATCCTTACCCAAAACTTGAAAACTTCACAACACAAAACTTAATAGAAAACTCGTAAGCTCCGTTAGCGAAAGAAAACAAAACACCACTTCAAGGTACTGTAATGAACTCATTTTTTATTTATATTGGTGTTAAACCTACTGTATTCCAACTTCTCTATGGTTTATAAACTATTTTACTAGCCATAGATTCATCAAAATAAGTAAACAACACATGAAAAGCAGAATCTGTCAAAAACAGAATAGTGTGTAGTAATCTAGATCAAACGTATACTTCTGGAACTCATAAAATTCTCAAATAAATTGCTGGACCTGAGGAATTTATCTATTAATCATCTGCAAAAAGAATTAACTAAATAGTACTCTCCAAATAAAAATAGCAGCAATTATCGTGAGCGCTAAAGTTTCTGTTTTTTACAGCATGATCAACAAGACTTTCCCCAAGTCTTCCCAAAGGTTCTACTTGGCACAAACACTAATTAAAAGCATAAAACACATCTAAACAGAGGCTAGATGAATTATTTATTACTAAACAGGAACAAAAAGCAATGAACAAAAATAAAGTTGGGTTGCCTCCCAACAAGTGCTATCATTTAACGCCCCTAGCTAGGCACGATGATTTCAATGATGCTCACATGAAGGATAAGAATTGAAACATAAAGAGAGCATCATGAAGAATATGACTAGCACATTTAAGTCTAACATACTTCCTATGAATAGGGATTTTGTGAGCAAACAACTTGTGGGAACAAGAATCAACTTGCATAGGAAGGTAAAACAAGCACAACTTCAAAACTTTAAGCACATAGAGAGGAAACTTGATATTATTGCAACTCCTACAAGCATATGTTCCTCCCTCATAATAATTTTCAGTAGCATCATGCATGAATTCAACAATATAACCAGCACCTAAATAATTCTTTTCATGATCTACTTGCATAGAAAATTTACTACTCTCCAGACAAGCAAAATTCTTCTCATGAATAATAGTGGGAGCAAACTCAACCAAATAACTATCATGTGATTGAAAATTAAGATCAAGATGACAAGTTTCATGGTTATTATTATTCTTTAAAGCATACGTGTCATCACAATAATCATCATAGATAGGAGGCATGCTTTCATCATAGTAAATTTGCTCATCAAAACTTGGGGGACAAAACATATCATCTTCATCAAACATAGCTTCCCCAAGCTTGTGGCTTTGCATATCATTAGCATCCTGGATATTCAAGGAATTCATACTAACAACATTGCAATCATGCTCATCATTCAAATATTTAGTGCCAAACATTTTATAGATTTCTTCTTCTAGCACTTGAGCACAATTATCCTTTCCATCATACTCACGAAAGATATTAAAAAAGTGAAGCGTATGAGACAAACTCAATTCCATTTTTATAGTTTTCTTTTATAAACTAAACTAGTGATAAAACAAGAAACTAAAAGACTCGATTGCAAGATCTAAAGATATACCTTCAAGCGCTAACCTCCCCGGCAACGGCGCCAGAAAAGAGCTTGATGTCTACTACACAACCTTCTTCTTGTAGACGTTGTTGGGCCTCCAAGTGCAGAGGTTTGTAGGACAGTAGCAAATTTCCCTCAAGTCGATGACCTAAGATTTATCAATCCGTAGGAGGCGTAGGATGAAGATGGTCTCTCTCAAGCAACCCTGCAACCAAATAACTAAGAGTCTCTTGTGTCCCCAACACACCCAATACAATGGTAAATTGTATAGGTGCACTAGTTCGGCGAAGATATGGTGAAATAAGTGGTATGTGGATGGTAGATAATAGTTTTTGTAATCTGAAATAATAAAAACAGCAAGGTAGCAAGTGATAAAAGTGAGCGTAAACGGTATTGCAATGTGTGGAAACAAGGCCTAGGGTTCATACTTTCGCTAGTGTAAGTTCCCTCAACAATACTAACATAATTGGATCATAAAACTATCCCTCAACATGCAACAAAGAGTCACTCCAAAGTTACTAATAGCGGAGAACGAATGAAGAGATTATGGTAGGGTACGAAACCACCTCAAAGTTATTCTTTCCAATCAATCCGGTGGGCTATTCCTATATGTGTCACAAACAGCCCTAGAGTTCGTACTAGAATAACACCTTAAGACACAAATCAATCAAAACCCTAATGTCACCTAGATACTCCAATGTCACCTCAAGTACCCGTGGGTATGATTATATGATATGCATCACACAATCTCAGATTCATCTATTCAACCAACACATAGAACCTCAAAGAGTGCCCCAAAGTTCTACCGGAGAATCACGACGAAAACATGTGCCAACCCCTATGCATAGGTTCCCAATGTCACAAAACCCGCAAGTTGATCACCTTAACATACATCAAGTGGCACGTGGTATCCCATTGTCACCACAGATATCCACGGCAAGACATACATCAAGTGTTCTCAAGTCTTTAAAGACTCAATCCGATAAGATTACTTCAAAGGGGAAACTCGATTCATTACAAGAGAGAAGAGGGGGGAAGAAACATCATAGGATCCAAATATAATAGCAAAGCTCGCGATACATCAAGATCGTACCAAATCAAGAACACGAGAGAGAGATCAAACACATAGCTACTGGTACATACCCTCAGCCCCGAGGGAGAACTACTCCCTCCTCGTCATGGAGAGCACCGGGATGATGAAGATGGCCACCGATGAGGGTTCCCCCCTCCGGCAGGGTGCCGGAACAGGGTCCCGATTGGTTTTTGGTGGCTACGGAGGCTTCTGGTGGCGGAACTCCCGATCTATGTTGCGTTCTGGAAGTTTTAGGTCATGTGGGTATATATGGGTGCAGGGAGGACGTCGGAGGAGCCACGGGGGTCCCACGAGACAGGGGGCGCGCCCTAGGGGGCACCCCCCACCCTCGTGAGCACCTCATGTCTCCCCTGACGTGGGGTCCAAGTCCATCAGGTGTGTTTCCTTCCAAAAATAACTTCTCCAGTTGATTTCGTTCCGTTTCGACTCCGTCTGATATTCCTTTTCTTCGAAACACTGAAATAGGCATAAAACAGCAAATCTGGGTTGGGCCTCCGGTTAATAGGTTAGTCCCAAAAGTAATATAAAAGTGGATAATAAAGCCCAATATTGCCCAAAACAGTAGATAATATAGCATGGAGCAATCAAAAATTATAGATACGTTGGAGACGTATCAGTCCACGAAGTAAAAATCTGAGCCAAGACCCGTTGATTAGACTGAAGGCAGTATACACCTTGGTTGAACAATTGTATATTGGTGCACAATGGGCTCTGGCCGCTATCTCTCCTGTAAATCAAGGACCCAATCGGCCTAGCGATGTCCTGAAGAAGCTGTCCATCCTACCTGCTAGATTCCAAGAAGTAAAATGCTCCTGTGCGCGAGCCGGAGCTTTGACTGCCCTAAGCCGCTCCAAGGCTTGGGTGCCAGACCTAGACCCGGCGGGCGTAGCAAGAGGTTACCCTACTGTGAAGGAGGACGGTTCTCCGTTTGATCAGGATGATTTCATAGCATGTGTGCGCGAAGTCCGGCCTCAGGCGACTAGTCTTGGAGATGACACCAATGTTGACAAGTACCAGCTGGGTTTTGATAGTGAAAATAAGAAGATGGCCACTCCTTCATACAAAGTAGCAGATCTGATCTCACCAGTGAGAGAAGATACCTTTGCCCCAGAAATTGACCCGGTCGGCCTGATTGACAACGAAGCCGAATTTGTCGCCATGAACGACTTGGATTGGTCAAAATCCAACTTCCAGCAAACAGAAGGTGGTGAACCGGCGAGGGAGGAACAATGATCATCTTCATGGGATTATAAAGCCTTGTAATAACTTAGTTGTGAAAGCACCGTATGTTCTGCTTATGCCATCGCGCATAAAATACTTTGATGTGACTTCTGCGTTTCCTGATGCCAATGTATGCATCACCTTTAATGTTTGTCTCTGCAATGTTTTAACTCTGTTGCCTGTAAACACAAAGAAAACACTTGCTTGGCGTCTTAGAACCAAACGATTTAAAACACCAATTTATAGCCAATACGTTTTCCACAATAAGAAATAGAGATAGATACAAATAAAGGACAAGGGCTGAAACTAATTCTGTAGTTAACGCCGCAGGTAAGTGCGTATAATTAATAACCATACCTTGTCCCTTTGGATCCTTAGACCGCCGAGTTAAATAACCCAGGTGATGAATTTTGATAATTTAGTCTTTATAAGAAACCAATGACTGCCATACCTTGGTAGGTTGCGTCTTTTGATCCGTAAGGCGCCGGTGTGAACAACCCGGGCGGCTGTGTTGCCAAATAGTCGAGCCAGTGGGGAAACCCAGGCTAATTGTTTGTAATATTGAAACAAAAAAACTAAAAGACAAGCAACAGATAATAAGCATAATTTAATCCGGTATTCAAAAGGTGGGGGTTTCTGATTCGAATACGATCAGTAAATGGAAACACAGAAAATGGAAAGGGTCATAACAGTAAATGGAAACATAGAACGCTCGCTCCGTACGGAAGAGCACACTGCGGCCCTTGCTGCAGAGGCACAAAGCAGCCTGTTCAGGCAGACTACTCATTCGGCGTTACAGCCCCCGGACACCTTCAAGCGAGTCCGGAACAATCTGAAACAAGATCGCCCGGTGCGATCAGCGCTCGCCTAGCAATCCGACCCCCGTCCCAGTCCCAATGCAGCGACGAAACTCGTGCCGCGTGTACATAACTATGCATTGAAAATACCATGGACATAGGCGGGGGCACAATCAGGACACGCCCTGCATTGTGGCTTAACCACACCAGGGGCTGTATACCTTTGACACTCCTTTTCTCTTTCAGGGCCTAACTCTCCGGAAGCCCTTTCTGGCAGTCCGATTGCCGGACACATTCCGGAAGCAACAACCAAGGCAGCAAGAAGCTAAGATGAACACGGGAACCGCCAGGTGGTCTCTAGTAATACTTGATATACCCGCTTTTCACTATTTATGCGTAGCTTGCCTTGGGATAGGACATTTCGAATTGCCCTACTTTATGCTTATTGCACTACTTGTACCAGTATGCTTCGACGTATTATTCAAATAACAATGCATATTATTACTCTGTCATTGCATTATCTAAGTTTTTTCCTCTTATATGTCCATTTAAGACATTCCGCACCTGCACGCTCGGGTACGGTCAGTACGCCAGGGGCTCTCATTTACCCGGTAATACGGCGCAAGAAGTCCAAACACTTTTGACAGTGCGGCACCCCGAACTTATAGCATTATATGCATCAGCTCCGAATCATGTCTTGGGTCAAATGTTGGGTCGCCCGGCTCCCATGCTTTGGTACCTTACGTTCCGCTATATCGGCTAAGGTAGCGGCGAGAGAACTACTGCGATTGTGTCCCGGTTCTTCCGGACGAGCACCTCAGTAGAGAAAGCCAAAAACCGACTGCCATGATAAGGCGAGAGACTGGTCGCTGTTCGAGAGGTCTCAAGTCCTTAAAGACTTTTTCCGCTTCGGGCGAGGAGTCGGCCTAGTCCGGCTTAGGCGTGTATAGCGCCCCAAATTCGTCCCTCCGAATACTAGGGGCTTCGCCAAAAATTTAAAATCATAGACTTTTATGGCTAAGTGAGAGTGATAAAGCATTATAGTCCGATTGCCTGGTTCGTTGCGCTGAACACCTCCCTTGAAGGACCCAAAATTGGGGTAAAGAGTGTTCAAATTTACCCCGAACACCCCAATACTAGTTACATGGGGGTAGAAACCGACGACTGGCCAACTCTCAGATTTTATAAACGGCCGCACATAAGGTAATATTTTAAATTAAGAAAGCATCGCATGGCGCAAAATAACACGTTTCATATTACAGGATCACATGGGCATGTTCATTCAAAAATTACATCCTTGGTAAACTCATCTGCCACTAAGCAGGAACCCTTCAGGACGCTCTCATAGTAATTCTCGGGGCAACGATGCTCCTTGCCCTCCGGCGGCCCCTCCTTCACTAGCTTCACGGCGTCCAGCTTCGCCCAGTGCACCTTCGCCCGGGCAAAAGCCCTGCCTGCACCTTCGATGCAGACGGACCGCTTGATGACTTCAAGTCGTGGGCAGGCTTCCACAAGCCGCCTCACCAGTCTGAAGTAGCTGCCGGACAGGGGCTCGCCAGGCCACATCCGGACTATAAGGCCCCACATGGCCTGTTCGGCCGTCTTGTGAAGTTCGACCAACTGCTTCAGCTGGTCGCTCAAGGACACGGGGTGTTCGCTCCCAGTATACTGAGACCAGAACAACTTCTCTGTTGAGCTCCCCTCCTCAGCCCGGTAAAACTCCGCGGCATCCAGTACACTGTGGGGAAGATCTACAAACGCTCCTGGAGAGCCCCGAACTCGGGTAAGAAAAAGGAAATTCTCCTTCACATGCTTGCTTTGCATCTTGAATGCCTTACCCGCTGCTATCTTCTTTGCCTCGTCAATCTCCTGGAGGGCCTTGTGCGCTTCAGCCTTGGCACTTCGAACGCTTTCAAGAGCCTGCGTGAGCTCGGATTCTCGTGCCTTGGAGTCAAGCTCCAAGGACTCGTGCTTTTTGGCGAGAGCCTCGAGCTCCTGCTGCACCTCGCCTACTCGGGCTTCTTGTTTCTCCTGGTCCAGGCGTTCTTTGGCCGCTTTGTCTTCGTCCTCGGACACCGCCTTCCTCAGGATCTCCACCTCGGTTGTGGCCCCTGACAAATTCATGATGACCCTATTACTTTACACCCGAACTTCTTTTTAACTATATAAACTGGGGTATATCTTACTTTTGCTCTCTTTGAGCTGCCCCTTGGTAAGGCCGAGCTCGTCCTTGGACCGTTTCAGGGCCTGCTTCAGCGCAGAGACCTCCGCGGTATGTGCGGCAGCGGCCAGCAGGGAAGCCTGCACATACACATAGACATACTCTAATTAGACTCCTGAGTTATCATTTTATACTCTATTAGGCTTTTCTTCGCGAACGCCGAACAGAGCATCAGGGGCTACTATCTATGTGGTAATATTTTTATATTTTGAATGCTTACCTCAAAGCCTGTTAGGAGGCTGGCGCAAGCTTCGGTCAGTCCGTTTTTGGCGGACTGAACCTTCTTGACCACCGCACTCATGATAGTGCAGTGTTCCTCATCGATGGAAGCGTTGTGAAGCACTTCCAGCAAGTTGTTCGGTGCCTCTGGTTGGACAGAGGACACCGGCACGGATGGTTGGCCCTCTTCGATGGGGGACCGCCTGCCGGAGTCCGGAACCATTGAAGGTTCCGGCGCAGTGTCCGGCTGAGGCCTGAACTCGAAGCCCGCAGGAGCCTCGCTCCCTTGGTACCCAGGGTCCGGGAGGTCGCCGTGAGGCGCTCCCAGGATCGCCTCCCCTTGGGTCAGTGCCTTTTGAGACACCACCTCAGTGTTGTCCATAGGGCGAGGGGTGGAAGCCGTCGAAGGAGAACCTCTATTCATATCCGACGAGCCCAAAGAGACGCTCGACGAGGGTACGTCGAGACGAGCTTGGGTCGGACTGCATAATTATGTTCGGCATGAGCAAAGGCAGTACAATAAAATATACCATGAAGTACTATGGTGTCCGGACACTTACGACTTCGCCAAGGGCTTTTCCCTAGGTAGCCACTCGTCGCCGATGTCGGCGGCCGTCGTGGCACAGTCCGGAGGGAGGGTCTTTCCCTTCTTGGACCCTTCGGCCTCCCCGGATGGGTTGGCCTTCCTTTTCTTGTCTCCCTCGGCTGGGGGAGAGAGCTTTTCTCCTCCTCCTCGTTTCCGTGGGAGGAGTGCGTGTCGGACTCATCGGATGATGAGTCCGATAGAACCTTGCGCCGGAGACCCTTTCGGGTCCCTGCAGCCTTCTTATTGGCCTTCTTTTCTAGCGCCTCGTAAGGTGCCAGAGTCAGCATCTTCATTAGAAGAGTGTTTGCGGGATCTTCGGGCAGGGGGGCTGGGCAATCAAGCTGCTCCGCTGTCTTTATCCAGTCCTGTTAATGACATGAAAGCTTAGATCCAGCACATAACTAAACCAGGGCAAATAAATACCCTGAGAGATATAAAAGCCTACCGGATGGGCGCGGCGCTTTGCGCTGAGTCCGCGGTCCTCGGTGAGGGAGGGAGGCATCTCGGCACCCTTGAACAACACCCTCCAGACATCCTCATGCGTCATGTCGTAGAGCTCTCGCAGCGTCTGGTGCTGGGCCAAGTCAAACTCCCACAAAACAAATGCCTGTTGTTGGCACGGAAGGATCCGGCGGAAGAGCATAACGTGGACCACGTTGACGAGCTTGATTTTCTTGTTCGTCATGTTCTCGATGCAGGTTTGGAGTCCGGTCAGCTCTACCGAGGAACCCCAGGACAGGCCCTTCTTTTTCCAGGAGGTGAGCCGCGTGGGGATTCCGGATCGAAATTTGGGGGCCGCCACCCAGTTGGAGTCACGCGGCTCGGTGATGTAGAACCACCCCAATTGCCACCCCTTTATGGTATCCACTTAGGTACCCTCAAGCCAGGTGACATTAGGCATCTTGCCCACCATGGCACATCTGCATTCTGCTTGCTGGCCACCCACTACCTTTGGTTTGACATTGAAGGTTTTCAGCCATAGGCCAAAGTGGGGCCTGATGCGGAGGAAGGCCTCACACACGATGATAAACGCCGAGATGTTGAGGATGAAGTTGGGGGCCGGATCATGAAAATCCAGCCCGTAGTAGAACATGAGCCCGCGGACAAACGGGTGGAGAGGAAATCCCAGTCCGCGAACGAAATGGGTGAGAAAAACAACCCTCTCATGGGGTTCGAGCGTTGGTACGATCTGCCCCGCATTCGGCAGCCAGTGCGCGATATTCGCAGCTAGGTATCCGGCTTCCTGTAACTTTTTGATGTTCTCCTCCGTCCATCCACTTACCTCCTGCTCCGGACATGATTGGAGTGGTTTGAGAAGAAGAACGCGAGCTTGGGCGCTAGAGCTCGGGTGTGCAGGAATGGGTAAGCGAGATGGAAGAAGGCGTGGGTGAAAAAAGTAAATCTTTGTCCCTTTATAAGGGCGGAGGAGGCGATGAGTCTCCCCACTTGCCTGGCAAAACCGCTTATTCCTCAGGCGCCGTAATTGATGGCGCGGTTGGGTTACCCACGTCCGTATTGATGAGAATCCCGTGATAAAGGGAACACGATCTCTGCTTTGACAAGACGTATCAAGAAAACTGCCTCACGACATGTGTGGAGCTGGCTGAGAAAAGCGGTTCGAATAATAACCGGGCCATGAAGTGATGTCATACTATCAAAACGTGTCAGCAGATTGGATTTGTGGAAGTATTATTCTCTCTACGGTGGTATGTGGAACTTATTTTGCAGGGTCAGACACTATCCTTGCATTCAAACTCTTCCATGGTGTATTCGGAGGAGGAACCCGCCTTGCAATGCCGAAGACAACACTGCGCGCCGGACTCATCATCATTGAAGCCTGGTTCAGGGGCTACTGAGGGAGTCCCGGATTAGGGGGTCTCCAGACAGCCGGACTATATCCTTTGGCCGGACTGTTGGACTATGAAGATACAAGATTGAAGACTTCGTCCCGTGTCCGGATGGGACTCTACTTGGAGTGGAAGGCAAGCTAGGCAATACGGATATGGATATCTTCTCCCTTGTAACCGACCTTGTGTAACCCTAGCCCCCTCCGTGTCTATATAAACCGGAGGGTTTTAGTCCGTAAGACAACAGACAATCATACCATAGGCTAGCTTCTAGGGTTTAGCCTCTCTGATCTCGTGGTAGAACAACTCTTGTAATACTCATATCAACAAGAACAATCAAGCAGGACGTAGGGTTTTACCTCCATCGAGAGGGCCCGAACCTGGGTAAACATCGTGTCCCCTGCCTCCTGTTACCATCCGCCTTAGACGCACAGTTCGGGACCCCCTACCCGAGATCCGCCGGTTTTGACACCGACAGCCGCCGTCTCCAAGCTCCGCCTCTACATCTCCTTTGGCCGCTGCATCGACCTGACCGCACCAGAGAATCGCGGCATATCTCTGCTGCTTCAACAGCCGCTGTAAGTCTTCCCCTTTCCTCCTCTGTAGATCTATCTAGGGTTTCAGTGTTCATCAAAGTTCATCGAAGCTCCGACACTATTCTTCCCTGTTCCTCTTTAGTCCATAGATGAAAGACCTTAAGCTTGATGTATTCCGTGTAGTAGCTGTAGCATTCCTTGTCTTTGCTATCAAAACAAACCCTAATGCGCATAAAAACCAATCTGGACTTTTTGCGAATCACTTCAGGATCAACCTTTTTAGGTCTAAATCTTTTTGCTTTCCTGACCTGTGGTAGATCCGAAATGCTAATGTGATCTCTGCGAAATCTGTTTTTCCTCACTTAGCCATTTTTAGATCTGTACCTTCTTTATCACATAGGCGGTTTACCTTTGTAGAAAGCAATCTATCACATACCATTAGTCCCCTTGTAAACTGGCAATCCCTTTATCTCCGTTATCATACTTCGGTTTAATAATATGTGTATATCTCTTTTTCCACTTATTGCCTTGTCATTGATAATTATATCATCCTCTGGTTTACCAATTTCACATACTTGGACTCCCTTGTCCTTTTGTACCTTATGCATCACTATGAATGAATTGTAAACCAACATTTTTTTCTTAGCCCTTCACTTGCAATGGCGAAACAGTTTTATTCCTGCAACTAGGCTCCCTCCCGGGTTACAGAGGAGCAACTGAATGGAATTGTCAAGATCGGCACCTTACCAAAGAAGAATGAAATCCGGTGGCGAGTTCCTGGACCGGAAAATCCTCCCACCCCTAAGCAGGGTGAGGTAGTGGTGTTTGTTGAACACATAGGCCGTGGTTTCAAACTGCCCGGATCAAAGTTTTTCCAGGATGTACTTGCCAGCTTTCAACTCCACCCTCAAGATATTGGACCCAACTCGGTATCCAATATACGCAACTTTCAAGTTTTCTGTGAAGTGTACCTACAAGAAGAGCCAACTGTTGAGCTGTTCCGGGACTTCTTTCATCTGAACCGGCGCACTGAATTTGTGGACGGACCCAATACTGAACTTGGTGGCGTATCCATTCAGAAAAGAAAAGAGGTTGAATTTCCTCACGCCAAGCTACACAGTCACCCCAAAGAGTGGAATCAAACTTGGTTCTACTGTAAAGACACCTCCCCTGAAGATGAGAATCCTCTGCCGGGTTACCGTGCCCACCGGCTTGCCAATACTCATCCACTTCCACAACTTCTAAGTGCCCAGGAACGGGCCCCGTATGCACCTCCACTCGCCAAGCTGAGAGCCTTCTTGGCCAATGGTTTAACAGGTGTAGACTTTGTCCGTTGCTAGATATCCTGGAGTATCTTGCCGCTAAGTCGCCGCTCCCGCTTAATGTGCGAGTACACTGGGGAAGCAGAAGACTCTCAACGTCATATCAATATTCAACTAACAGATGAAGAAGTCACTGAGGCTGTCAAGAAGATATTGAACGAATCGGAAGCTATCTATCGCCAAACTGGATTAGACCCTTTTTACAGGCAAAACAAACCGCCTGTTCTAAGTATTGTTCTTCTGCTTTACACCTGATATCTTTAGACTGTCCAATCTTTGAATACTCTTCTGCTTATTCTTAAATAGGGTGATGATCCGTTCTGGAAGAAGAAACCTCAAGAGAAAGCGGCAAAGCCTTCCCGTCCTAAAACAAAAGCCGTCAAGAAAACCTCAAAGCGGAAGGCACCTGAACGCATCAGTATGGAACTAGATGACGACCCGGATGAACCAGAAGTTGAGGTAGAACTTGATTCACTTGGTTCACTTTTCATGCATCTCATTGACAATGATACTTATCAGAAGGACATTGAGGGCAACCAAGCTGACGATGCAGAGGTAATTATCCTTTCCTCCGGTTCAGACTCTCTGCCAACACAAAAAAACCGTCAAGCGGTCCGGAAAGTAAGCTTTTCTCATCCTATTGCTCACTTGGATCCAACATTTATTTTGAAGAAGCAGCAGCATGAGGCTCGCCGCACAACCCGGCACAGCGGCCAAAAGGTCACTTCGACCGGTTTACCAGACACCCCGGTTCAAAAGCGCCGATCTGAGGTCTCATCCACTTCTGACACTTCTTATCCCAAGGCAGGCTATTTCCAACAACCTCTTAATCCGTCCAATTCGAATTATCAGGTGACACATCCTTCATCTTCTAGCGAGTCAACAGCAACACAACTCCCTCCTCTCAAAACCGTAGTTGGGTAAGTACTTCACCCCTTTATTTTGATGTTTCATACTTTATATGCTGTGCTAACCTTTGCATCTTATTCTGTTTAGAGCCAAAGCTAGACCCAGTAAAAAGGCTCGGGTGAATAATCCGCCTGAAGACCAGGTGGTTACTGAACCGGAGCAGACTGCTGAACCAGAGGGTCCAAATCCTGAAGCTACCTTTGATGAACCACCCCCTCAAGATCACAATACTGATGAACAAGCAGAAGTTGATACTGTTGTGCCTGCTGACGAACTGGCAAATCCAATCCGGGCTGTTGACAGATCTTCTAGTCCGGTGAGAGATACTGACACTCATCAACTCCAGAAAAGGCTGCTGGAGACAAAGAAGGCGAAGTTATCATTACTGGTATTGGTCACACCTCTCCTGGCCATCCTGTAATCTTGGCCAAACATAGTGCCAAGGAAGAGCGTGCTGCCATGGAAAAAGGCAAATGGAGCACCGACTTGTCAAGCTACGCCCATCTCATCGCTCAAGAACTCCACTCCGGTTTTCTAAACCGTCTACACTCAAACCGTGATTATGAAGCCGGTTTGGTGAACATGATGAAGGAGCGCTATGAGGTATTTTCATCACTTTTCCTTTCTTAAATCTAAAGTACAAATACCAACCCAAGTAGCCCCCAAGGGCTAGTTTATGATGTCAATCACAAACGGGACTTTATAATATCTTAACCCTTGCAAACTTGTCCTCCATATACCAACTGATCTTTTGAAGTAATCCAGATGTGACCATTGTATTCCTGTAGTGTTCGCCTATGTAGTCCCCAAGGGCCAGTTTATATTTCCAAGGTGAATCGGGTCTTTAATCCATGCATCCATTTGAACAAATGTACATTAGCCCCCAAGTGTCAAGGATAATGCTTGCATTGTACTTGAGACTTGCAAATAAAAATTTTATGATAGAGAAAATAGGCATTAGCCCCCAAGTAGAAAGTGCATAACTTGTTATACGCTTGGTACTTCAAAAATACATATCTCATTGTTGATATATCTTGCCTTTACAGGCCGAGCTGAGTAAAAGGGATGCTCAAACCACTGACCTTCAGGAGAACGTCAAATCTCAGCAAGCAGAGGCTTCCAAGGCCAAGGAGGAGTTGACAAATGCCTTAGCAGCCATGGAAAGGCTGAAAGAGACCTTTAACAAAGAGCATGCAGACTGGGAGACGGAAAAGGCCGGTTTAACAAAGAAGGCCGAAGACACAGAAGCGGCCCTGAAACCGGTGGTTGAAGAACTGACTGGGTTAAAACGGCGGATTAACGCCATGACCTCTGCTGTCTTTGGTAAGTATCTGCATATGAAGTTTTTCCAATCCATAACATCTTATCAAAAAACCAGCTTACTGATGCTTTACCATGAAAGGGACCCGCATTACTCATCTGGGCTCCTATATGCGGATGAAGCTTAAAGCGGCCTATACTTTGATAGAACAGCTGTATTCTGGATCCCAGCGAGCCATTTGCGCTGCAGCTTATAACAAGCCTCCGCCAACGCTGATCAAAGAAACAATTGAAAAGCTGGCCATGCTACCTGCCCGGTTGGATGAACTGAAGAGAGCAGCTGCAAGGTCAGGTGCACTGACCGCGCTAATCCGGGCCAAGGCGTGGATTCCAGATCTTGAACCGACACATATTGGCCAAGGCTACCCCAGCGTGAAGGAAGATGGTACCAACTTCAACAACGATGATCTTGGAAGACTGACGAAGGAGATGCGGCCTATAACAAGCAAATTGGCGGATGACACAGATCTATCTCATTTTCAACCGGTTTACGATGCTAAAGGGAAAAGACAGCCCGCGTTGATTCACAATGTGGAAGATCTTGTGCCGCCAATCCGTAAGCACACTTACGCTCCCGACATCAACCCTTCCACCCTTATTCATGAAGAAGCTGTTTTTCAAGCCTTAACCGGAATCGATTGGTTAATGATTGACTTCCAGCGACTGGGTAGAGATGAAGAGAATGTGACCACTCAAGATGATCCTCAATCGGCAAGCCGTCCAGATGAGGAAGCATAAACCGGAGGTCGGTTTACCAGTTATAGTCTTCCACTCTTTAAAACAATTATTCAATTTGGGTTGTTGAAAGCGCCTTGTAATAGGATAGCGTGAACACCTTTATCTGCCATGCCATCGAGCATGTTTGTTTTGCTTGTGACTGAAAACTTGTCATGCCTTTGGTATGCACAGTCCATTATGGCTTTTGTTCCTGCATATAAAAAACTTGAAAATGTCCTAGTGGTTTACCACTGTATGGGTCATAATGCCCCAAAAATATATACATAACCTGGATGGATAACCAAGATTGTAATAACCAGATATAAAAATAGATGATACCTGGGATATACCTTGTTGGCTAACCAACTGTTTGTATAGTAAGGGTGAAGAACACCAATCTGGAGTGTTGATGACTCCTTGCCCTTGTGCCGGTTCATAGAAAAAACCATATCGGGCTATAATAGGCACCGATTTGTTCATATAATGCTGGTGACATTTAATCAAAACCAGACCGGAGCAACGTACTGCCGGTTTAAAACTGATCATGTACTGACAACTGAGCATTGAAAGCCACGCCGGTTTGTAATAAACACCGGTTTATCAAAAAATATTCATAAATCCCTGATCAAAAGATTTTAAAACAGCAAAGACAAAAGAAATATGCAAGGCTTTTCATGGGCTGCCAGGCCCTAAATCGAGGCTTTTCATGGGCTGCCAGGCCACTGAGTTAAACCATTTCACAAAGCCTTTTAAGATGGACCTCAATCTTTAACCAATCACCGTTTTAACTTTGACAAGTTCAGGATCTATGAGATTGACTTGTCAAACGTTCGATGGGTCATACCAGGTTTACCTGGACGGAGTGGCTTACTTAAAGAGGCAGGATAACCCGGGGTTATAGGTGAATACACCTGGCTTCCAAGCCTGGCTTGATAGCCTATTACAAGGGTGCAAGCTCGTTGTTCTTTGAGAAGCAAGGAGCCCCCAGGTAATATTTGAGCTATGCTCAGTGGTTACCTATGTTTGAGTTGTGCTTTATGCAACATACTCTCTTTGGTGCCACATAATGTCCCTTTGGCCTTAAGCCTATCAAAAGGTGTAGCTATGGTGTAAAGACAACTAAGCCCCCTAGTGATTTCCCTTTTTGCTTTTAAACCGATCAAGAGGTGTAGCTATGGTTCGGATACGACCAAGCCCCCTAGTGATTTCCTTCATATCTGTGTGGCTTTGTAGGCCGGGTTGATGGAACTCCGCTTTGTAAATAGAAGCCCCCATGGAACCACACATGATGTAAAAAAGAACAGAGACCCTGCTTTAGCTAAGGCTCCGGTTTATTATATAATATATACATTGTCATAAGTATGTACCTAAGAAGAGCCTATGGCTCAAGTATAGTAAGGCCGAAGAAGAGCTATATTCCATGGCCGCTGGGTCTCCTCCTCCGATTTGCGTGAGTCTTTGTGCTCTTGAACATCGATGAGGTAGTATGACCCGTTGTGCAGGTTTTTGCTGACCACAAAAGGTCCTTTCCAAGGTGGGGATAACTTGTGCATATCTGTCTGATCCTGGATGAGCCGGAGCACCAGATGGCCTTCTTGAAAAGTTCTGGTCTCAACCCGGCGGCTGTGATAACGTCGGAGATCTTGTTGATAAATCGCCGAACGTGCTGCTGCTAAATCATGCTCCTCATCTAACAGGTCCAGTGAGTCCTGACATGCTTTCTCATTCTCAGCTTCAACATAGGCCGTCACATGGGGTGAATCATGACGGATGTCATTAGGGAGAACCGCCTCTGCTCCGTAAACCATGAAGAAAGGGGTGTAACCCGTAGATCTGTTTGGTGTGGTGTTGATACTCCATAATACGGAAGGTAACTCCTCCACCCAACAACCAGGCGTCCGCTTTAAACGAACCATAAGCCGGGGTTTGATACCTCTCATAATTTCTTGATTTGCCCTCTCTGCTTGACCATTAGACCGGGGGTGAGCCACTGATGCTACATCAAGCCGGATGTGCTCATGTTGACAAAATTCCTCCATATCACCCTTGGAAAGATTAATACCATTATCAGTTATAATACTGTGTGGAAAACCAAACCGGAATATCACCTTTTTGATTAATTGAACCGATGTGGCTGCATCACACTTACTGACTGGCTCTGGTTCTATCGACTTGGTAAACTTGTCAGCTGCCACTAACAGGTGGGTCTTTTTGTCCTTGGAACTCTTAAAGGGTCCAACCATATTGAGCCCCCAAGTTGCGAACGGCCAAGTAATTGGAATCATTCTCAACTCCTGAGCCGGAACATGAGCGCGGCGTGCAAATTTCTGACAACCGTCACACCTTTTGACTTAATCCTCAGCATCAGCATGAGCTGTCAACCAATAGAAGCCGTGACGAAAAGCCTTAGCCACCAAGGATTTTGAACCGGCGTGGTGACCACAATCTCCTTCGTGAATTTCTCGCAAAATCTCACAACCCTCTTGAGGAGACACACAACGCTGAATTGCTCCTGTGACGCTGTAACGATGTAACTCCCCATTAACAATGGTCATTGACTTGGATCGCTGGATTATCTGCCGGGCCAAGGTTTCATCCTCTGGTAACTCGCCCTGGTTCATGTAAGCCAGGTACGGGACTGTCCAATCCGGTATGATGTGCAAAGCTGCCACCAACTAGGCCTCCGGGTCAGGAATAGCCAACTCCTCCTCTGTGGGTATCTTGACCGACGGATTATGAAGTACGTCGAGGAAGACATTAGGTGGCACCGGTTTTCGCTGAGAGCCTAGACGACTTAAAGTGTCCGCCGCTTCATTCTTTCGCCGGTCTATATGGTCAACTTGATAGCCCTTGAAATGATGAACCACTACGTCCACCTTTCGTCGATATGCAACCATGAGTGGGTGTTTAGAATCCCAAGTGCCAGATACCTGTTGAGCCACCAGGTCCGAGTCACCGAAGCACTTAACCCTGCTTAAGTTCATCTCCTTAGCCATCTGAAGACCGTGGAGTAAGGCCTCATACTCAGTTGCATTGTTAGTGCAAGGGAACATTAAACGAAGAACATAACAAAACTTGTCACCTTGTGGGGAAGTTAATATGACTCCAGCCCCCGAGCCCTCCAATTGCCTGGATCCATCAAAATGAACAGTCAAATAAGTGTTGTCTGGCTTTTCCTCTGGTGCTTGCAACTCTGCCCAATCATTGATGAAGTCCACGAGTGCTTTAGATTTTACCGTTGTGCGAGGTGTCTACTTGATCCCGTGAGGTCCAAGCTCAATAGCCCACTTGGCAATCCGGCCAGTCGCCTCTCTGTTTTGGATGATATCTCCCAAAGGGGCTGAACTAACCACTATGATAGGATGACCCTGAAAATAGTGCTTGAGCTTCCTGCTTGCCATAAAAACTCCATACACCAGCTTCTGCCAATGCGGATACCTCTGCTTTGATTCAATAAGCACCTCACTGATATAATAAACCGGCCATTGAACCGGATACTCTTTTCCAGCCTCCTTGCGCTCCACAACAATAGCCACACTGACAGCCCGGGCAATAGTAGTAAAGGCTCTTTATCGACCGGAGCAGCAAGGACAGGCGGTTCAGCTAACTGTCTCTTCAAATCCTCAAACGCTTGATGAGCCGCATCACTCCAGACAAATTCATACGTTTTCTTTAACATATGATATAAAGGGATAGCTTTCTCCCCAAGACGACTGATAAACCGGCTCAAAGCCACAATCCATCCTACTAAACGTTGAACGTCATTGATACACGCCAGTTTAGCCAGGGACGTGATAGCTGAAATTTTCTCTGGATTAGCCTCAATGCCTCTGTTAGACACCAGAAAACCCAAGAGCTTGCTTGACGGAACACCAAAGACACATTTGTCCAGGTTAAGCATCATTTTATAAACCCAGAGGTTGTCAAAGGTCTCCCTCAAGTCATCTATCAATGTTTCCTCCTTCCTGGACTTCACCACAATATCATCCACATATGCATGAACATTGCGCCCAATCTGCCTATGAAGACAATTCTGAACACAACGCTGATAAGTCGCCTGGGCACTCTTGAGCCCAAATGGCATAGAGACACAGCAGAAGGATCCAAAGGGAGTTATAAAAGTCGTCTTCTCCTGGTCCTTAACTGCCATTTTGATCTAATGATAACCAGAATAAGCATCCAAAAAACACAAACGGTCACAACCTGCCGTAGCATCAATAATCTGATCAATACGTGGGAGGGCAAAGGGATCAGCTGGACAAGCCTTATTCAAGTCCGTGTAGTTCACACACATACGCCAAGTGCCGTTTTTCTTAAGGACTAGCACCGGATTAGCCAGCCACTTCGGGTGAAAGACCTCCACGATAAACCCTGCGGCCAACAGCCGAGCTACCTCCTCACCGATAGCCTTACACCTTTCTTCGTTGAAGCGGCGGAGAAACTGCCTGACCGGTTTAAACTTAGGATCTATATTAAGTGTGTGCTCAGCGAGTTCCCTCGGTACACCTGGCATGTCAGAAGGCTTCCATGCAAAAATGTCCCAGTTCTCACGGATGAACTCGATGAGCGCGCTTTCCTATTTGGGATCTAGGTTAGCGCTGATGCTGAACTGCTTGGATGAATCGCCAGGAACAAAATCAACCATCTTAGTGTCTGTAGCCGATTTAAACTTCAACGTCGGATCATGCTCTGTAGTTGGTTTTTTCAAAGAAGTCATGTCTGCCGGATCAACCTTGTCTTTATAAAACTTCAGCTCCTCTGTGGCACAAACCGACTCAGCATAAGCCGCATCACCCTCTTCACATTCCAAAGCAATCTTCCTGCTCCCATGTACTGTGATGGTCCCTTTGTGACCCGGCATCTTAAGCTGTAGATAAACATAACACGGCCTTGCCATGAACTTGGCATAAGCCGGTCGTCCGAACAGGGCATGATACGGACTCTTGATTTTCACCACCTCAAAAGTCAACGTTTCTGACCTTGAATCATGATCATCTCCAAAAGCCACCTCTAGGGCTATCTTGCCCACTGGATACGCAGACTTACCAGGCACCACACCATGAAAAACTGTGTTCGACGGTTTAAGACTCGTTCGTGACTCGTTCGTGAAGCATATGTTTGGACAAAAGAAGTGAGTCCCTCTAACTCATGTGCATTTGATGCAAGTTGCCGCCATGAATTTGAGAAGGCTTGTTTTACCTCCTTTGGAGTCATCCCAAGTCAGTCATGCACGTGCGAAGAATTTTGTGGTCTGTTAGACTGATCATCTTCATTCCATATGTATATCCTAGCACACCAAGCCACTGATTGAGTTGTTCAAAGATAAAGGAGTCTGTCCAAGGTGAACTCTTTGGACTTCCATGCGTGGAGACTTCGATGTCATTAATGATGGTTCCCCACCTGAACTCAGTAGTGTTTTATTGTAAGACTACCATGTGATAATGTTTGTCTGGGACAACGTGTTCACATGTGTGTAGCAGAACCAGCTCATGTTTTGGAGCTTGCTATCATAGTTCATTTCCTGAGAATCTCGCAACGTCATCTCGTCGATTTGTGTTGCAAACTTTCATTTTTCTTTCTAAGACTCGATGAGTCTAGAATAGCCTGACACCAGCCAGATCTCAATCTCAGGCAGATATGATGGTTGGAGCATTTTCCCAAGAATTATAATATTGGTCTCGCGATAACCGGTAAAGTGAATGTCGTGGCCAACACACCCCGCCGGGAGACCTAATATTGTAGTATCTTGATTGGAGAAGTTGGCCACCTCCCCGTAAGGATTTCGTAGGATTTACCTCCGTAACTGTTCCTTATGGATTCTATTGCTCCCGAGGTCCGACCTTTTACTTGATGTTCTAGTTATCAAACCTTATCTATGTATGGGATACACTAGCACGTCAAGGAGAACATTAGAAGCCGAGTGCTAAATGTCTCTCGGTCGATCATGCAGATTTGGTTCCTTGGCCTCGCTAAGGTGAAATCTGAGAAAGTGTTATCCTCCTTTGCATCTGCATCGTCCATCGCTGTTCATCATGGTAGTATGTTGTGTTGTCAGCACCCTTGACTCGGATGTTGATAAAACCTTGATGATTGTGGAAATGCTCAAGCTCTTGAGAGCACGCACAAGCGCTAGGTGTTATCATCAGCACTAACTGGGATTCCTCTCAGTTTCCTCGGCAATGCTATGACCTTTTCAAACAGTGAATTCACTCTCTATTGTTGGGTTCTTCCCCAGTTACCAGAATCATTCCCAGCATTTGCATTTTGTTCCCAGCTTGCACCGCCAATGTGCCATTCTACCATGGGTCCCTTCCATTTCCGGTGGTAAGCAAATTCATCCATTACGTTGTCTTCAACAAGGTAATCCACATCATCCATCCTAGTCCGGGTGTACCATTCCTTTGCACTCCACCAAACGATCGTTGTGAATTGCCTTGGGCTGGTATGAAGAGTTTCAATGATCTTTGTATCAAAAGTAATTCTTTTTGCCACTTAAGGAAATAGTTCTTTGCGTCACTCTTCCCAAGGTGCCCGTTACAGAATCCTGGCAATTATTTCCTCGCCACCTTGACACCATCCACCATCTCTCTAAGCGTGGAATTGATGCCACCAAATCAAACCTCGTTGTTTGTTCTTCCATCCCTCTCAATGTGTTTTGTGTCTCAACTCGAGATGTTTCTACATCTCATTCCATGAGTTGATCATGTTTTACTTGATCTTCATGAAGATCGAATCATGTAGAGCCTCCCTCTCCTTCCATTGTCGTGTTGGATGGAGTTCTCAAAGCAAGATGTCAATATCAATGATGGTGATCGAATCAATGTTCTTATGAAGGGCAACCTGGATCGTGAAGATTGTGATAGTTGTGACTTCCCTTTTTCTTCTTACCTCACGTCTTGAATCTCGGGGCGAGATTTTTGTTTAGCGGGGGTGAGTTGTCACAGCCCTAGAGCTTGCTCGTAACTAGTGGCATTGCATCCATGCATCATGTCTAAATTTCTTTAAATTTGAATTGGGGAATTGGAGAGCCTCAGAAATCATTTAAAAAAAACAATGATGATCAACATTAAAAATTGCTTCAAATGTTCCCAAGGAAATGTTCCTTTTCAGCTTTGAAAAATATTGGCAAGAATAAAATGCAAACCAATATTTTTGGAGTGACTGAAACATTTATTTTGGGCCTTTGAATTAATTCAATAACTATTTGCATTGGATATATATTTGATATATAAATAATATATGTCCAATAATACTGGAACATTTTATGTGGTTTGGTATATTTTAGTTCTAGCCACATAACTATTTTCATGATTGTATAAAATGGTTTAGTATTTTACTAAACTAAAACAACACAGAACAAAATAAAAAAAACAGAATTAGGAAAAGCAGAGAGGAGAGAAACCCTACCTGGCGCTCACCTCTCAGCCCACCCGGCCCAAACCTACCTGGCGGCCTAGCTGGCAGGCCCAGCCCACCTCCTCCTCCCTGTCGCCTTCCTCCTCGCGCCAGTAGGCAGAGGAGGGACACGGCGCACGCGCCCGAGCTCGCCACGCCACCACCCTGCTCGTCTGCATCGCCTGGCCACCGCGACGCCGCGCGTCATCTCCTCGGCGCCGCCCCGACCCCCTGGACCCCCTCGCTCTCTCCCTCTCCCTTGTTTCTCTCCTCTGCTTCCTCTCTCTCACTCGCCCGAGCGCAGCTGCAGCCGCGCCACCGTAACGCCGCGGCCACCGTCTCCCCCTCGACCCCTCGCTGTGCCTGCGAGCTCCGTCTCGACGTCCCCGACCTCCTCGACAAGCCACGACGCCACGGACGCGCTGCAACGCCGCCATCACCACCGTCTTCATCGCCATGGCCGGAGATCGCCGCCGCTCGATTCGCAGCAACGAGGACGCCCCCGAGCTCACCAACCCCTTCGTTCGATCCGCTGTGAGCTGCTGCGTCGATCCCCTCCCTCACCTGGCACTTTTTCTCCCGCTAACACCAATATCCACCGGAGCGGAGAGCTCACCGTCGCCGTGGTTCCTTGCCGCCGTGCCCAGGGCCACCGCAGCCCGCACCTAAGCGCGTCACCGTGCTCGGTGAACCCCCAGGAGCACGTAGCACCTGTCAGTTTACTCCCTAGTGCCCCGTAGCGTCGACCCCGTCCACATCCGAACTCCGGCCACCGCCACGAGCTCCGTTCCGGCGAGCTCGGGCCGTCTCAGCCTTTTCCGCTCACACAGGAAGACGCGGCGCTCTTCCAGCTATCCGTAGAGCCCCTCCTCCGTCCGTTTGGTCGCCGGAGCAAGAAACCCGAAGGCCTCCGCCGCCTCGGCCTCGCCGGCGACTCAACGCCGGCGGGATTGACTCGTTTGACCAGGGGTTTGACCTCCCCTGGGTCAATGACAGGTGGGACCAGAGCCCTGCTAATTTTAGCTTAGTACTAATTAACTTTCAGCTAACCCACTAAGTCACTGATGTGTGGACCCGCCCCTGTTAGTTATTAGTTAGAATTAGTTAGTGCTAATTAACCTAGATTAGCACTTAACCTAACACTAACTAATTCGGTTAGCTAGTTGTGTCATTGACCAGTGGACCCCACTGGCCAGGTTTGACCTGGGGCGCCCAGTTGACTCTGCTGACGTCACAGTGACGTGGTGCTGACGCCATAAATCATTTTCTGGATTTATTATTATTCAGGAAATTCCAGAAAATGCCTAAAACTTCTAAAAATCATAGAAATTCAACCATAACTCCAAATTAAATAATTTATATATAAAAAATTATCAGAAAAATTCAAGGAATCCATCTGTACCATTTTCATGCATGTTAGAACAACTTATAGCTGCTGTATAGCACAAATCAATTAAATGGCATTTGAATAATCACATATGGAGTTTGAATTTGAATCTTGTATTCAAACCAACCCCATTTAACTTGTTGCTAGATGCATTAGCCCAAAACACATTCATTTTGCCATGTCATGATCATGCATCATATTGTGCATTGCATTGATTGTGTTCCCTTCTATGTTGCCGGTATTTGTCCCCTCTCGATAGACGTGATACCGATGATGTGATCGTTGACACCGATGAAGACTCAATGCTATCTTCAGAAGTGCCAGGCAAGAAAAACCCCCTTGTTCATTCCGATACAATCCTACTCTCTCGCTCCTGCTCTCTTTTAATGCATTAGGACAACACCGATTCATCTGTTACTTGCTGCGGTAGCTGAACCCCTTTATCCTTTGCATGACCTGTCATTGCCACAGTAAATAGATGAAACCCACTAGCATGAGTAGGAGTTGTTTGAGCCCTGTTGTGCCTACTCATTCATGTTTGTTTGTCATGCCTGCTATTGCTTAGAGTTGTGTCAGGTCTGATTCATCCGGGATGAATCAGAGGTGTGTGAACATGTCCTACAGTGTGTGAGCTAAGCATGTGAACACGATTTGGTAAAGGTAGCGGTGAGAGGCCATGTAGGAGTACATGGTGGGTTGTCTCATTGCAGCCGTCCTCAGGAACTGAGTTCTGTGTTTGTGATCCATGATTCAGCTACTACCACGCATTGGGCCCGAAACCAATGGACCCTCTCGGCTTCTTAATCACCCTTGTCCTCTGTCCAGGAGTTGCAAGTAGTTTCTGGTGTTTGTAGTATGCTGGAGGCCGTGCGCAGCGCTGACTGTAGGGGTGGGCTGTGATGCGGTAGGCACGTGGCCGGGTATACCGGGCGCCCGTTTGGTGTCACGGAACCCTGTTCACATCGTTTGGGGCTGTGAGCGAAACTTCGGCCGGATCTCCTCATGGATGGAACCCGAATAGGCGATAAACCTGGACTAGAGACTTGAGTGTTTAGGTAGGCCGTGGCCGACACCCACGTTGGGCTTCCGCTTGAAGGTTGCCGAGTACATGTCGTGTAAACGGCGGTAAGTGGTGAGAGCGTGTGTGAAGAAGTACACCCCTGCAGGGTTAACATCATCTATTCGAATAGCCGTGTCCGCGGAAAAGGACTTCTGGGTTGCTTATATCAGTTCATAGACAAGTGAAAGTGGATACTCTAAAATACGCAAGATAAGCGTGAGTGCTATGGACGGTGTTCTCGTAGGGAGACGGGAGCGGATCCATAGTGGTGTATTGATATGGTGAATATGTGGACTCGTGTGCGCCACCTCAAAAGAGTTACTTGCAGTCGTAGTTCAGGATAGCCACCGAGTCAAAGCTGGCTTGCTGCAGTTAAACCCCCACCATCCCTTTGTTGATAATGATGCATATGTAGTTAGTTCTGATGTAAGTCTTGCTGGGTACATTTGTACTCACGTTTGCCTATTTTATGTTTTTGCAGAGAGACTTCGGTCTCGCTAGTAGTACCGCGTGGACTTCGACGTTTAGCTTGTTACCTCAGCTACGATCTTGTGCCCTCGGCGGGATCTGGTAGACAGTCAGGCTTTCAAGCCTTTTTCATTTATAGATGTATGTACTCAGACATGATAGCTTCCGCTTGTGCTTTGACTTGTATGCTCTGATTGTTGGGTCATGAGACCCATGTTTGTAATATCTCGCTCCTCAGAGCCTATTGAATAAATACTTGAGTTGTAGAGTCATGTTGTGATGCCATGTTGTATTTGCACATATCGAGCATATTGTGTGTATGTTATTGAAATGCTTGGTATGTGTGGGATCTGACTATCTAGTTGTTTATCTTTAGTAGCCTCTCTTACCGGGAAATGTCTCCTAGTGTTACCACTGAGCCATGGTAGCTTGCTACTGCTCTGGAACACTTAGGCTGGCCGGCATGTGTCCTTCCTCGTTCCTGTGTCTGTCCCTTCGGGGAAATGTCACGCATTGAGTACCGGAGTCCTGTTAGCCCGCTACAGCCCGGTTTACCGGAGTCCTGCTAGCCCAGTGCTACAGCCCGGACCCACTTGCTGATGACCGACATGTCCGATGCTGGGTCATGGATGCCTGTCCCTGTAAGTCTGTGCCACTTTGGGTTTACGACTAGTCATGTCAGCCCGAGCTCCTTATCATATGGATGCTAGCGACACCATCATATACGTGTGCCAAAAGGCGCAAACGGTCCCAGGCAAAGGTAAGACGACACCCGTGGGAATACCGTGCATGAGGCCGCAAAGTGATATGAGGTGTTACATGCTAGATCTATGTGGCATCGAGTCGGGGTCCTGACAGCGTTGGTATCAGAGCTTGACTGCCTGTAGGATTACCAAGCCAAACTGGTCGAAGTTGAGTCTAGAAAATGCTTTAGTTATATAAGGGAATTGATTGTGGGATGGAACGTAAGGCTCTTTTTACTCCTTATACCTCATGGCCTTCTGATCTGAGTCATCCTCTTCTCTTCTACGGGGTTTAAGAACTAGGCCTTCTCATCTATCTATCAGGATGACGTGTTACCAATCCATAGACTTATAGAATTGTTGGACTTAAGCCTCTGTTCAGTTTCTACTACTTCCGTATGTTAATTGTTGATCTCGAAACCTTGATATTGTGCTTCTGAGTGGTTATGCCACCATTTTTGTGAATGTCTCAAATCTTTTCTGAGCATTTACAGCCGTTATGCTATCCGAGTCATTCCAGGTTTCTAAATAGTCTGATGCATTTGCAAATCCTTTCTTTCTGTTCCCGATGTCCCTTATGGTCAGAATAAGCACACTAACCGGTGCGTTGAGGTAATTTATTGCCTTGACATATATGTTGGAGTTCCTATTATGACCCTAAGTGCTTAGAGGATCATCTAGTGGTCTAGCCATGATCTGTGTTTCCAGTGTGATGATTCTGGCCGTCATTCTCGAAAGCATCCCGTGATGCTACTTAGTAGTAGGTATTCTATTCCTGGGTTCTTGAACCCGAGATTCACTCTACTTACTTCATGTTGATAGTGTTTGCTAGTTCCTTTAGGATATTAGTAACCTTTGCGATAGTCCTCGAGGTTCGTGGTACATCCTTCTTCCAATTACCATGAACCATTCTTGGCAGGACTTCTTTTGAACCAAAAGATCACAACCAGAGTGCTCTTGATGAGTTCTCCATTCCACATTGGGAATCTGCATGTCCTTCCTTTTCAGCATGGGTTATCCGGAAGAAATATGCTGAATTTGTTCGGCATACTAATCCATGTATCTACAACTCAGAAAATAATATGTTCCATTGAGTTGTCCCTCTTTAGTTGTATTCTAGTCTTCATCTATCCGTTGATAGTCCAGAGTATGCGTGCATTCGTTTATCGATGCTTATTATTCTTGTGGTCCGTCGAGCCATTCTATTCCGGAATGACTAGGAGAAACAAACTCCAGTACCTCATCCATATCTAGGATTGGGTCAAAGTAGTTGTATTCCGCAGATCAAATGCCAATCCAGCTTTTGGTTCTGTTCTACCTTGGAGTATTACCCCCTTTATGTCAGAATTGTCATGAGAACTGCACCAACTCTCATGAATTTTGACGTAGTGATACTTCTCACCATCATTAGTCATTCCTCAGCCCTCGTGTTGATGCAACCGGAATACCGACAAATGAATTGTGATGTGTGAAATCAATACTCCCAGCAACCTCGTTGCTTGGTAGTTAAAGGATAATAATTTCATTCTTAGCGTGTTGGTTTTTGAATCATCCTTCTAAGACCGATCGTGCTACCTAGTCCTTATTTCGGTGCACCCTTCGATTGATGAGTTAGGATCTTGTCAAGTCCTCACTCATTTGATCATATCGTCTTGCCCTCAAAAGCAAGATTGTTCTCGAGCTTAGTAACATACCGGTGGTTCGTGACTTTCCAAATATCTTCTTGGAAGTGTTACCGGGTTGTTTCCTGACTGTTATGTTGAGCTCGTGATCAAGTTGGTTTCTTGTGAACCACCCTTTCTCCAAGAATCTGTGTTGGATATCCCTGAGCTAGTTGGTTAAGCTAGACAACAACTTGGAGAATTGGAAGATAAAAGCTTGCCTGACTTAGTTCGTTCCAAAGGGATATTCTTGTGTAGTGTGTGTTGAAGAAAGGTGATGTCTTCATTGATTGATCCTCGCGATCAATTGCTGGACCTATCGTCCTAACCAAAACTTTGATTTGAGTATCGGCTATCCTCAAATCAAATCAGTACCAACGATGCTCGTAATGTTGTCTTACTCGTGGTTGATCCCTCGAGCATATACCATTACATCTTTTGGTCTGACCAATACTATCACCATGTTCACATGATGGTGGAAGTCCAGTGATATGGAAATTCTGATGAATTGTTGTTGAGCCCATCGACAACATCCTTGTCTTCTCCATAATTTTGCTGAACATTAAGCTAGTGTTGGAAACTTGTGTAAGCATTATCTTCATGACTCGTTCGTGAAGCATATGTTTGGACAAAAGAAGTGAGTCCCTCTAACTCATGTGCATTTGATGCAAGTTGCCGCCATGAATTTGAGAAGGCTTGTTTTACCTCCTTTGGAGTCATCCCAAGTCAGTCATGCACGTGCGAAGAATTTTGTGGTCTGTTAGACTGATCATCTTCATTCCATATGTATATCCTAGCACACCAAGCCACTGATTGAGTTGTTCAAAGATAAAGGAGTCTGTCCAAGGTGAACTCTTTGGACTTCCATGCGTGGAGACTTCGATGTCATTAATGATGGTTTCCCACCTGAACTCAGTAGTGTTTTATTGTAAGACTACCATGTGATAATGTTTGTCTGGGACAACGTGTTCACATGTGTGTAGCAGAACCAGCTCATGTTTTGGAGCTTGCTATCATAGTTCATTTCCTGAGAATCTCGCAACGTCATCTCGTTGATTTGTGTTGCAAACTTTCATTTTTCTTTCTAAGACTCGATGAGTCTGGAATAGCCTGACACCAGCCAGATCTCAATCTCAGGCAGATATGATGGTTGGAGCATTTTCCCAAGAATTATAATATTGGTCTCGCGATAACCGGTAAAGTGAATGTCGTGGCCAACACACCCCGCCGGGAGACCTAATATTGTAGTATCTTGATTGGAGAAGTTGGCCACCTCCCCATAAGGATTTCGTAGGATTTACCTCCGTAACTGTTCCTTATGGATTCTATTGCTCCCGAGGTCCGACCTTTTACTTGATGTTCTAGTTATCAAACCTTATCTATGTATGGGATACACTAGCACGTCAAGGAGAACATTAGAAGCCGAGTGCTAAATGTCTCCCGGTCGATCATGCAGATTTGGTTCCTTGGCCTCGCTAAGGTGAAATCTGAGAAAGTGTTATCCTCCTTTGCATCTGCATCGTCCATCGCTGTTCATCATGGTAGTATGCTGTGTTGTCAGCACCCTTGACTCGGATGTTGATAAAACCTTGATGATTGTGGAAATGCTCAAGCTCTTGAGAGCACGCACAAGCGCTAGGTGTTATCATCAGCACTAACTGGGATTCCTCTCAGTTTCCTCGGCAATGCTATGACCTTTTCAAACAGTGAATTCACTCTCTATTGTTGGGTTCTTCCCCAGTTACCAGAATCATTCCCAGCATTTGCATTTTGTTCCCAGCTTGCACCGCCAATGTGCCATTCTACCATGGGTCCCTTCCATTTCCGGTGGTAAGCAAATTCATCCATTACGTTGTCTTCAACAAGGTAATCCACATCATCCATCCTAGTCCGGGTGTACCATTCCTTTGCACTCCACCAAACGATCGTTGTGAATTGCCTTGGGCTGGTATGAAGAGTTTCAATGATCTTTGTATCAAAAGTAATTCTTTTTGCCACTTAAGGAAATAGTTCTTTGTGTCACTCTTCCCAAGGTGCCCGTTACGGAATCCTGGCAATTATTTCCTCGCCACCTTGACACCATCCACCATCTCTCTAAGCGTGGAATTGATGCCACCAAATCAAACCTCGTTGTTTGTTCTTCCATCCCTCTCAATGTGTTTTGTGTCTCAACTCGAGATGTTTCTACATCTCATTCCGTGAGTTGATCATGTTTTACTTGATCTTCATGAAGATCGAATCATGTAGAGCCTCCCTCTCCTTCCATTGTCGTGTTGGATGGAGTTCTCAAAGCAAGATGTCAATATCAATGATGGTGATCGAATCAATGTTCTTATGAAGGGCAACCTGGATCGTGAAGATTGTGATAGTTGTGACTTCCCTTTTTCTTCTTACCTCACGTCTTGAATCTCGGGGTGAGATTTTTGTTTAGCGGGGGTGAGTTGTCACAGCCCTAGAGCTTGCTCATAACTAGTGGCATTGCATCCATGCATCATGTCTAAATTTCTTTAAATTTGAATTGGGGAATTGGAGAGCCTCAGAAATCATTTAAAAAAAACAATGATGATCAACATTAAAAATTGCTTCAAATGTTCCCAAGGAAATGTTCCTTTTCAGCTTTGAAAAATATTGGCAAGAATAAAATGCAAACCAATATTTTTGGAGTGACTGAAACATTTATTTTGGGCCTTTGAATTAATTCAATAACTATTTGCATTGGATATATATTTGATATATAAATAATATATGTCCAATAATACTGGAACATTTTATGTGGTTTGGTATATTTTAGTTCTAGCCACATAACTATTTTCATGATTGTATAAAATGGTTTAGTATTTTACTAAACTAAAACAACACAGAACAAAATAAAAAAAAACAGAATTAGGAAAAGCAGAGAGGAGAGAAACCCTACCTGGCGCTCACCTCTCAGCCCACCCGGCCCAAACCTACCTGGCGGCCTAGCTGGCAGGCCCAGCCCACCTCCTCCTCCCTGTCGCCTTCCTCCTCGCGCCAGTAGGCAGCGGAGGGACACGGCGCACGCGCCCGAGCTCGCCACGCCACCACTCTGCTCGTCTGCATCGCCTGGCCACCGCGACGCCGCGCGTCATCTCCTCGGCGCCGCCCCGACCCCCTGGACCCCCTCGCTCTCTCCCTCTCCCTTGTTTCTCTCCTCTGCTTCCTCTCTCTCACTCGCCCGAGCGCAGCCGCAGCCGTGCCACCGTAACGCCGCGGCCACCGTCTCCCCCTCGACCCCTCGCTGTGCCTGCGAGCTCCGTCTCGACGTCCCCGACCTCCTCGACAAGCCACGACGCCACGGACGCGCTACAACGCCGCCATCACCACCGTCTTCATCGCCATGGCCGGAGATCGCCGCCGCTCGATTCGCAGCAACGAGGACGCCCCCGAGCTCACCAACCCCTTCGTTCGATCCGCTGTGAGCTGCTGCGTCGATCCCCTCCCTCCCCTGGCACTTTTTCTCCCGCTAACGCCAATATCCACCGAAGCGGAGAGCTCACCGCCGCCGTGGTTCCTTGCCGCCGTGGCCAGGGCCATCGCAGCCCGCACCTAAGCGCGTCACCGTGCTCGGTGAACCCCCAGGAGCACGTAGCACCTGTCAGTTTACTCCCTAGTGCCCCGTAGCATCGACCCCGTCCACATCCGAACTCCGGCCACCGCCGCGAGCTCCGTTCCGGCGAGCTCGGGCCGTCTCAGCCTTTTCCGCTCACACAGGAAGACGCGGCGCTCTTCCAGCTATCCGTAGAGCCCCTCCTCCGTCCGTTTGGTCGCCGGAGCAAGAAACCCGAAGGCCTCCGCCGCCTCGGCCTCGCTGGCGACTCAACGCCGGCGGGATTGACTCGTTTGACCAGGGGTTTGACCTCCCTTGGGTCAATGACAGGTGGGACCAGAGCCCTGCTAATTTTAGCTTAGTACTAATTAACTTTCAGCTAACCCACTAAGTCACTGACGTGTGGACCCGCCCCTGTTAGTTATTAGTTAGAATTAGTTAGTGCTAATTAACCTAGATTAGTTCTTAACCTAACACTACTAATTCGGTTAGCTAGTTGTGTCACTGACCAGTGGACCCCACTGGCCAGGTTTGACCTGGGGCGCCCAGTTGACTCTGCTGACGTCACAGTGACGTGGTGCTGACGCCATAAATCATTTTCTGGATTTATTATTATTCAGGAAATTCCAGAAAATGCCTAAAACTTCTAAAAATTATAGAAATTCAACCGTAACTCCAAATTAAATAATTTATATATAAAAAATTATCATAAAAATTCAAGGAATCCATCTGTACCATTTTCATGCATGTTAGAACAACTTATAGCTGCTGTATAGCACAAATCAATTAAATGGCATTTGAATAATCACATATGGAGTTTGAATTTGAATCTTGTATTCAAACCAACCCCATTTAACTTGTTGCTAGATGCATTAGCCCAAAACACATTCATTTTGCCATGTCATGATCATGCATCATATTGTGCATTGCATTGATTGTGTTCCCTTCTATGTTGCCGGTATTTGTCCCCTCTTGATAGACGTGATACCGATGATGTGATCGTTGACACCGATGAAGACTCAATGCTATCTTCAGAAGTGCCAGGCAAGCAAAACCCCCTTGTTCATTCCGATACAATCCTATTCTCTCGCTCCTGCTCTCTTTTAATGCATTAGGACAACACCGATTCATCTGTTACTTGCTGCGGTAGCTGAACCCCTTTATCCTTTGCATGACATGTCATTGCCACAGTAAATAGATGAAACCCACTAGCATGAGTAGGAGTTGTTTGAGCCCTGTTGTGCCTACTCATTCATGTTTGTTTGTCATGCCTGCTATTGCTTAGAGTTGTGTCAGGTCTGATTCATCCGGGATGAATCAGAGGTGTGTGAACATGTCCTACAGTGTGTGAGCTAAGCATGTGAACACGATTTGGTAAAGGTAGCGGCGAGAGGCCATGTAGGAGTACATGGTGGGTTGTCTCATTGCAGCCGTCCTCAGGAACTGAGTTCTGTGTTTGTGATCCATGATTCAGCTACTACCACGCATTGGGCCCGAAACCAATGGACCCTCTCGGCTTCTTAATCACCCTTGTCCTCTGTCCAGGAGTTGCAAGTAGTTTCTGGTGTTTGTAGTATGCTGGAGGCCGTGCGCAGCGCTGACCGTAGGGGTGGGCTGTGATGCGGTAGGCACGTGGCCGGGTATACCGGGCGCCCGTTTGGTGTCACGGAACCCTGTTCACATCGTTTGGGGCTGTGAGCGAAACTCCGGCCGGATCTCCTCATGGATGGAACCCGAATAGGCGATAAACCTGGACTAGAGACTTGAGTGTTTAGGTAGGCCGTGGCCGACACCCATGTTGGGCTTCCGCTTGAAGGTTGCTGAGTACATGTCGTGTAAACGGCGGTAAGTGGTGAGAGCGTGTGTGAAGAAGTACACCCCTGCAGGGTTAACATCATCTATTCGAATAGCCGTGTCCGCGGAAAAGGACTTCTGGGTTGCTTATATCAGTTCATAGACAAGTGAAAGTGGATACTCTAAAATACGCAAGATAAGCGTGAGTGCTATGGACGGCGTTCTCGTAGGGAGACGGGAGCGGATCCATAGTGGTGTATTGATATGGTGAATATGTGGACTCGTGTGCGCCACCTCAAAAGAGTTACTTGCAGTCGTAGTTCAGGATAGCCACCGAGTCAAAGCTGGCTTGCTGCAGTTAAACCCCCACCATCCCTTTGTTGATAATGATGCATATGTAGTTAGTTCTGATGTAAGTCTTGCTGGGTATATTTGTACTCACGTTTGCCTATTTTATGTTTTTGCAGAGAGACTTCGGTCTCGCTAGTAGTACCGCGTGGACTTCGACGTTTAGCTTGTTACCTCAGCTACGATCTTGTGCCCTCGGCGGGATCTGGTAGACAGTCAGGCTTTCAAGCCTTTTTCATTTATAGATGTCTGTACTCAGACATGATAGCTTACGCTTGTGCTTTGACTTGTATGCTCTGATTGTTGGGTCATGAGACCCATGTTTGTAATATCTCGCTCCTCAGAGCCTATTGAATAAATACTTGAGTTGTAGAGTCATGTTGTGATGCCATGTTGTATTTGCACATATCGAGCATATTGTGTGTATGTTATTGAAATGCTTGGTATGTGTGGGATCTGACTATCTAGTTGTTTATCTTTAGTAGCCTCTCTCACCGGGAAATGTCTCCTAGTGTTACCACTGAGCCATGGTAGCTTGCTACTGCTCTGGAACACTTAGGCTGGCCGGCATGTGTCCTTCCTCGTTCCTGTGTCTGTCCCTTCGGGGAAATGTCACGCATTGAGTACCGGAGTCCTGTTAGCCCGCTACAGCCCGGTTTACCGGAGTCCTGCTAGCCCAGTGCTACAGCCCGGACCCACTTGCTGATGACCGACACGTTCGATGATGGGTCATGGATGCCTGCCCCTGTAAGTCTGTGCCACTTTGGGTTTACGACTAGTCATGTCAGCCCGGGCTCCTTATCATATGGATGATAGCGACACCATCATATACGTGTGCCAAAAGGCGCAAACGGTCCCGGGCAAAGGTAAGACGACACCCGTGAGAATACCGTGCGTGAGGCCGCAAAGTGATATGAGGTGTTACATGCTAGATCTATGTGGCATCGAGTCGGGGTCCTGACAATGATCCACGACATCCTGCGCATTGGCACCACCACCTGTCGGGTTATGCCCTCGCGGCGAGTTACGGTGACGTGCACTGCTTGATACGGCCGGCTCATCCTCAACGTGCCTGCTGTAGCTCCGACTCGGGCGGGGGGTGGAATGAATCCTCTCGCGACTATGTGAATAAGCCTGCTACTAGTTTAAAGATGTTTGAAGGAGCTCTCTGGCCCGTCGTGTCTTAATCGCCACTGGTGACTCGTCGTCCATTGGGAGGGCCACCAATCGTGAAGCGGCGGCCAGAATGTTATCCAACGGGTTGGAGTAATGCCCCGGAGGCGTCGGAATGTACTATGGCACAATGTTGTTCTGACGAGGGGGGTTCATCATGCGCGGCTGAACCGGCGCTCCTGTTCCCAGTGCCTCAGTCCGGTTTCCCACCGGCTGGTTACTGGTTCCTGCTCCTGGCGTGTTGAAGAGATTTTTTGGCTCATAACCCGGCGGGAGGTGCGACCGGTATCTCCTCCTCATGACATGATCCGAGGCACTCTGATCCAGCCTAAGCCGGTAGGCCTGAGCTTCCAACTCGGCCTGTTCTGTAGCCATCCTGGCGTTCTCTGCTGCTAGGTCCGCTTTTGCCTGAGTTATCTGATCCTTCACCTTTGCAATCTCCGCATTGTGCTGATATCGGGTTGCGGCGTCCACTTCTACTGCCATCAATGTTGCCAAAGCATCGAACAAATCAGACAGAACCTGAGCCGGAGGCGGCGCAGAGCCCCCTGCTCCCACTGGCGTTGCTGTTGCTGAACCGAAGAGCATTTCCGCGGCGGTAGAAGAGTGATGCGCTGGTTGTGTACCGTCCATGAAGACTGCGACCCGGTTTGGCAGATCGAGGGGGCCCGGAATACTGTTGCCATCAGAACCTCCACTAATCCGGCCGTCCTACAGCTAATACAGCGACTCGGTCTCTCCGGTTGAAGACTCGTCATCAGAACAGACAACGGTTTCCCCATCAGATGCCGGTCCATCCTCATATTCCGCTCCATGGATGACACCGTCGACACATGCCTTGCTACGGGCTAAACCGGGTCAGGGCTTGCGCGCTGAGCCGTCTTGATGATGTCGGTGCAGGTGTCCGGCTCAGGGCCCGGTTCGCCGATCTTGCCGATGAAGACGTGAATTCCGCCAAAGGGGACCCGGTACCCGTATTCAATTGAACCGGCCTCGGGGCCCCATCCTGCGTCGTCGATGTAGATCTTGCCGTGACGACTCCTCGTCATCCGGCCCACAGAGTATCTCTTGAGTCCTTCGAAGCTGCCCTTCAAGAACTCGGAACAATCGTGTGATAGCCCCACGGTGGGCGCCAACTGTCGTGGTTTTGTCACGGGAGATGTCCTCGTGAAAGGACTTAGTCGCCATCGCTACGGGTTAGTTTAAAGGGGTTAAACCGGACAAGGGACATGAGGGTTTTTATACTAGTTCGGCCCCTTCGATGAAGGTAAAAGCCTACGTCTAGTTGTGTTGGTATTGCTAGGGTTTCGATGACCAGGGAGCGAATCCGCTTTGCCTAGCTCTCGAGTTCTTGTGTGTTGTCCCTAAACTGCTGTCAGGTCGTCCCTTTATATACATAGGTTGACGCTCGCTGGTCTACAGAGTCCCGAGGCCGGACCGTAAACGTGTCCGGCTCGGTCTCTACTCCTTTTAACTAACAATACAAGTTACATGAGAGAACCGGTTTACATCTACAGGCCTTAACTCGCCTTTGGGCCTTGGGCCTTCGTAAAGCGCCACCATCCTTACGTCTTCATGGGCTTCTAATCTTCCTAGAGTTAATCCGGCTACTCCTGGCCTGTTTACGTCCAGTACAAGCCGAGGGATGAAGCTAACCTTGGCGGAAAATGGTGGCCACTCCCGTTGTTGTCCTGCATAAGTAGTGGAAAGGCATGATAAGCACATCAATCTTAACATCAAACACATATAGCAAAGGTAAACAACATCACCTCCAAATGATAGATTGAATGTGTTGGTTTCAGCATGCTGTTAAAGCAGATATAAAATGGAAGGCAATGTTACAGACATCAGGCTTAATAACCATCAAATATTGCAATTCAAACTGGTATTGTTGAAAATGAATAGAACGTAGGTAACTGATACGTCTCCAACGTATCTATAATTTTTGATTGTTCCATGCTATTATATTATTCATCTAGGATGTTTTATATGCATTTATATGCTATTTTATATGATCTTTGGGACTAACCTATTAACCTAGAGCCCAGTGCCAGTTTCTGTTTTTTCCTTGTTTTTGAGTTTTACAGAAAAGGAACACCAAACGGAGTCCAATTGATGTGCCAATTTTTGATGATTTTTATGGACCAAAAGAAGCCCCCGAAATAAAAGAGTTGGTCCAGAAGAGTCCCGAGCCATCCATGAGGGCGGGGGGCGCACCCTACCCCCTGGGCTCGCCCCCTATCTCGTGGATGACTCAGAGACCCCCTTGACATGAGACCGACGCCAAAATTCCTATAAATACAGAAACCCCCGAAAAGAAACCTAGATCGGGAGTTCCGCCGCCGCAAGCCTCTGTAGCCACAAAAAACCAATCGAGACCTTGTTCCGGCACCCTGTCGGAGGGGGGATCCATCACTGGTGGCCATCTTCATCATCCCGACGCTCTCCATGACGAGCAGGGAGTAGTTCACCCTCGGAGCTTAGGGTATGTACCAGTAGATATGTGTTTGATCTCTCTCTCTCTCTCTCTCTCTCTCTCTCTCTCTTGTGTTCTTGATATGGCACGATCTTGATGTACTGCGAGCTTTGCTATTATAGTTGGAACTTATGATGATCCGAAGAAGTTGAGCTCGGCTCAACAAAGTGACGCCGTGTCTAGCGCAGGTCGACAGCCGTGAAGTAATATTGCCGGACTGGTTTGACACCAGCATGATGTCGAAGATCATGTTCAAAAGATCTTAAAATTAGTGGGATGTGTTCGGGAACAAAACACAATACCCCATACAAAACTTCCTTCAAAAGGGATGTCCGAAACCCCGTTCATAAAAAAGATGAACTCGGGTCGGATTCGTTTTCGCGCAGAAAATAGATCCGCAAAGTGATGCACTAATCGAAAGGTTCCCGGAGTTTGGACGGTCGGATCGAGCTAAAATTTTGAGAGGCGGTAGATATAGGAATTCCGCAGCCGATCAACGGTTGGATCTTCCAAAGGACGTCCGAGCTAGAAGCTGGACACCACGCCCTAAACTCATCCAGATTCCCGTCCAGATTTGACACAGCTCCGGTATATCGTGGATTGCCAGAGATTCGTCCATCGGAACTCGACGAAATTTTCCAGGGTTGTTGTAGACTCAATTCCGCACAATTCCACCAAAGCAATCGTCAAAGCGATACTCGAGGAGGTGGTGGCGGTAGATACGAATTCGCTGTCCAAAAAAACAGCACGGTCGCTTGAGGGCAATGTTGACGTTGAGCCCCCGAGCTCCATAGATGATTCCTCCGTGATCTTGCTAGATATCAGAGTTGATGTTTGATGAAGGCCCTCGTCCGAACATGGTGATCTGAACACGGGGCGGAATTCTTGGTCGAACCAAGGTGACCATTCGAGCTGGTGACGAAGATGCCAAAGTCGCAGTTGATCTACAGGCGAGCCATCGATCCTTTTGTCGATCACACATCGGAACTCTCAATGAAAGCACCAATGTCGGTGTCAAAGCCGGCGGATCTCGGGTAGGGGGTCCCGAACTGTGCGTCTAAGAAGGATGGTAACAGGAGGCAAGGGCACGAAGTTTTACCCAGGTTCGGGCCCTCTCGATGGAGGTAAAACCCTACGTCCTGCTTGATTAATATTGATGATATGGGTAGTACAAGAGTAGATCTACCACGAGATCGGAGAGGCTAAACCCTAGAAGCTAGCCTATGGTATGATTGTTATTGTGTATGATCTATCGACTAGCCTGGCCCTGGTTTATATAATGCACCAGAGGCCTAGGTTAACAAGAGTCCTAGTCGAATACGCCGGTGGGGAGAAGTCCTTGTCTTGATCGCCAAGTCTTGTGGAATCTATGCGACAACTGTCCGAACTGGCCCATGAGTATACGGCCACGGGGGTCCTCGGCCCAATCTATCAGATCGGGAGATGACGTGTTGAGTACCCCCTAGTCCAGGACACCGTCATTGAGGGATTCTTATATGATCTAATTATGTTATCCTTGTTGAGAGAATTTGCACTAGTGAAAGTATGAACCCTAGGCCTTGTTTCAACGCATTGCAATACCGTTTTCGCTCACTTTTATCATTAGTTACCTTGCTGTTTTTATATTTTCAGATTACAAAAAACTATATCTACCATCCATATTGCACTTGTATCACTATCTCTTCGCCGAACTAGTGCACCTATACAATTTACCATTGTATTTGGTGTGTTGTGGAAACAAGAGACTCTTTGTTATTTGGTTGCAGGGTTGTTTGAGAGAGACCATATTCATCATACGCCTCCCACGGATTGATAAACCTTAGGTCATCCACTTGACGGAAATTTGCTACTGCCCTACAAACCTCTGCACTTGGAGGCATAACAACGTCTATAAGAAGAAGGTTGTGTAGTAGACATCAAGCTCTTTTCTGGCGCCATTGCCGGGGAGGTTAGC
Source organism: Triticum dicoccoides (assembly GCF_002162155.2). Taxonomy (NCBI): domain Eukaryota; kingdom Viridiplantae; phylum Streptophyta; class Magnoliopsida; order Poales; family Poaceae; genus Triticum; species Triticum dicoccoides. The sequence goes on along the minus strand of NC_041390.1, from coordinate 244,451,434 downwards.
GCTTGAAGGTATATCTTTAGATCTTGCAATCGAATCTTTTTTTCTTCTTTTATCACCAGTTTAGTCTATAAAAGAAAACTACAAAAAATGGAATTGAGGTTGCCTCATATGCTTCATCTTTTTAATATCTTTTGTGAAAATAAGGATTCCGATAATTGTGCCAAAGTGTTAGAAGAAGAATACATTAAAATGTTTGGCACTAAATCTTTGAATGATGAGGATGATTGCAATGTTGTTAGTATGAACTCTTTGAATATCCATAGTACTAATGATGATTGCACTGTTCATGATGAAAATGTCTCTTATAAGCATGCCAATTTTTGTGGAGTGCATAGAGTTTGCAAGTACACACCAAATAGGGAAGATAGATTTTGCAAGAGGCATAAATATTTAGAAACTAAATGGTTGCAAGAAAGGCTAGATGTTTGTGCTGAAAATTTAAATTTTCTTAGCCATACTTGTGAACTTTGCAATGAACATGGTCATTTAAATATCCAATGCAAATTGCTTCATGATCGAATCGTGTCCACAAATTGTGATGACTTGATTTCACTTGCGCATCATAATGAACTTAGTTTGCTTGTGGGTTATGAAGAAATGAAACGTATAGCTAAGGATATTCCAGAATTTTCCCTTGATAAAGTTCTTGATTTTGATCTAGAGGAAATTTATATGTATTGTGCAGTGAATTGCATTGAAAATCCTTATATTGCCAATTACATAAAGACAAGAAAAGAAATAGAAGATGAAGAGAATACTAATGAAAGGGAAGAGATTTCGCAATATCCTCCTATTCTTTCTTATGATGAATCAGGTAACAAGGAGGAGCCTTCTATTCAACCAACCTCATTAATAAGGAGCTCAAAAAAGAGGATTAAACCCATACTTAATGTGAAGAAGAAAAATAAAAGACGGAGAAGCAAAGGTAAAAAGGTATCCCTCCCAAATGATGTTGCTCCTATTACTCATTATGATGATGATAATTGCTATACTATTGGTGCTATCCATACTATTAATGATGAGAGTGATTATGCTTATGATATGGAAAGGCCCAAGCTTGGGGATGCTATGTTTGATGAGAATGACATGTTTGAGAATTTATTTGCTGCAATTAATGTTTGTCCCAAGCTTGGGGATGCTAAGTTTAATGAAGATGATATTTTTAGTCTCCCAAGTCTTGATGAGCAAATTTATTATGATGATAGCATGCCTCCTATTTATGATGATTATATTGATGAAAGTGGGTTTGGAAGAGTGTCAATTTTAGGAAATAATGATCCCACTATTTTGGAGGATGTTGAATCTTATTGATAATTATAAAAGTGGATTTGGAGAGGTCATGACTTTATTTAGTAATGATTCCACTATCTTGGAAGAGGTTTCAATTGATTATGATGAGAACAAAGTTGCTACTTATGATGATTATTGTGATGATATTTATGTTATAAAAAGTAGTGATGATTATATTTACAAAACTTGTCATGATTATGATTACCCTTTTCCTAAACGTTACTCTTTTAATGTGGAAACAATTTATAGTATTAGAGTTTCTTATGATACTCCCACTATTCCGAATGAGAAGAATTTTGCTTATGTGGAGAGTAATAAAAATTCTATGCTTGTGGCTCATGAAAAGAATGCTTTATGTGATAGTTATATTGTTGAATTCATTCATGATGATTCTGAAAATTATTATAATGGAGGAATATATGCTTGTAGGAATTGCAATAATATCACGTTTCCTCTCTATGTGCTTAAAATCTTGAAGTTATGCTTGTTTTGCTTTCCTATGCTAGTTGATTCTTGTTCCCATATATTGTTTGCTCAAAAAATCCCTATGCATGGGAAGTGGGTTAGACTTAAATGTGCTAGTCATATTCTTCATGATGCTCTCTTTATGTTTCAATTCTTATCTTTTATGTGAGCATCATTGAAATCATCATGCCTAGCTAGGGGCGTTAAACGATAGCGTTTGTTGGGAGGCAACCCAATTTTATTTTTGTTCTTTGCTTTTTGTTCCTGTTTAGTAATGAATAATTCATCTAGATTCTGTTATGATTGTGTTTTTTATGTTTTAATTAGTGTTCGTTCCAAGTAAAGCCTTTAGGATCTTCTTGGGTGATTGTTGTTTGACCTTGCTGATAAAAACAGAAAGTATGCGCTCATGAAAATAATTATCATATTTTTACCAGAGAGCAATAAAATACCAATTCCAACTGTAGTAGATCAATATACTTTTTATCCTGTTCGTCCTAATCTTTCAGAATTTTTTGAGTTACATAAGTATTCGAGAGTTACAGATTGCTATAGACTGTTCTGTTTTTGACAGATTCTGTTTTCCATGTGTTGTTTGCTTATTTTGATGAATCTATGAGTAGTATCGGAGGGTATGAACCATAGAGAAGTTGGAATACAATAGATATTACACCAATATGAATTTATAATAAGTTCACAACAGTACCTAAAGTGGTGATTTATTTTCTTATACTAACGGAGCTTACGAGTTTTTTGTTGAGTTTTGTGTTGTGAAGTTTTCAAGTTTTGGGTAAAGATTCGATGGACTATGGAATAAGAAGTGGCAACAGCCTAAGTTTGGGGATTCCCAAGGAACCCCAAGGTAATATTCAAGGACTACCAAGAGCCTAAGCTTGGGGATGCCCCGAATGGCATCCCCTCTTTCGTCTTCGTTCATCAGTAACTTTACTTTGAGCTATATTTTTATTCACCACATGATATGTGTTTTGCTTGGAGCGTCATTTTATTTTATTTTGTTTTGCTTTCTGTTTGAATAATATCCCAAGATCTGAAATTCTTAAATGTTGGAGAGTCTTCACATAGTTACATAATTATTCAACTACTCATTGATCTTCACTTATATCTTTTGGAGTAGTTTATCATTTGCTCTAGTGCTTTACTTATATCTTTTAAGAGCACGACGATAGTTTTATTTTGAAGAAATTTTTGAACTCTAATGCTTCACTTATATCATTTTGAGAGTCTTTTAGAAAATCATGGTAATTTGCTTTGGTTATGAATTTAGTCCTAATGTGATGGGCATCCAAGAGGGATATAATAAAAACTTTCATATGAAGTGCATTGAATACTATGTGAAGTTTGATTCCTTATGATTGTTTGAGATATGAGGATGGTGATATTAGAGTAATGCTAGTTGAGTAGTTGTGAATTTGTGAAATACTTGTGTTGAGGTTTGCAAGTCCCGTAGCATGCACGTATGGTAACCGTTGTGTAACAAATTTGAAGCATGAGGTGTTTCTTTGATTGTCTTCCTTATCAGTGGCGGTCATGGATGAGCGATGGTCTTTTCCTACCAATCTATCCCCCTAGGAGCATGCACGTAGTGCTTGGTCTTGATGACTTGTAGATTTTTGCAATAAGTATGTGAGTTCTTTCTGACTAATGTTGAGTCCATGGATTATACGCACTCTCACCCTTCCACCATTACTAGCCTCTCTAGTACCGCGCAACTTTTGCTGGTACCATAAACCCACCATTTACCTTCCTCAAAACAACCACCATACCTACCTATTATGGCATTTCCATAGCCATTCCGAGATATATTGCTATGTAACTTTCCACCGATCCATTTATTATGACACGCTCCATCATTGTCATATTTCCTTGCCTGATCATGTAGTTGACATCGCATTTGGGGCAAAGCCACCATTCATAATTTTTTCATACATGTCACTCTTGATTCATTGCACATCCAGTACAACGTCAGAGGCACTCATATAGAGTCATATTTTGTTCTAAGTATCGAGTTGTAATATTTGAGTTGTAAATAAATAGAAGTGTGATGATCATCATTATTAGAGAATTGTCCCATGTGAGGAAAAAAAAGAGGCCAAAGAAGCCAATGAAAAAAAGGAGGCCAAAGAAGCCAAACCAAAAAAAGGAGAGAAAAAGAGAGAAGGGACAATGCTACTATCCTTTTTTCACACTTGTGCTTCAAAGTAGCACCATGATCTTCATGATAGAGAGTCTCTTATTTTGTCACTTTCATATACTAGTGGTAATTTTCGTTATAGAACTTGGCTTGTATATTCCAATAATGGGCTTCCTCAAAATGCCCTAGATCTTCGTGAGCAAGCAAGTTGGATGCACACCCACTTAGTTTCTTTTGTTGAGATTTCATACATTTATAGCTCTAGTGCATCCGTTGCATGGCAATCCCTACTCACTCACATTGATATCTATTGATGGACATCTACATATCCCATTAATATGCCTAGTTGATGTGAGACCATCTTCCTCCTTTTTGTCTTCTCCACAACCACCATTCTATTCCACCTATAGTGCTATGTCCATGGCTCACGCTCATGTATTGCATGAAAGTTGAAAAAGTTTGAGAATACTAAAGTATGAAACAATTGCTTGGCTTGTCATGAGGGTTGTGCATGATTTGAATATTTTGTGTGACGAAGATGGAGCATATCCAAACTATATGATTTTGTAGGGATGAACTTTCTTTGGCCATGTTATTTTGAGAAGACATGATTACTTTGTTAGTATGCTTGAAGTATTATTATTTGTATGTCAATATTAAACTTTTGTTTTGAATCTTTCGGATCTGGATATTCTTGCCACAATAAAGAGAATTACATGGATAAATATGTTAGGTAGCATTCCACATCAAAAATTCTGTTTTTATCATTTACCTACTCGAGGACGAGCAGGAATTAAGCTTGGGGATGCTTGATACGTCTCCAACGTATCTATAAATTTTCATTGTTCCATGCTATTATATTATTCATCTAGGATGTTTTATATGCATTTATATGCTATTTTATATGATTTTTGGGACTAACCTATTAACCCAGAGCCCAGTGCCAGTTTCTGTTTTCCCTTGTTTTTGAGTTTTACAGAAAAGGAATACCAAACGGAGTCCACTTGATCTGCCAATTTTTGATGGACCAAAAGAAGCCCCCAAAGTAAAAGAGTTGGGCTAGAAGACTCCCGAGCCATCCACGAGGGTGGAGGGCATGCCCTACCCCCTAGGCTCGTCCCCCTATCTTGTGGATGACTCGGAGACCCCCTGACGTGAGACCGATGCCAAAAATTCCTATAAATACAGAAACCCCAGAAAAGAAACCTAGATCGGGAGTTCCGCCGCCGCAAGCCTCTATAGCCACCAAAAACCAATCGGGGCCCTATTCCGGCACCCTGCCAGAGGGGGGATCCATCATCGGTGGCCATCTTCATCATCCAAGCGCTCTCCATGATGAGAAGGGAGTAGTTCACCCTCGGGGCTGAGGGTATGTACCAGTAGGTATGTGTTTGATCTCTCTCTCTCTCTCTCTTGTTCTTGATATGGCATGATATTGATGTACCCCAAGCTTTGCTATTATAGTTGGATCTTATGATGTTTCTCCCCCTATACCTCCTTGTGATGAATTGAGTTTTCCCTTTGAAGTTATCTTATCAGATTTAGTCTTTAAGGATTTGAGAACACTTGATGTATGTCTTGCATGTGCTTATCTGTGGTGACAATGGGATATTCACGTGATCCACTTGATGTATGTTTTGGTGATCAACTTGCGAGTTATGTGACCTTGTGAACTTATGCATAGGGGTTGGCACACATTTTCGTCTTGACTCTCCGGTAGAAACTTTAGGGCACTCTTTGAAGTTCTTTGTGTTGGTTGAATAGATGAATCTGAAATTGTGTGATGCGTATCGTATAATCATGCCCGCGGATACTTGAGATGACATTGGAGTATCTAAGTGACATTAGGGTTTTGGTTGATTTGTGTCTTAAGGTGTTATTTTACTACAAACTCTAGGGCTGTTTGTGACACTTATAGGAATAGCCCAATGGATTGATCGGAAAGAATAACTTTGAGGTGGTTTCGTACCCTACAATAATCTCTTCATTTGTTCTCCGCTATTAGTGACTTTGGAGTGACTCTTTGTTGCATGTTGAGGGATTCTTATATGATCTAATTATGTTATCCTTGTTGAGAGAACTTGAACTAGTGAAAGTATGAACCCCAGGCCTTGTTTCAACGCATTGCAATGCCATTTTCGCTCACTTTTATCATTAGTTACCTTGCTGTTTTTATATTTTCAGATTACAAAAACCTATATCAACCATCCATATTGCACTTGTATCACCATCTCTTCGCCGAACTAGTGCACCTAGACGATTTACCGTTGTATTGAGTGTGTTGGGGACACAAGAGACTCTTTGTTATCTGGTTGTAGGGTTGTTTGAGAGAGATCATCTTCATCCTACGCCTCCCACAGATTGATAAAACTTAGGTCATCCACTTGAGGGAAATTTGCTACTGTCCTACAAACCTCTGCACTTGGAGGCCCAACAACGTCTACAAGAAGAAGGTTGTCTAGTAGACATCAGTAATGCTTAAACATCACACTGGATAAGTGTGTAAAACTGAAATAAAGGGCATGTGTTAACTACACCCGGAATAACTGGAACCAAATATAGCCGTTCAAACTAGTACTGATGTAGTCGAGCGACATAGTTTCCGACTTTCACATAATGAACAACACATTGTGAATGACTGAAATAAACAAGGCATAAATGACCAGTATAACAACCAAATATAGCCATTGAAAACTGGACAGAGTCTCACTGCAACCAAGCTAACAAGCAAATACAGATAAACAGGGAATATGCTTGAAAACTGGACGAATGCTTACTGCAACCAACCTAACAAGCAGATAAAGATAAACAAGACATCTGCTTGATAACTGGACAAATGCTAAAAAAGCAACCTAACAACCAAATACAGATAAACAAGGCATCTGTTTGATAACTGGACAAATGCTCACTACAACCAAACTAAGAACCAAATACAGATAAACAAGGCATCTGCTCGATAACTGAAAAAATGTTCACTCCAACCAACCTAACAACCAAATATAGACTCCCGCAAAAAAACAACCAAATATAGACAAACAAGGTATCTACTCACTATAAACAACCAAATATAGCCATTCGTGAAACAGAAGTGGACAGTTCATACTTAAACATCACATAGACCTATTGGACAATACATTTTTGCATAATTGAAATAATTAAACACAACACAGTTAAAGCACCACATGGCAAATGCTACTACAACAAAGGGTACGGGTTGGTAAGCTAGAAAAGGTAAGATTTGCTGATAGAATGTTGCCTCACATTTCATGGATAGGATCCTTCCAGTTGGAAGAGCACAGACCCATGGTGCGCTCTCTGATGTCACAGATGGGCTGTTTCACCTTGGAAGCACCTTCGTGGGTGCCCTCCTCATGGTCGTGGTCGATGAGATCTGACTTGGCAATTGAGGATCCCAAGCTGCCACCGTAGAACGTATCCTTCAGAAATGACAAAATGGGCTCGATGGCGTATAAAGATCGCAAATCCTTGACCGCTTGGCGAAGGAGATCAGCAGTAGGGTTGTTGAAGAGATCGATGGCGGTTGAACCAGAGGGGTTGGGGATGGACCACTTAACCTATGACATGGCCCGCGTGAAGCCGTCGGTGTGGACGAGCTTGATGTCGTAGCCAGCTTTCCCAAGATACAGTAATACGCTAGCCCGCTGATATGAAGCCTTCGACATGGCAACGTAGTCAACGTCTTCGTCGGCTTCCGCGGCGACGTGTTGCTCCGGGATCGACAGGTCAGGGCGAATGGCGGCCACCTCGCCAACGTCCGCCGGAGAGGCCATGATAAACCTCTTCTTGGCCGAACGCTCGTCGGGCTCCCCGGGATACGTGGTCGAGCTTAGGCTGTGACATTCTGGAGCAGGGGATGTGGATCTGGTGGGGAGGGACACCGCAGGCCTCATCTAAAAACTTAGGGGGAGTGGGGCAACGGTATGGGAATCGCTGGGTAACCTTAACTTTATTATCTAAGCTAGGAGGAACGGGCAGACCGGCAGGTTGGCGGTGGCGCCGATGGCCGCCGCGAGCTAGGGTTCGAGGGGGGAGGGGGTGGGTGGGGGACTGTGGAGGGGGTGGGGTTGGTGTTTGAGGATACGCCGCGGCTACTGAAAATTTTAGTAATGGTGGGTGGAGATGGTGGTGGATGAGGGAGGGCGACGGTTCAAATGCCTCGGCTACTGCAATTTTACTATAAGGTCGGTGCTGGAGGAGTGTGGGCGACGGTTGAAGTACGGCGGCTACTAAAATTTGGGTAAAGGAATTGATGCGGGGTGGGAGTGCCCAAGATCGCGCACGGTCCAATAACAATAAGCGTGTATGATAATAAGGAAAAGTGGCGCGGATCCGCCGATTTTTGCAACGCTCAAGGCGGGTAGTTTGTTTTTTATATTTCTAGCTAGCTGGTCTATCGCACATGGTTGGTCCTAATTTCCAAATAAACTTACCCGCCTTTAGCTTGCACAAGTGGTAGTTTTACAGCGCACTTGCATCACACACGGTTAAGCTAGTACCTCCATCCTTTGCTCGCGCTTGCGCGGTTGTGGTGATTTCAGCGCACTTGAGTGGCACACGGTTGAGCCAGTACCTCCACCTTAATTTGCTCGCGCTTGCGTTGTCGTGGTAATTTCAGCGCACTTGCATCGCACACGGTTGAGCCAGTACCTCCACCTTAATTTTCTCGCACTTGCGCAGGCGTGGTGATTCACATGGCACTTGTATCACACACGGTTAAGATATTATACCCCGTGTCCGTTGAGGGTCATCAGAGTATTTGCAGCAAAAATTAACGTTAGAGAGGGTCAAAAGACAGCCACACCAACATGTGGCCCAAATATATATGAGTGAAAAGGGTGGTCTGTGATGTTCAAAATTCCAATGCACAACTTTGACCCCGCGGGCCCACGGTTGGGCACGTCGTTGAAGATCGATGAGAGGGGCCAGAAGTCAAGAACCACCTGAAAGTGGCCAAATATATGTACGAATATTGGGGATGTTTAAAAATTTAAATACACAATGCATAACTTCGGTGGCACCTGCCTCGCAAACCCTAAAGCACCCTAACAACCACCTAGCTAGGATATATATATAATGACATAATGTTGTACCTAGCTAGGATGCTTGGCCCACCACCTCCCACTTCGTGTCAGCGGGACGGATGCACGTAATGATCGGTACTTTGGTCAAACATGCGTGTCGCCATGACCTACCATAAGACGGACCAATGAATCTATCGTTTGGTCAAATGGCAGTTGTTGTTGTCGATAAACCGCTTGGGCCAATAGATTGAACCATCATAAAAATCGCACGAGAGGGACCACAAAACCAGCACCTCTTACATGCGGCCCAAAATGATGTACGTTGGGAAGGGGAGATGTGTGTTTTCAATATAGAATAATGTACAATTTAGATGTGGTGCCTACCTCTCGATACAGACAACAACCATGAAGGCAAGGTAGTTAAGGACGAGATACGCAGGGTTTTATGTAGGTCGAACCCAGCAATCCGAGCATCTGGGAGGGAATCCTGACAACGCATGAGCTCGAGCTTTGGTTGACCGACATTTGATGGTGACCGGCCCTAACACGAACTAGGAGGAATCCATTCATGGCCAACACATACCCCTCATTATCGGTCAAAGGGATGATATATATACACCCGGGGAGTCCACCGATATCCGTGTCGTCACAAAAAACAGCACAAGGGAGACGTGGTTGATCAGAAGACCTCATATACACTACATGCAGCCCGAAAATATGTATGGGTACGATGGTGTATGATGTGTTTAAATCCCAAATGCACAACTTCGATGGGCCACCAACTACATTACAAACCAAACACCGTACCTGACTCCAAGCCTGGTTCAATACGTATGATGTTAGTTTCCCAACTTCGAGGCGGC
>NC_041390.1:244425266-244441295 GCF_002162155.2 Triticum dicoccoides | reverse complement strand
GGTCCTCCCACGCATGCACTCAAACTTTATTTTGTCTAGCATCGGACACACCTATATATATCTATACATCTATACACCTATATAGTGTGCGAATAACTTTGAAAGTTGCTCGTTGGATGAAGCCAATCTGACGGTACAGAGATGGAAAATCCGAGCACTACTGGCCGTTGGATATCATCTACATTCCACCAGATTTTGCCGCATGTACAATCTAGAAGACTCCATGGTTGAACTTAAGCATAATGCACAACCTCAAAACACAAGCACTTCTCCTTTGTTCTCTAGAATCTTCCATATCTTAATTGCCCAAACTTTTTTTCTAAATGAATTGTCACTTTTTGTTTTTACCTTTCTAATGCACAATTCCATGAATCTTAAAATAGATTTTTTATAAAACTAATTGATTTTGGATGAGATGAACTATAAGAATTAAACGAACATCTACATCATGCATATCTGGGAGAAGAGGCAGGAAACCGATGAGAGGAGTGGCGAGAAACAGTAGCCTGTGTTGAATGAAAACCTAGTAGAGAAGGAAGCGTGAGCTACACGATGCATGCGCATAGTGCTTACCCATGTACTGCATGTGCTGTCGAAAGGGCTCAGGGTTGCTGTTCGATCTGGGGGCATCCAATGGCGCACATGTACGATCCGTGGGGTTTGGGTTCTGGCCAGTCAGAACGCACGACTCAGATTGCACGTGCAGCGGGGGATATCATACGGAAACCAACATTCGGTGGAAACAGGTGAAAACCACGAGAAAAAGATGTTTTGAAGTTTCAAAAAAAATGAAAAAATGCGGCATGTTAAGAGGATGATGTTTTATTGCCACACAAAATTTCAAGTTCAAACACATTACGAGATGTGAGCTATGAAAAAGAAAAAAATCAGTGTTGAAAGGTGCGGAATAGTAATGTCACCATTCAGGGCTGAATTTGTCTTTTTCATAGCTCACATCTCGTAATGTTTTTCAACTCGAAATTTTGTGTCGCAATAAAACATCACCTTCTTAACATCCCACATTTTTTTCATATTTTTGTGAAACTTTAAAATATGGTTTCCACGAAGTTTTCATTGAATATCGGCTTTCGTGAGTGAACCGTGTGCTATTTGAAAACATTTTGTGAGAAGAATCTCGATTTTTAAATCCCCGCAAATCCAAAACTAAGCCGGAAATCGTGAAACCTGCCATGGTGTCATGACATGGTACTTATATGTCGAGGAATTTTTTTCGTCCATTGTGGTGCAAGTTTTATTACAAGCCTCTTACAAACCAGAGCTTCTCTCAAAGAAGACTCATGGTTCCGATAGGGAAATGTGTCCCCCTTGTGGGTGAAACGTAATCATTGCCTCTGTTTGCCTTGTATTTTCTTCTACGGGCAACATGGAACGACAGGATATCCGTGTTGAAATTTAAACTTATTCAGGGTTCGTTTGGCCTTTTTATACACTAGTTGAGTTTTCTAGGCATTTAATGTCCATAATTCAAATCTGAACTACAAATACATGCTCCAGTTCACCAAAATGGCTAGAAAATTTATACATGTGTCCTTAGGTGCATGTTTAGGCCCCATGCTAGGAATGGGAACGAATTACAACCATACCGGTGTCATGGCTCGTCCTCAAACATTTCGAATCTCGGTTTTAAGTCCCCATAAATCCTAAACTCACCAGAAAGTCATCAAAGGTGGCATGGTGTCACATCATGGCACATATATGTCATGGTAAAAACATTGTCCAATTTGGGCCAAGCTTTATTACAAACCTCTTACAAAAACTGGAGCTTCTCTCAAATAAGCCTCGTGGTTCCGATAGGGAAACATGTTCCCCTTGTGGGCGAAACGTAATCACCACCTCTTTTCGCCTTGTATTTTCTTCCATAGGCAACATGGAACGACATGATATCCGTGCTGAAATTTAAACTTATTCAAGGTTCGTTTGGCCTTTTTATACACTAATTGAGTTTCCAAGGCATTTAATGTCCATAATTCAAATGTAAACTACAAATACATGCTCTAGTTCACCAAAATGGCCAGAAAAATTATACATGTGCCCTTGGGTGCATGTTTAGGTCTCATGCCAGGAATGGGAATGAATTACAACCGTACCGGTGTCCTGGCTCGTCCTCAAATATTTCGAATCTCGGTTTTTAAGTCCCCATAAATCCTAAACTCACCAGAAAGTCATCAAAGGTGGCATGGTGTCACGTCATGGCACATATATGTCGTGGTAAAAACATTGCCAATTTGGGCCAAGCTCTATTACAAACCTCTTACAAACCGGAGCCTGTCGCAGGAACCCTCGTGGTTTCGATAGGGAAACGTGTCCCCTTGTGGGCCAAACGATAATCACTCCCTCTGCTAGCGTCGTATTTTCTTCTACACGTGACACAGAACAACTGGAGATTCACGCTGAACTTTGAAATTATTCAGGGTTCGTTTGACCTTTTTTATTCATTAATTGAGTTTTCTAGGCATTTAATGTCCATAATTCAAATCCGAACTACAAATGCATGCTCCAGTGCACCAAAATGGGTACAAAAAACATACATGTTTCCTTGGGGTGCATGGTAAGGTCCCATGGAACGAATGGGAATGAATTCAACTATCTCGCCGTCCTAGCTTGGCCACAAACATTGTGAATCTCGGTTTTTAAATCTATGTAAATCCAAAACTCACCAGGAAATCATGAAACTTAGCATGGTGTCACTACATGGTACATATAATTGTCCAATTTGGGCGAAGCTATATTACAAGCCTTTTACAAACCGGAGCCTGTCGCAACCCTCATGGTTCTGGTAGGGAAACATGCCCCTCTTGTGGGTGAAACGATAATCGCTGCCTCTTCTCACCTTGAACTTTGTTTTCTACAGGCAACATAGAATAACAGGAGTGTCGGGCTGAAATTTGAAACTGTTCAGGGTTCGTTTGGCCATTGTATATATATTACTAATTACTAAGTTTTATATGCATTTAATGTAGTCCATAATTCAAATTGAACTACAATCACATGCTCCAGTGAAGCAAATGGGTGTGAAATCATACATGTGTCATTGGGTGCATGTTTAAGTCTTATTTAAGGAATGGGGATGAATTACAAACTTCTCGTCATCCTGAAACATTGAGAATCTCGGTTTTTAAATCCCAGTAAATCAAAAAGTCACCCAAAAACTTGAAACTTGGCATAGTTTCATAACATGGCATATATATGTTGTGGTAAAAAATCGTTCAGTTTGAGAAGAGGCACACACATTAGTAGCCAACGAAGTCCTTTTTGAAACAAAAAACTGACACGTTAATATCGCAAACGGTTGTATTATATTAACCGTGTCGAAATTTAACCATACTCGGGGCATGTTGCAACTGTTTGATTAGACGGGACGAGCGTGAGAAGTCCGCCGTGCAGGCTCGACAGGACGCGTGCGAGCAGTCTGCCGCACAGGTTTGATGCGACGCGTGCATCCTGTCCACCTCACAGGCTCGACGGGACACGTGCGAGCAGCAAGGCCGCCCATGCTCACCTGGAAGCGAGCTCTTTAACCTCCATGCACCAGCCGCTGCTCGCCTCGCTCACAACTTCTCCAATAATGGGTTAATTAAAGCACCTAGATGGAGGGTGTTTGCTTGCGATCCCATGGCAGCATTTGCTTTTTTCATGTTTTCAACTAGTATTCTGCCCTAATTTAAATTGCCACATAGGGCAACGGATAACACGACCACAAATAAAGTGGCAACGGATAATATGACGACAAATTTACAATGGCGCAGATAATAATTGTCTTACATATTTCGGATATTTTAAAATGCCACATGCGGCGAAGCCCGGAAGACACGGGGGCAAGATAAGAAGGAAATTGTAGACAACGATCTGGGTCGCTACTGTCTCTACTCGTTGATGGATCGCCGGGCAGCTAAATCCTCCAGCTCCTTCTTCAATTCCTCATGACTTTGCTTGAAAGCAGCCACGGATTCCTCCACCTCCTGCTCGCGCTCGATCCGGAGCTTCCTCAAGCCACCCATCAGTTCCTCGACGATCGCTTTCAGCGTCATCTCCAAGGCACTGCTCTGCTCATGCAGCATCTTCCAGCCGGCGGCCTCCTCCTCCTTCTCGGCGACCAACTTGAGGAGATTCGCATTGTCACCCATGAGTTGCTCGACGAGGCCGGTCGCCTTGTCAACCGAGGCATCGCTGATCTTGAGCAGCTTCATCAAGCTGTCGACCAGCTCTTGATGCGTAGTGATGCCAGCGAGAATGTCGTCATCGCCAGTGAAGGACTTCAGGAACACCGGCTCGTAGTGATGGCCGACGCCGTGAATGCACCTGTGAGAGCCCCCGCGTTCCCGTGAGAGCTCATTCGAGGGCTCCGCGGCGTGCCGGGACATCTTTGTTGCGACTGCGGCTTTGCGGCGGGAACTCTCTAGTGCTTCCGCGGTCTTGGTCTTTGCTGCTTGGTTATATGTCCACCCTAAACTCCTCCTACCGGTCATGGCGGAACGACTTGACAAAAAAAACTAGTTTTGTGGGTGATGAGGAGAGAAACTGTGAAGTAATTTTCGAGTGGGTAGTTTTTATAGCCCGGTGCTAAGTGTGAACACATATTATTTTGATAGGTGTGAACAAATTTGCAATTACTTACTGCGAGAAACAAGGTCAAAATTTATTGATGGCAGAAGGTTGACCACGTGGTTGCTCGCCCGCGGTCCGCTCCACTCCGGCGTCCCTCTGCGCTCTGCTCGTCGTTGAGGCAAAGTTACAATGGAAATGGTTAATATTCTTAATAATTATCTTACATATTCAGGATAATTTCAAATGCCAAATGCGGCAAGGCCCAGAACACTCACAACCTACATATGCATACAATTATAATAAAATATAAGCTAAAAGGCTGAGCTGGCGGCCTTCCGACGATGGTCTTCTCGGACTCCATGATCAGCATAGCACCCTTGCAACCGTTCACTCCGAGTGTACTAACCCGCCTCTGCCTATGCGGAGCTGCAGGTGCTGGGAGGCTCTTGGGCTTGCTGGGCCTCTTCCAGAAGAGCTTGACAGCATGCAATCGTGCGCATGACAACTTCGCGGAATCGCTCCATTTCCATGTCTCAGGCCTGGTAGCAAATTTCGTCGATCAACTGCATCCTCAACATATCACGTTGGCGATGTTCTACTTCGTCGGGGACGTCAACTCCACCAAGGATGCGCTCGAGCCTAGCCACCACATCATCGAGATCAAGGTTGACATGGCCGCCACGGGCAATGATGAAGCTGCATGCTGCCTTTGTCTTGACTGAATCGCAGAGGTCCTCTGCCCATTCATTGCGGGGCATCAAGCTCTCGATGAGCACTAGTGACGGTGGTTCTTCGGGTGGGTCGTCGATCATGCCGCCGAGCAGCTCTGGATCTTTTGCATGGTGGATGGCAAACTGCTCATCACACCTCCTCTCCAATATGTCGATTGTGCTCCCAAGGACTATGACGCCGATATCGCTATCGATGGGCCATGGTGCCTGCACCGGCCGATGAAGCTCTTGCTCCCCGACCTGCTCCGGCTTGTTCTCCTCGCCGAAGATGTAACGCGGGTAGGCGTCGACGTCGAAGCTTTGGTCGTTGCCTGGCATGCTTGGAATAACTGATGGTAGATGGGTGAGGACTAGATCTTCGCAATGTCACGGCGGTGCGTTGCCGTCTGGGTTATATGTAGCAAGCCGTTAGCTGGTGGCGGGAAACCGGTGAGGGAATAGGCGTGGATTTTACAATTCACCCATGTGGAGCACGGGAAGCATTCGCTGGAGCGCGGGAAGACTAAGTGGAGCACACACACAACCCGAATATCGTACCTGGTGCCATGTGTTATTTATCACACAAGTGTTAACATAAGGAAATGCATGTGTAACTTACTAATCATCGCACACGAGTACCTGCAGACGCATTGTGTGCGATACTCCTAGCCACCGCAAGCAACTAGTTTGCATTTTTCAAAGTTTTTTGTACACACAAAATCGCACACGTACTAACTGTATTAACCATCTGTGTTGTAAATTCTCATCGCAAGCAGTTCATCCGAGTCGGCTATTTGCCACGTATCACACACATCTTGTTAAGTTGAACCATTTCTGTTGCGTTCGCTAATCGAAAACAGTTCGTCCGAGTGAACCGTATGCCCTATATCACACACACCTTGATCTGGCTAACCGTTTACGTTGCACTCCCTAATAGCAAACGGTTCATCGAAGCGAACTGTATGCCATATATCGCACACACATTGATATGGCTGCTTGTTTCTGTTGTTCTGCCTCATCGCAAACAGTTTGAACGGTTTAACCGTGTGCCCTGCATCGCACACGCAACTAAAATATAAACTGTGTTTGATGCATCCTCCATTGCAAACATTTTGATGCTTTTTTGACAGTTTTTTACATCCCCGTTTGTGATTAATGCATCACACATTGTTTCGTCAAAGGGTCTGTGATCGTAGTGTTGCGTTAGCAGCATCCTGAAGTAGTAAACCTGCCTTGCAGGAAATATTTAACTTTATTCAAATTATAGAAGAGAGTCTCCCACAAGCTTGGGGGAGGCTTTGCCAATTACTTAATGCTTTGCCTGATCATCCTATTAAGAAAAATGAAATACTTGATATCTTCTATAATTGACTAACCGATGTTTCTAGGGATTTCCTAGATAGTTGTGCTGATTGTGTTTTCATGGAATGAACTATTGGACACGTTGAATAATTATTGAATAATATATTGAAAAATTATGATGATTGGACTCTTCCTAAACCACCAGCTAAACCCACTCCGAAGAAGAGGGGTATATTATATCTCAGTCCTGAAGATATGCAAGAGGCAAAGAAATCTATGAAGGAAAAAAGTATTAAAGCTAAGGATGTTAAAAATTTAAATTCTATTGAAGAAATACATGGGCTTATTACACCACCACTGCCTAAGGCGGTAGAGGTAAATTCTCTAATGAAGTTCAATGATAATGGCAATCCTCACAATATGCATCCTAGCCAATGCCTTTATGAGTTTGAAAACTATATTAGAAAACAAGATCATTTCAATGCAAATGTTATGAAATAGTTGAAATACAATTCTGATATGATTGCTCACTTGAGTGACTTGTTATTTAGAATCTCAAATGATGTTGGTGTTAGAAAGCATGTTTCTATGATACACACCTAGTTAGAACAAGTTGCTAAATTTCAAAGAGAATTGCTTGATGAAATGAATAATAATAATATACATGAATTTGTTGTTAGAGTTGCAACTAGAGAAGGTAAAATGACTTAGGAACCACTTTATCCCGAGGGACACCCAAAAAGAATTGTACATGATTCACAAAGAGCTAACACTAGTGCACCTAGTTCTAAAAAGAAAAAGAGGAAGAAAAATGATAAAACTATGCATGCTCCTAGTGAACCTGAAATAGAGAAACCTCCTGATAATGATAATAAAACTTCTATCTCTGATGCTGAAACTCGGTCCGGTAATGAACATTCACCTTGTGATAATAAAAAAGATAATGCTGATGTTCATGAAGACTCTCAACCTAATAATAATAAAGAACCAGACAATGATGTTGAGATAGAACCACCTATTGATCTTGATAACCCCCAACCTAAGAATAAAAGGTATGATAAAAGTGACTTTGTTGCTAGAAGACACGGTAAGGAAAGAGAACCGTGGGTTCAAAAACCTATGCCCTTTCCACCCAAGTCAACTAAAAAGAATGATGATGAAGAATTTGAACGCTTTGCTGAAATGCTGCGGCCAATCTTTTTGCGTACTCGCTTGACTGATATCTTAAAAATGCCTCCTTATGCAAAATATATGAAAGACATCATCACTAATAAGAGAAAAATACCGGAAGCTGAAATCTCCACTATGCTTGCTAATATATACTTTTAAAGATGGAGTTTCTAAAAAACTTGGAGATCCGGGAATACCAACTATACCTTGCTCCATCAAAAAGAATTATGTGAAAACTGATTTGTGTGATTTAGGAGCTGGTGTTGGTGTTAGTGTTATGCCTTTCTATTTATATAAAAGACTTGATTTGAATAAACCCACACCTACTGAAATATCTTTGCAAATGGCTGATAAATTAACTGTCATACCTATCAGTATTTGTGAAGATGTGCATGTTGTTGTTGCTAATATTACTATTTTGACTGACTTTGTTATACTTGAGATGCCCGAGGACGACAACATGTCGATTATCCTTGGTAGACCTTCTTGAATACTGCAAGGGCTGTTATTGATTGCAATAAAAGCAAAGTCACTTTTCATATCAATGGTAATGAGCATACGGTGCACTTTCTGAAGAAACAATTCCAAGTGAATGGTATTAATGTTATTGAAAAAACTCCAACAATCATTATTGGAAGTTTTCAAATACCTCTACCTACTGTCAAAAAGAAATATGAAATGCTTATTGTTGGGGCATTCATATCCACATTGAGGTAACTTAGTTATTCACGAAAGTTCTTCGGTTTCATGCTAATTGAAAGTGATTGTTAATAAGACTTGATCGACCTTATTAATGAATCATTTTTGAGCGATATGAAGTCAAGGAATTTAGTAAGCACTACCTTCTGCCCTACTTTTTGTTTTTTGTTTTTATTAGTTAAATAAAATAAAATGCCATGTTTTGTCTATTTTCTGATTTTCTCAGGCAATAAAAATGACCCAAAAATAAAAGTTCTCAAAATACAATGAAAATTTAATATGATTTTTTCTGAATTTTTGGTGTAAATAACATCAGAGGGAGGTGCACCAGGTGGGCACAACCTACCTGGGCACGCCAGGACCCCTGGGCGTGCCCTGGTGGGTAGTGGTCCCCACGTGGGCCCCCTCACTTATCTCTTTTACACCACATCATCACCTACCTCCGGAAAAAAAATCCCCATAGCTCTCTCTCGTGTTCTTGCTCTCAAGCCCGCAGATTTCGATCTCTTTGCTCGAAGCTCCGTTTCTGAAACTATTTCAGGGAATTGTTGCTTGGTATGTAACTCCACTGTTTGTCCAATTAGTTTATGTTTTAGTGGTTTATATTTTGAATAATTAGCTACTTTTGGTGTTGCTGTAGATGAACTTGCATGTTAAATTCTTAGAGTTCTAAGTAGTTTGAATGCTTGCTATGGCCTCTATGTATCCCTATGAGTAGTTGGTATTATTTTTGTGAAGTTTTGTCGAAAAAATTTTGTGGGCTAATAAATTTCAAAATTTTTGTTCATAGGAAAACCATGAATATCTTTAGGAAGTTTGGCTCCAAGAAGAACTCCAAGGGTGTTATTGGGGAGTCATCTGACAGTGACCTCCATCCTGGGAGGTTGGCGGAAGTACGGCCATGCGAATGACCGCACACCCAGTTCATGGAAGAGGCTGGAATCCTTCAGGAGTTCACACAACTAGTGGACCCGTTGCGCCAAATGGCGCAGAGGCACACTAAATCCATGTCTGGGATGAAACAACCATCCATGGTTTAATCTCCTTTAATAGAAAACATGGTGGATTGTTGTCTACAATGAGATGTATATAGACATTTTAATTTGATAGCACAAAATATTCGCTACCATGTTCGCATTGAAAATATTTGCATTTTTCACTGACTGTGTGTTGGAGCAAAAAATAAATAAGCTTTTGTTTAAAAATATATGTACCTTTAAAGTGATCACTGGAAAAAGGATCTCACTTGTACCAACAGAACATGATGTGGTCCATAAACATACTAAATGTCCTCTGAATTCATTGGTTCAAATATCATGGCTCCACAGGATGGTCACGCAAAAAAAACACTACTTCATGAGACTTAGCAGCAAACATGCAATGCACAAAAATGATCAAATGGTTAATAAACCTGCCATTCGTCCTGAAGCTAGTTCGGTAAGAAAGAACATTTAGCGAAGTAAGATGGAGATTTTCTAAGCTTGTGGCAAGCATGCAATGTGTAGGACTGGATAAATCATTAATGGTGTTTTGGGGAACAATAGAAGTAAGCACTCATCGTCCATTCCGAATAAAAACTTCGCATTATCAAAAATCCATAATCAAGAAATGCAAAATAGATGCCACACCTCAACATAAATCTTGCTCGGTAGGGAATACATGAACTATCCATTTTGTTGTAAAACAAAATAACTGACATGACGTCATACATATCTTTCTTCATTTTATCCAAGAACTTGGTGGCAGTAATCCACTCCTTCCAATCGAAGAAAAATGTAAAGGAAAAAAGAAGATGAGGCAGTATGTACCCTTGCCACTGGCTAGGAGAATCTCAGCATAGGAACAAGAGAAGTTTGAGATATAATCCAACTGGAGCAGTAAAGAGAATACCAATCTAGCCTAGCACTACACAGAAGAAAGAGGTGGCACTGATCATGCTTCATGACAAAATGATCCATAATTCTTTCTTGAACATCGTGTAACAAAAAGTAGGACATGAGAAAGTAATAACATTTTAGGTGAAAGGCTGAATATGTTTAGGCTGGATAAAAAAGAAAAGTCCCACTGAGAAGAGCTGCTTCTCATAAAGATCTAAACAAATCCCAACCAACTTGATGGTCTGTCCTAAAATATTCTACCTTTTCATGATAAGCAGGTTAATCGTGCACAAACAAGATAATTGATATTCCAACAAACGACAGCTAGCTTTCAACTACACAAGATCCCTGTAGTTCTAGTTTTGGTTGCAAGGCTGTCACAAGATCCCTGCAGTTTTAGTTTTGGTTTGGTTGCAAGGCTGTTAGACTTATACTAATTTCAGAAGTTCAGATATAGTAAAATTCGTACAAAACAGAACATCTGAACTGCACAAGAACTCTGTAGTTTTAGATCATATAAAAACAAAGCACAATAGGACTATCCCTGAAAATGAAGTACAGAAGGGTCATTTTCTGAACGATACAAGTACTATGCTTCTTATCAAATTAGCCACTGTAAGCTCTCAGTTCACCGGTAGAGAAAAGGTTAATTTATCCTTTGTGGTACACATATTGTATTGTATATGCGATAGTCTATGCTTTAAGTCAAACATTTATCATTCATCATAACAAAAGATTCACATCTAGTATGTTCATTTATGTTCCATAATGGATTGCAAACTAAGAGTCGTTATAAAGAATTTGTAGGTATCAAAGAGGGAAAGTTGTACCACCAATTATCAAAACCACTTAAATGAGGTCACCAAGGTGGGAAGGGAGGGAGGGAGGGAAGGAGAGAGATACCATTTTGCTGGGCTAACATCAGGTTGATAATAGGTGGAGGCATTGGGATTCCAGGAAGCACCGCCTCCCAGTACACCTTTAGTATCTCCTCAGAGTTTGGCATCGCCGTTGTGACCGCATCGGCGAAACTCACAAGCCAGACCCCCTCTCCTCCAGTGACCCGCGTGCATCAGAGAAGACGGGTAATTTTCAGGAGCGAGAGGTTGGGTATATTATACAAAACACTACTGTAACATGTGAGTAGGAACAGGATGACCCCAGGTTGCAATCAAGAACCACCGAATTAAGAATCTACAATGAGTAAAAGAAATTACATACTGAGAAACCCCAACAATTAGGCAATCCATTCCCAGACATGATTAATTCACAAGCCCAATTTGCATTATACCTCACAGCCGGAACAGTGGTGGTTGCAACACTTCTATATGCTAGCACAGAGCATCCAACTCTTAGTCCGCACTCCGCACCCTGTATCCACCCGAGCAGAACCAGGTCAAACAAATGAAGAATGGAAAAAAGAGAAAACTTCGAACATGCTGCAAGAGCTGGTACTGAGACGAGGAGTCGAGTGTGGATATGTCGACTGAGAGCTCGTGCACCAGCTGCAGTCGTCGTCAGCTACCCGCTGAGGCTGCCGTATGAGCCGGTTGTCGTCGAATCATGAAAGAGGGTGTCGAGTGTGACCGTCGTTCTGTCACCTCGGGAAGCCGACGAGGCCGGCATCGAGTGCCAGGTGAGACAAGATCCCATGAGGCGTGCGCAACCGAGCTCTGGGCAACCGCACCCCCATAGCCAAACTCGCCACGCGTGCGCAGTCTGAAGCTCCGGGGTAGCCGCTCCCCTACAGCCGACCTCGCTGCTCTAAACATGCCATGTCAGCCTCTTGACCCTCCCCAGCTTGCCAACCCTCGATGTGAAGAACCCACCGCCCCTGATATCCCGCGGCGATGACCTGCACTGATCTAGAACCATCACACACGGCGGCGCGAATCCAGAACGTGGCGAAGCAGATGACGGAGCCAGCGTGCGAAGCCTCGATCCACTCCTTTCGTATGCTGGCCTTGCTCGCGTTGCTCCTCGAGAAACATGTTGTGAGGTAGGGCTGCCGGGAGGCCAGCGGCCGGAGACAAGGCGGTGGAGGAGACGAAGCAGCGAGACGAGAAGGCAGATCGGTGGCTAGGGAGGAGAAAGGAGGAGAGAGGGAAGGAGGGGGTGCACGGCTTGGGACGGGAGGGAACACTGTCTTCGCTGCACGTTCAGCGCTGCATCAAAAGCGAACACCCACACCCAGCCGCAGGACCCGGCATGGCGCACGACACGACGCACGACCCACGAGCCGGCTCTCTCCAACCCCAGATGATACACGAGCGAGAACAAAGGCAAGGCACATACCCGTGGGACCAGCAGCCAACTCGGCCCACCAGTCATAGTGCGAAAAGGCAGCAACGTGTGAGCATGTGTCAGTCCATCTCTTAACCACCGCAGATGATGCACGCACGGTGCATGCTTTTTGACTTCCCATGCGTTCGCTCGCACGGTTGGAGAGAGGGCTCAGCACCGGGTGGGATCCCTTTCTTACCGTCTTGTTCGCCTGCTCCTTTACTACCACTAGTAACCTTGCACGTGCAATGCACGTCTCATTTAACTTAAAATTTTGAATATGCAAAGCTTCAGTAAATTCCAATCCACATATAGCTACTTGTAATTCACTCTGCAATGATTTGTACCACCTTCAATATGCTCTGCGAGTTTGAAACCTGGTAGGATCCACTACTTCAGAAATCACAAACTTATATAAAGAAGCTATAGTACTGATTGTGTACTCTCGAGAAAACAAACTTGCATAAAGCTTATATCGACATTAAATCAATTGACATAAATTCTTTGTTGATAAATCAATAGAAACCTATTTAATATCATACGCTTATAGGGGGGTACTAGATCAGTATCAAATGCAACTTACCTTTTTTCTGGTCTAATGCACATATGCTTGTACCAATGACTGCTACCACATATATAAGCATATATATTGTGCGATGCTTAGAAGGGGCGTGCTTTCAAATTCCCAAGGAGAAGAGCACTTATATAGTCCGTCAAATCGGGTCAACAATTTAACATGCCTGTAGATGTCGAGTGATGTGAGTTGACTATAGACAAATAGCTAAATAAAGGAGATGAGGAAATTAATATTAGTAGTGTAATGAACTTCATACTGACTGCAAGTCACGTACATGTAGTCAAGTTGAAGTAGAAATCATTTTTCTTGGAACATAATTTGGTAGCACTTCATCATTGCCATGAAACCTGTAATTTCAAATGTCAGTCTTCAGATACACAATTGTTAATTTAAGTCTTAACTGAATCTCTGCAAGCAAGCATGATGGTTTTAGCATCAGATACATAAAGATTAGGATAACCTGGCATACAAATCACCTCAAATTAGGGTATACCAGGACTGCAAAATTCACAGTTGTAGCACGGTACTATATAGTATAGTGAGTAGCTTGTGCTTCAGGCCACCGACACACAACATACTGGAAACAGTAATACCCATCTGTTGACTTGTACCGGTGAAATGATGCAAAGAATAAGGTGAAGAGAGCATAGAGAGAAGGTCAGACAACATGTGATTACGACCGACTCCATTTGGTAAAGGAAATAGAGGATCCCTGCCCCCATCTAGAACCATCCATTATATAGTTTTAGTGTTCAAGTACGTTATTAAACCTTCCAATATGGATTAGACGACATCATCAGCAACCTGTCGTATGTCCATCGGAAGTATCAATTGGACTACTCTGAATGGGAAAGATAAAAATCCCCAAGGGTTAAATACCGGCGAACAAAATAATATCATAACAAAAAAAATTATGAGACATGCAAAACCACTACAATTTTCAAAGTATATAGCTAAATTCACTTTCATTTTTCACTTCTGTATGTATGCAAAAATGTAATAAGGGTTTTATAGACTTGTGGTACCTCTTTTAGTTTTTTTAGTGATGCGTCCTCAAAAGTATAGCAATTAAGAAAAGGCCGGCATGCCTGCAGTGGCGGAGGCGGGATTAGTGGGATTAGGATGTTGGGGAGGGCCGGTTGGAGCAGAAAACAAGGCAAATGCTGCATTGTTCATGTGTTTATTATGAACAAATCCATAGTATTGGGAGGGGGGCAGGGCCCCTTGCTGGTCATGTGTTCATCGCCACACAATGCCTGCAAATAAGAACAAAATTTTTTCTCACTACAATGACTTTGATAGTTAAATTTATCAGTACACATTTAACTGGGAATAGAAATATTTTAGATGATGTACTCCTAATCCCTCATTCGAACGGTTGATTACTTCATATGTTGATGAACCAAAAAAATGATAGGGGCACATACATACTCTTAAGTCAATTTATAAACCTTGATGGAGAAGGAGATGTTAACAAATAGACTGATATTTGTCACTTGTGACTGAAATTAGGTAATTCATAAAAGGATAAACTCTAAAAATTAGCAGAAAAGAGGAATATGGAACATTAGCATGGAGTTTTATAGTCGGAGATCTGATGGTGTAGATGACCATTGTTGAATTGTAGTTTGATCTATACCCTAACCACACACATAGTAAAGGTGGCAGTGGCTCCAGCGTCCACGAAGGCAGTGAAACTGGGACTCCGAAATATCCTTGTTTCCTTGTTCTGTGTTCAAGGGCTGCTCGAAAGGGTGGTATTTCAACAATTAGACAATAGCTAGCTGATTCATATCAACTCATAGCACGACAATAAAAGGCGATAAAAAACAGCAAACAAGAAAATGACATCTAAACGCTACACCACTCAAACAAATGCTTTTTTTTGGTATTCCAAACTGCAAGACTACAATGAACCTTGTACCCATCTGTTTATAAACAAGCATTTGTAGCTAATAATGGATCGATCAAACTGTGATAGAGAAACAAAATTGCATACAGAGTTGTAGCAAGGAACCAAAATCAAAGGGGTTCCTAACCCGGGTTGGGGAAACCTATCAAACTTGCAATCTGAGCAAGCTAAAAAGGCGATGAAATAAATCCTCTCACCTAAAGTAAGGAGGAAGCTTGCATGTGGTTGACAGTGAGGTGCAGAGGTTGAGGTTGTTGAACCAATCACACATGCAAAATTCAGGATTTTCTATTTCCTTGTGAGACACATACCTTGAATAATGAAAGAATGACATCGCAAGACACTGGACAATACATTTCAATTTAGCATGTAGAAATTGTTCTCCCAGTGGAAAACCTACAAGCATAGAAATATAGGACATCATGGTGAAGAATTTGAATAATATTCTTACTGAAGTACAGTGAGAGCAAAACATAGCACACAAAGCGTAAATAGAAGACCTCAATATTTCAGCATGAGTATTAAACTATTAATGGTAAATACAAATGAACAGTTTTGCATTTCATTGAAGATGCTCTAGCCATAGGGTGAAATTCATTTGAAAAATCTGAAAGCACACATTTGTTAACCATTGCCTTCGGAACTGAACACACACATCCAAAACACCTGAAATCTGGTTTCCATGATTCTTTGTGGTACACAGCTAAATTGTAAATGTATTAATATATTTCGTTGCTTATTTGGTTCTACAAAGAAAATTTTGGATACTATTGAGAACATCAGCACTATAAGCCTGTGATGCATACTGTCTATATTCCTACAGCATGTGCAAGTAAAATGCAAACACTGTGTCATGATAGGTTTTTTTTGCTTTGTGATGCGAAACCTCTCTTTCATCAGTCACATACAGAGTTGACGTTTCATCACTTAGAT
>NC_041390.1:244378153-244424988 GCF_002162155.2 Triticum dicoccoides | reverse complement strand
CGATCTTGCCTTATCAATTTCCTGTTGCTCTTGCTCCTCCCTCACATACTCGGATCCAATGTGATCCCCTCCTACTACAAGGAATCATGACTTGGACAAGAGAAGGTGCAGAACTGTGTATGTGAGAGAGGAAAAGTAGATCAGAGAAAGAAAGAGATGTACCTGCAGGTTTCATTCATCAACGATAAAAGGGTGTGGAGCTAGGGTCCCTCACCATCGGATGCAGGCACACCCCTTCGGAGAGGAGACACGCGGTCGGCATCTGCCTCCTCGCCGCGCACAACAGGGCCACCTCCCTCGCCCATGTCCTCACCAACACCTACACGGTGCTCGCCGACTGCGCCGTCCCTGGAGGGACTTCCCCTTCGCGGGGCACCTCTTCCTCGACGGAGGCGGCAGTGCATGGAGGAGGGATGGCGACGGCGGCGGACCGGGCGGCGCGCCGACGGCCCTGACGGCTCGGCTGGGCGCGGCGGCCCTGACGGCTCGACTCTCCTCTGGGCGTGGCGCGTTGTGGACGGGGCGGGGAGGGGCCGGACCGGGCAGCGCGTGGACGGGGAGGCTGGAGAGTGGGCGTGGCGGTCCAGCGGCGTGCAGACGGAGGCGGCGGTGGCTGGCGGGGAGTATGTGGGGGGAAGAGGTCGGGCAGGGGCCAAACTGCCCGAGGGCGTGGTCACGGGAGGGCGCTTTTTTTGACCGGACGTGTTTATGAGGATTGTAACCCAATGGCATGGTGGGTAATTAAAGCATAAAACATGTTTGATGTTTTGAAGCGATGTAGACCATCAGATTGTAGGTTTGAATAGATAGGATGATTTGGTTCTCTGCCCTCTCTTCATTTTATAGGGGTAGTAGATACGGGGCCATGAAGATTGGCCCGCATATAGGACTGGGTGTTCGGTTCCCTCGAACCGAACGGTGCGGTTCTTCGGTCTCTATACTAGATCGGTTTTGAGAAATCAATGACCAATCAGTTAATAAAAAATTGCCAAACCGAGGCTTCGGTGCACCGAGAGATCGGTTCGGTCATCGGGTGTGACCGAACATCACCGATATGTACAATTACATAATAAAAAGAGTAGCAGCAACAAGAATCTCTGTCAGACTGTGACTGAACATGCTGACAGTACAGTACTCAGTGCCTGTAGCTGCAGTACTGCATGCCTGCATGCATGCTTGCATGTTAAAAGCTAGCCTCCACGCCAACATTAGAAAATGATAGAATATGATTAGGGAGAGAGATCCCTTTTGGCATGTCTCGGAGTACTTACCAATTCTCTCATAGGAAGTAATAACAAAGTGAAAAGGTTAATAACAAACTGCGGTTCTGGAATAGACATAAGCATACCAAATTTGACTCAAAATATAGCATTCAAACAATAATTTAGCAGACGAACCAACTCAAGTCTCAAGACACGACAATAACAGTAAAGTTCAACAATAACTTAGCCCTCAGGACTTAATTTGGAAATAGGAAATAGATAGTAGCAGGCAGCATGCATATAAGAGCATTATCACTGCTTGGAATTCGCCAACATCTAAAGTTGGAAGCTTCACTTTTGCTCCAGCCTTCATCATTAAGCTATCCAAAACTTCTGCTCTGGCCTTCATTAACAAGTTATCCAGAACTACAACCAACAATACAACATGAGTGGTTCATATGAATAGATACACTCATAAATAAAGTTATGCTTTTTCCATTTCGAAATCTCACCAATTCTTAAGTAGGCTTTGCGGTGGTGGTGGACTTGGCATTGCTTTGCAGCTTAGCTTTCTCCTTGTGCTCCGCAATTAATTCTGAAAACAAAAATGGTGGAATCAAGCATTGTATAACCGCAAATGAACACAAACTAGACGATGCAAGGTTAATGTATTTGAGTTACCTTGTTCAAGCTTGGTGAGCACTTCGATGTTCTCTGCTATGCTGGGAGGAGTGCCATGTCGAAGCCAATCTTGAGTGCATACAAGAACTTCTACCATAAAAGGAGTAAGAGAAGTTCTGAAGTCATCAAGAATGCGCCCACTAGTGGAGAATGCAGACTCTCATGCAACTGTCGAAATGGGGATTGCCAAAGCATCACGAGCCAAGCATGCCAGTATAGGAAACCTGGATGAATTGATCTTCCACCAAAGTAACATGTCAAAGTTTGGGCCATCATCTTCAGTTTCCTCAGCAAGGAACTTGTCCAGCTCAGACTTGCTACTACTGCTACCTCCATTTTCCAACCTCATTTTTTGGCAATCAAAGACTTCATCATGCTTGCATGCCCTCCACTTGCAGATTCAGCTTCCTGGGTGGTTTGAGGCGACGCATTTTCTGGAGCATACATCACCCTATACTCTTCAAACAAATCTCGGAGACAAGTATTGATTGCAGCCCACACCTTAGGCCCTTTGTCATCCCCATACATTTCCAAAATGGCAAGATGTGTGTATTCTGCAAGCTTGTATCTGCGATTCAACAATAGATAAATTTAATATGTGCTGCTAGATAAGAAGAGAGATCACCTAATAAAAAAACAGATTACAATACTTGAATTGTTTTACCTTGGATCAAGTGATGTTGCAATGAAAATCAGCAAGTTCATGTTATCCTTTTCCTTCCCCTTCTTCTTGGGATCGGGCTCATGCCAATTACCCCGGTATTAGTCATACTTCTCCTTCATCCTCTCTGCCATTGAAATTTTCAAACCATCCCCACTGTCCATCCATTTTTTCACTAATATATTCACCTCACCAATCTCATGGAAAAAACTGTGAGCAGTCACATGTAGTGAGGTAGAAACACGAGTTGTTAGATCGGCAAAATGTGCAAGAAATTCTGCCAACTTGTTCACATTCTCCCAATCCTGCTCTTCTGGAACTCCAGGGCCCTTGTCCTTACCTTTGTCACTAAGTAGATCAATTGCATAGTACGGATCCTCATCAACATACCTTGCAAAGACTTTCTCATAGCTAGCAGCAGCCTTCAACATATAATATGTAGAATTCCACCTAGTGGTCACATCAAGGATTAAGAAAACTTTAGTGTTAACCTTCTCTAGGTCAGCACATTCTTTGAACTTAGTCAACCTACTTGGGCTATTCCTCACATATCTAACAGCTGCACGCACACGCTTGACTGAAGTATCAACTTCTTTTAGACCATCAGTAACTATTAAGTTGACAATGTGGGCAGCACACCTCATGTGGAGATATTTGCCTTCAGATATGCAAGTCTTAGCTTTATTCAATTCCTTTTTCATATAACCAATTCCACCATCATTGTTACTAGCATTATCAACAGTAATGGTCGTGACCTTCTCTATCCCCCAATCGATCAAGGTTTTTTGCAAGTATTTCCCAATATCATCTCCCTTATGACTCTTAACATTGAAAAGACCAATCACTTTCTTGTGAAGTTTCCAGTCTTTACAAATGAAGTGGGCAGTAACAGTCATGTAGCTATCCTTTTGTTGAGAAGACCAACAATCAGTGGTGAGACACACTCTTTCACAATGTTCTTTAAAGAAAAGTTTCAGTTTAGCCTTCTCTTCAAAATATTTGCCAACAATGTCCCTAGTGCATGTTCTCCTAGATGGAACTAAGAAACGTGGGCATGCTACAGACATAAACTTCTTGAACCCAGCTTTTTCACAAAATGCAAACGGGAGTTCATCCTCTATCATCATTTCAACAAGAGCAGCCCTAATAGCATCAGGATCATATTTCCAAGTACTAACACTATCACCCTGATTATATTGCAACACAGCTTGCTTATCATCACCAATATTTCTATGAGGATTACGCTTGCAAATATTAAAATGTTTGCGCAAAGCAGATGTACCATTAACAATAGTATGGGCGTTGATATCACTCTTGCAGTAGTTGCATTTTCCTTTCTGTAAAACACCATTGATCATGACCTTTTCAAAGTGGTTCCACATCTCTGATCTTGATGCCATCTGCTTCCGGGTGTCTTTCTTTTCATTGTCATCCCCCTTCACAACTTTTGCCTTGCCAGTCCCCTGTTTGTCATCCTCCTTCCTTGCTTCCGCTGCTTGCACAATCTCAACATCATGATCACTTCCAGCGGCCTTCTCGACGTCTATAGGTACTACACCAACTGCTGTTAGAGCTGAAGAAGGCACAACAGTCTCTGTCCCCACGATCTCTTGAACCTCGGACGACATCTACAGTCAAACCAAATTTCACTGTCAACAAGTATTCCACATAAACAAATCGAACCAGATGGCTGACAATGAAGAATGGTAGTACAGTACTATGATTCTGCAACTATTTAAGGCCACGTTTTCATCAACAGTTCAACACAAGAATGATTTCTCTAACTAGACTGACATCAGATGCAATAATACAAGCACTATAGTACAGAACAATTTTCAAATTCGACCGCGTTTCAGATTTTTTAGATGGGAAAAAATGAACACATGATTGAAATAGAGGAGAGGGGACTTACGTTGCAGCTAGGCAGCCTTGCAGAATCGTCCTATGGGCGTAGCCGCGTAGATCCACAGTTCCTCAGTAGGATGGCGCGAGCAGCGCTGCCGGCAACACTGCTATGGATCCGTCTCCAACTAGCCGGCTAGGATTCAGAGCTCCTCATCCCCGCCTCCCCGGTCATTGACTCGCCATCCCAGCAGGCGTTGCAGACAGTATAAAAGGACGGGGCACCATCGGGAACTCCAGAAGGGACAGAAGCTTAAGCATCAAGCAATAAACACCATGCGGGAAGTGAGGAGGCGGCGAATGGAATCGCAGAGGTCAGACGGGAGGCAGCGGCGGCTCACTCGCTACCTCGAATCATCACGCATGCGGCTGCAGGGGATTAGGGCAAGGTCTGTAGCGATAGCATATGGGCCGGCTGGCTGGGCTGGGCCTCTATTTTACTCGGTGTTCGGTCAGTTTGGTTGACCGAGGGGTAAACCCGAATTCACCGAAGTAAATTCGATTTTCCAAATATGCTAACCGATCGCGCTACCAAAGCTCTCGGTTTCGGTGTGTTCAGCTTCGGTGCCGGTTATTTCGGTTCGGTACATTAGTTTTCGGGTTATATGCCCAGCCCTACCCGCATGTCATTTGACCTGGGTCATTTTTTGTGCGTGTTTTTTGACATCCCCAACGTCCCATGTGCCTGCTCGCGAGATATTTTGCCCGTCCACATTCTCTCTCTCCAACCGCAGATGGCAGGCGAGGCACGCACAACGCGCACTATCCATCGGTCAACCAGGGCCCCACACACATGAATCGGCCGCCCAACCCCTCTCTCTCTCCAAATACGGACAAGACGTAACACCACACACACAGAAAAACAACCAAGTCCATCCATCGACGTGCGGGACTAGTAGCAACATGGCCCACCAGTCATCATGAGGAGGGCGTGCAAAACGAGTGCGGATGCATCGGCCAACCCCTTCACGGCCCACCGACGCACGCACACCGCGGTCAGCGCGGACAAGCCACGCGATGTGTGAAGAGTGGTCACTGGAGATTTTCAAACCCAGCCAATAAGAGAACTCACTGAGCCCACCAGTCATCGGCTTCCACACATGACTGCTGAGTCAAAATAGCAAGTGAAAATCGAACAACAACCACATGCGCGTTGACCCGACCAAAACCAATCGGACGAACACGCGTGGTGCAAAAACGATGAGGCCTCAGGAGAGCAGGCCGGCTAGGCTTCTTATATGTTAGAATATGCTGCTAATGCCGGCCTGACTGACTTCATTGTAGCTGAATGCGAACAGTATCATCTCCTCACAAACTCCTTTGTTCAAAGCTTTACTTTCCTCTCTAGGAATAATCCTTCTGAAGTGCAATTTGATTTATATGCTGAAACCCATCAGATACCATTTACTGGATTTTGTAACATATGCATGATCCCTTCTGATGTGAGCTTAGCTGAGACTAGGCCGGCAGAGTTTGAGGCATTTTATCGTACTTTGACAGTGGGAGATGAGAGAGGGGTGTCGGCCGTCACTGCCACTAGCATACACTTTTCTTCAGTGCATTATTTTACTCTATTTATCGCTAAGTGTTTGCTTGCTAGACAAAAGGTGGGTGTGCTCAGCACACCAAACTTTGTTGTTCTATGTCGCGCACTAGAGAGCGACACCACTTATAGCTTGGGAGATATTGTGGCACGTCGCCTCCACATTAATAGGTCCAAGGGTAAAATACATGGTGGGATTTTTGCTACTCGTTTGGAGGCTCACTTCGAGGTTGAGATACGCCTTCATGATTACCCTCTAACCAAGGTTTACCTAGACCGTGAGGCCATGGATCACCATCATTTTACTGATATCGAGTCTCCTAACATCCTGTTCCATATAACCTGGTTTTCAGCATCATCACTCGTGATGTTATTCCATTACCTGCTCCTTCTTTGTTTGATCCTGTTGTGAAGGACGGATATAGGATTATGCCTGCGGACATCATCGCCTACCGGAACAATAAGGCTGCTGCAGAGGAGGAGGAAGAGCCTCAGCAGTGGTATCAGTGGATACCCGCTCCTCAGTACCCCAACTACTATCCATGCTTCTGATCGATTACCAAGTTAGGACAAAAGCCTAAGCTTGGGGGAGTACGTGTTTCTCACCGACATTACATTCATGTCCACTTATTCCATTTGTCGGTGTTCACACTTTTTCATTGTATCATCCATGCTTAATTTATTTTCTTCTTTGTTCTTGTGTGTTTGAAAAACTTTAGAAAAACCAAAAAAATTAGTTGTAGTTAGTTTACTTTCTATGTATGCTTAGCTGTAATATTAAAAAGAAAACCCAAAAAGATTTCCTTGTTCTTCTTTTGCTTGTTGGGAGTTTTCCCGTGTAAATAGTTTTGCTCATTTTTGCTTTCCTTTTTTATTTCCTTGTTCAAGAAAACCAAGAACTCCAAAAATATTTCAGTGTGTTTCTCTAATTTTCTTTTCCTTTATTTAGAGTTGTACCGAGGAGAAGACCACGATGAAAATGTTAAGTGGCTCTCATATGAATAACTGTTGAACTAATAAAGAGCCCATTTTACCTTGTCTTCTCCTGTTGAATAAAATGTTTGCAGATTTCAGCTTAGTCCATGGCACTCTTGCACTATTATTATTTTCACATCATTCGCTCATGCAAGTGAAAGGCAATAATGATGATATTCGATAAACTGGCCGTGGCAGAGAGAAACTGTCGGCATTCTGGGAACGGGGGTCCCCAGACATGCCTGCCTGCGGCCCGCAGCGTGGCTCCACCAGCGGCCCCGTACGGCCCATCTTCACCAGCAAACATTCAAGACCCTCGCGAGGGGCCAGGCCTCGCTAGGAGGACGACGCAAGACCTCCTCAGGGGCGGCCTCACCAGGCTGGCTCGTGAGGGGCAGAGAGATCATGTCAAAGGACACCTCATGAGGTTCCTGTGACGCAAGCCATGATGACTGGAACCAGGCAGGCGCCAGGTGGGTGCCAGCGCGCGCAGTGTCCTTGTTTCCTCTTTGGTGCTAAAGGGGCAAGTGCAGACGAGGAGTCCCGAGGCATTAGGCAAAGGTTTCCATATCGGTGCAACAAGACCAAGACTAGTAGGACGGCAAGACGGAGGTCACCGTGGAGCCCAAGACGGCGTCACCACTAGAGTCTTTGGCAGATGAAGACTACTTTTGTCAGGATAGCTTGTACTAATTGTCTCCCTTCGAATCTGGCCATTGTAGGATCCCTTCCCGCTCAATATTTGGGAAGGGGACCAGGGACTCTATAAATAGGACTAGCCACCACCATGAAAAGGGGGAGATTCCGATCTTCAACCACACAAGCACACCAAGCACAAGGACACCTCTCCTCGCGAGGTTGTTCTTCCCTTGTACTGTTCATCCTCAGCCCAAGAGGCAATCCACCACACCACACTAGAGTAGGGTATTACACCACAACGGTGGCCCGAACTAGTATAAATCTTGTGTCTCGTGTTCTTTGGGTTCATTGAGCTAGGCCGTGAGATCGTAGAGCGTGCGAGCTAGGGACGGGGAAAGATCTTCATGCGCACCCCAGTGTTTGAATCTCAAGGGTTTTGCCGGAACCCGAAATCCGACATTTGGCGTGCCAGGTAGGGGTGCGCTGAAGCTTTCCCCTTCGTCGATCCGCGCTTCACCGCTTTGCCAAGTTCATGGCCGATGCTCGTCGGGCCCGCGCTGAGCGCCGGGATGCTCTCGCCACCCGCGTCGCTCAGACCGCCCCTGTCGGTAGACCTCCCCATCATTCTCCGTCACCCGCCGCCTACACTGCCACCAGCCCGGCGGCAAACGAGCAGCAAACCTCTTCACTGCACCCCTCTGTGCGGCGAGATGGTCGCACTGCCACCCCGTCGCTGGCTCCGGCCGCCTCATCGTCTCACGCTCACTGCGCCCCCACGGACGCACAGGCCATGCTGCTCATGGCACGCGAGTTCCTGCGCTACCGCCCGATCAGTGACCTCTACGAGGACTAGTAGGACCGCATCGCCGAGCTCGTCAGCGCCGCGGGAGGCTCTCCTGCACCATCCCTCTCGCTGCCTCGCCCGCCCCCGGCTGCGGGCGATGTGGCTCACGGAGCTCCACCCCCTCAGCACCAAGATGGCGCCCTCGCGCTGAGGCGCGCGGCTTAGGGAGCGCCTCAGCCTCCCCCGCGTCAAGATGACGTCCTCGCACCAAGATGCGCGGCCCAGCAGCGTGATCCTCCGCGCCGTGTGCCCCCGCGCGAAGAAAGAAGTTGCCAGGAGGTCCCCCGTCCGCAAGAAGATGCTCCACCACTCCCAGCACCACCACGTCAGGATCGCTTGCTGTGGCAGGGCCATGTGCCACTTGCCGTGGAAGCACAGGGATGCCAAGGTCAAGCTCCGCCTCCATGACGGGCCCCGATGGCCATGGCAGGCTGTCATGCCTTCACTCCTGAGCTGCGTAGCATCGTCTGGCTGGGCAAGTTCAAGCCGGATCTGCCTCCTCCCTGCGATGGCACCCCGACCCTGCGGAGTTTCTGCAGCTCTACGAGCTGAGCATCGAAGCGGCCAACGGCGACGAAAAGGTCATGGCGAACTGGTTTCCCATGGCTCTCAAGGACGGCGCCCGCTCATGGCTCCCGAACCTGCCCCCAGGCTCGATTTCCTCCTGGGATGAGATGCACAGCCACTTCATCGCCAACTTCCAGGGCACTCGCGCTCGCCCCCGATCGCGGGTGACCTGCGCCGCATCTAGCAACAACCAGGAGAAACCCTGCAAAAGTACATCCAGCACTTCAACAATGCACGTATCAAGATCCCCAAGGTGACGGACGAGGCCATCATCTCGACATTTTCTGATGGTGTCCGCGATGTCAAGATGAAGGAGGAGCTCTCCATCCATGAGAAGCTGTGCATGACCTTGGAGCTGTTCAACATAGCAACCAAGTGTGCGAGGGCTGAGGAGGAGCGTCTCTCCCTCCTTGAGCTCCCCGCCTCGGATCCAGAGGAGAAGAAGGCCAAGGTCAAGGACGTGAAGCGCAAGGGGTGGCCGTGCTTGCAGCAGAACCGGACACCAAGCACGGCCGAGATCTTTCCGAATTGTCCAAGGGCAGCCTTACATTTTGCGCCTTCCACAACGTGCGCACACACAACACCAACGATTGTCAAGAGCTCAGGGCCATTCGAGATGGACGCTTCGGTCGACGCCCCGAGCGCAATGACCGGGGCTACGTCTGAGGAGGCGGACGAGGTGGAGGACGTTGGGACGACCGTGGGCCTCGCCAAGAGTGGCATGACCAGCCTCGTGAGGGCGCTTGGAGAGACCAGACTCGTGAGGATCGCCCTCAGGGCAACCCTGGTCTCCCTCCACTGCCGCCGCCAAGAATGAACAACGACCATCAATGGGACGAAGGGGCTGGGGCTTCCAGGAGCGTGCCATCGCCTGCATCTTGGGTGGCGCTCAGGCCCCAGCCTTCCAGCGCATCTTCAAGCAATTCTCTTTGTGAAATGAATGCAGCCCTTCCCAAGCTCGAGGCTACGCGCCCGCTCAGGTGGTCCAAGTACGCCATCACCTTTGGCTCGGCGGACCAGCTCAAATGCGCGGAAACCGCTGGCGTCCTCCCGATGCTCTGTTCATCCATCATCGACAATGTCCAAGTCACCAAGACCCTCATTGACGGCGGCGCAGGACTCAGTGTCCTGTCCGTCAAAACGTTCGACAGCCTTCAAGTGCCATACGACCAGCTCCAGCCCACCAAGCCTTTCTCAGGAGTGACAGACGGCTCCACCACCCCGATAGGGCAAGTTTGCCTCCCTGTCACCTTCGGTCAACGTGACAACTACCACACGGAGCTCATCGACTTCGATGTCGCCCACATCCGTCTGCCGTACAATGCCATCCTCGGGTACCCAGCACTGGCTAAATTCATGGCAGTCACCCACCATGGCTACAACATCCTCAAGATGCCGGGAAGTGGTGGAATCATCACAGTCCCCTATGAAGAAAGAGACGTGGTGTGCTCCCTCGAGCGCACCTTCCAAGCTGCATCAATCAAAGACCCTGACAGCGCGGGTATGCAGTACCCTCCTGAGGCCAACCCCAAGAAGAAGAAGCAGCTACTCCGCACTGGGCCTCAAGGGAGCGGCACCTCCAGCGGCGCCATTTCAGGATCCGCGCCAGCGCCTGGGGCACCTCCTTCCCTCGCATAGGGAGGCGCGCCCAGCGCCCTCCTCGGGCAGGGCTCAGAGGCTCTCTTCTGGAGGGCCTCAGACCTGGCCAATGTCACGAGGGAGGCGCTCGGGCACCACATGGAGGCGTGCTTCGCGGCACGTTTCCCTCAGGAGGACACCGGGCGAGGAGCGCCCGACGCTCAGGAGTTCATCACCAAGGCATCTCAGGAGCTTCAGGAAGCAAGAGCAATACGCGGCGACCGCCACCCACCTAGTGTTGCTCCCCACCCAGGCGAGGGTGGTGAGTTGCGCATCTGCATCGACATCCTAGAGCTCAATAGGGCCGCATCTCAGGAGCACTTCTGGCCTTCACACACTGACCGGTGTGAGGGCCCGCCTCACAGCTATGTTCGCATGCCATTCGGCCTGCCGAGCGTGGCCGCCGCCTTCCAGCGCAATCTGCAGAGCATCCTGGCAGGTCAGGAGGCCAGGCACCACGTGGTCCTGGCGGAGATGGAGACGGTCCTCCGGTGGCCACCTGAGCCTCCAGAACTTCCCGAGGCTCAGGGTCTCGGCGGCTCATGAGAAGCGACTTCTTCGCTACGTGTCTTCAGCTACCCCAACACTCCTTCGATAACCAAACCAGGTGACATCTTTCCAAGTTCATTTAGCTGGGAGCAACCCCTCGGCTGCATCATCCCCAGGCCGTGTGGGTCCGTCCCAGTGGCATGTATGTGCTTGCATCTTTAGTTCACTCTGCTGGGAGCGCCCCTCGGGCTGCATTAAACCCTGGCCGCTCGGGTCCAACCTAGTGGCATGTATCGTCCTCGCATTTACCTGAGCTAGTTGCTTTTCATGCATAATATATCTATGGTTATCACCTACTTGATTGTCACCCACCAAGGGAGCCGCGCGCCAATGGTCTTTCTTCAGGATCCTTCGCATAAGAAGGCTAGGCACGGCATGTGTGCTCGGGCCCATGCCTGTAGCGTCGATAAATCCAACGGCTGAGCTCTGTCTGGTGGGCCGTCCCCGTTCACGTCACCTCCTGGGGTCGTTGGTGCTTGGACTTCTCATGGGATAGCCTCAGGGAATCCACTCGGCGCGGGTTGTCTAACCATCTCGCGGGAACACCGCATCCATCAAGAACCAAGACCAGGCGCAACCCGCCTTGAGGTAGGGCCTCGTGAGTCCCGCGCTGGCTCACGAGTGCCCAGATACACCTTGTCTAGCCCTGCCGTGCAAGCCATGTGTCAGGGCGGGGCTGTACACTCCCCGGGGGCTCTCCACTGTAGGGAGTCCCCTCCCACGTACCAGTGGAAGCACCATGCTCCACGCTGGCAGTCGACACTGCCGAGGAGCGGCTATGCACGTGCAAGTGCGGAAGCTCCATGGTCCGTCCTAGTGATAAACAACTGAGGGTGGCCTCACGGCCGTATCAACCTTAGGGAGCCTCCGAGCTCGGTGTCCGGCCTCATCGCAACACCTCCCCTCGGGAGAGTCGTGCGTGGGGGCTGGGCATGGGGGCTGCGCTCGGGTCACGCCCAAGCGTACGCCACCTGCCAGGTCCCTCAGACCTGGTCGTCGCGCGCCCTCCCAAGCGGAGCCAAGGTATGAAGGTCATTTGAACGTCAAGGGGGACTCCTGAGCATCACGACTCAAGAGCCTAACTGACCACGTAGCCCCTCACTCCTTGGTCCGTCCTGGTTATCCGGTCAGCCCAATGGCGGTGGAGGTATGCGCGGGGTCGGGCCCTGCCAATGTAGAACACTAGACCTACTTCTAAATCTCCTTTTTATAAGTTGTTTGCGTGTCAAGGGGGACTCGTGAGCATCGCGACTCTAGAGCCTAACTGATCACATAGCCCCTCACTCCTTGGTCCGTCCTGGTGATCCGGTCGGCCCAATGGCGGCTGAGGTATGCGCGGGGTCGGGCCCTGCCGACGTAGAACACTAGACCTACTCCCATATCTCCTTTTTATAAGCTGTTTGCGCATCAAGGGGGACTCCTGAGTATCGCGACTCAAGAGCCTAACTGATCACGTAGCCCCTCACTCCTTGGTCCGTCCTGGCGATCCGGTCGGCCCAATGGAGGCTAAGGTATGCGCGGGGTCGGGCCCTGCCGATGTAGAACATAAAGCAAATTGAAAGGAAATCACAAAATTTCAAAGCAAATATTACAAGACATATTGTTCCCCTGAAATCAAACGATAGTTTAACGCCTCCACGAGGCATGGTGCATATTGCAGAAGTTAAAACAGGAAAGGAGCCGCCGACAGGTTGCCTCATCATCCCTGCATGCCACCGTCGCCTGCAAGGAATGCTTCTTCTCCAACAACGTCGCCTTCACCTGCACCACCAGCCAGAGTCGCGGGATCGGTATCACCGCCGGTCGGCGGCGCGGGAGCGAAGGCGCGGAACCTCTTCAGCAGGGCCTCCACCTGACCCTTCACAGCTGCAGCAGCGGCCTCATAGTGCTCGTCTTTCACAGGCTCCAGCAGCTCGTTAAGGCGGGCCGCGGGATCGCGAAGGTGGAGGTGGCTAAAGACGCGTGTCAGCGCAGCCGAGGAGAGAACGCGGGCTTCTCCCTCTGCCATGGGGCCGATGCCGCTCACGACGTCCTCAAGCGCATCAACCAGAAAAGGAACCAGCTGGTTGGGGCCCCCGTCGTCGGCAACCAGCGGCTCCTCGAAGCCCTTCTCGTAGAGCGACTTCAGCGCCGTCCGAGCCTTCTCTTCAAGGAGCTTGAAGAACGCGCGGTCTTCAGTCAGGACCTTCGCCTTGGCATCGAGCTCGGCCTTCTCCGCCTTCAGATTCTGCTCCAGCTCTTCTAGTCGTCCGCGTTCTGTGGCCCGCGCCTTCGTCAACTGCTCCAGTTTGGCGTCGTGATCCTTCACGGCGTCCTCTTGGGATTTCATCCTCTCCTCCTCTGCCTTGCGGTCTCGAGCTTCACTCGCACGCTCTCTCGCACGGTCTCCAGCTCGGCCACCAGTGACTGGCAGCGGTCCTGGGCAGCTTCGGCATCCTTCAACGCCACCTCGCGGGCGGCCACAAGCTGAGCAATGGTCTCCCTGTCCTTCTCGGAGTCAGCAGCAACTTGGCTCAGTGCCACCCGGATGGATGCATCGGAATGCAGCCAACCGGAAACCAGTTCCAGGCATCTGGCCACCAGGCGACGGTCGGAGCCCTGAAGGTCTTCTTGCTGCAGGGCCATCACAGAAAGAGCCTGCTCCAGGACGTCAGGAGAGGCGGAGGAACCTGGGATCAGCAGCGCAACAGAAGAAGGAAGAGGAGGCGATGTCGTCACCATGGCCTGGGAGGCCAGAGGCTCCTGAGCCTCGAGGACCCCAGCGCCCGAGCCAGACGCTGGCACCTCCGAAGCAGGCGGGGCCTCGGGGTTGACCCCTCCTGAGGATGCTCCACCCAGCCTCGCGAGGATGATCGGGCTGGAGAAGCACGAGCGTCGTCTCCGCCTTTACTCATGGAGAGGGGTGCAGCCTGATACGTCTCCAACAAATCTATAATTTTTGATTGTTCCATGCTATTATATTATCAACTTTGGATGTTTATGGGCTTTATTATGCAGTTTTATATTATTTTTGGGACTAACCTATTAACCCAGAGCCCAGTGCCAGTTTCTGTTTTTTTGCCTATTTTAGGGTTTCGAAGAAAAGGAAAATCAAACGGAGTCCAAATGACCTGAAACTTCATGGAGCTTATTTTTGGATCAGAAGAAGCCCAGAAGACTTGGAGTCTACGTAAGGGAAGCTTCGAGGAGGCCACGAGATAGGGGGGCGCTCCCTCCACCCTCGTGGGTCCCTCGTGGCCCCCCTGACGTACTTCTTCCGCCTATATATCTCCATATACCCTAAAAACATCCGGGAGCACAATAGATCGGGAGTTCCGCTGCCAGAAGCCTCCGTAGCCACCGAAAGCCAATCTAGACCCATTCCGGTACCCTGCCGGAGGGGGAATCCCTCTCTGGTGGCCATCTTCATCATCCCGGTGCTCTCCATGACGAGGAGGGAGTAGTTCTCCCTTGGGGCTGAGGGTATGTACCAGTAGCTATGTGTTTGATCTCTCTCTCTCTCTCTCTCTCTCTCTTGTGTTCTTGAGGTGATACGATCTTGATGTATCGCGAGCTTTGCTATTATATTTGGATCCTATGATATTTCTTCCCCCCTCTACTCTCTTGTAATGGATTGAGTTTCTCCTTTGAAGTTATCTTATCGGATTGAGTCTTTAAAGATTTGAGAACACTTGATGTATGTCTTGCCGTGCGAATCTGTGGTGACAATGGGATATCACGTGATTCACTTGATGTATGTTTTGGTGATCAACTTGCGGGTTCCGCCCATGAACCTATGCATAGGGGTTGGCACACGTTTTCGTCGTGATTCTCCGATAGAAACTTTGGGGCACTCTTTGAGGTTCTATGTGTTGGTTGAATAGATGAATCTGAGATTGTGTGATGCATATCGTATAATCATACCCACGGATACTTGAGGTGAGATTGGAGTATCTAGGTGACATTAGGGTTTTGGTTGATTTGTGTCTTAAGGTGTTATTCTAGTACGAACTCT
Source organism: Triticum dicoccoides (assembly GCF_002162155.2). Lineage (NCBI taxonomy): Eukaryota > Viridiplantae > Streptophyta > Magnoliopsida > Poales > Poaceae > Triticum > Triticum dicoccoides. The sequence goes on along the minus strand of NC_041390.1, from coordinate 244,409,793 downwards.
AGGGCTGTTTGTGACACTTATAGGAATAGCCCAACGGATTGATTGGAAAGAATAACTTTGAGGTGGTTTCCTACCCTACCATAATCTCTTCGTTTGTTCTCCGCTATTAGTGACTTTGGAGTGACTCTTTGTTGCATGTTGAGGGATAGTTATGTGATCCAATTATGATATTATTGTTGAGATGACTTGCACTAGTGAAAGTATGAACCCTAGGCCTCGTTTCCTATCATTGCAATACCGTTTATGCTCACTTTTACCATTAGTTACCTTGCTGTTTTTATATTTTCATATTACAAAAACTATTATCTACCATCCATATACTACTTGTATCACCATCTCTTCGCCGAACTAGTGCACCTATACAATTTACCATTGTATTGGGTGTGCTGGGGACACAAGAGACTCTTTGTTATTTGGTTGCAGGTTTGCTTGAGAGAGACCATCTTCATCCTACGCCTCCTACGGATTGATAAACCTTAGGTCATCCACTTGAGGGAAATTTGCTACTGTCCTACAAACCTCTGCACTTGGAGGCCCAACAACGTCTACAAGAAGAAGGTTGTGTGGTAGACATCAAGCTCTTTTCTGGCGCCGTTGCCGGGGAGGTTAGCGCTTGAAGGTATATCTTTAGATCTTGCAATCGAGTCTTCTAGTTTCTTGTTTTATCACTAGTTTAGTTTTTAAAAGAAAATTACAATAAAAATGGAATTAAGTTTGCCTCATACGCTTCATCTTGTTAATATCTTTCGTGGGTATGATGGAATGGAAAATTGTGCCAAAGTGTTAGAAGAAGAATGCATTAAAATGTTTGGCACTAAATCTTTGAATGATGAGCATGATTGCAATGTTGTTAGTATGAATTCCTTGAATATCCATGATGCTAATGATATGCAAATCCACAAGCTTGGGGAAGCTATGTTTGATGAAGATGATATTTTTTGTCCCCCAAGTTTTGATGAGCAAATTTATTATGATGAAAGCATGCCTCCTATTTATGATGATTATACTGATGAAAGTGGAATTGGAGAATTCATGACTTTATTTTGTGATGAATCCACTATTCCGGAAGAGGTTCCAATTGATTATGAGAACAAAGTTGCTATCTATGATGATTATTGTGATGACTTGTATGCTATAAAGAATAATGATATCCATGACACTTGTCATCATGATTTTAGTTTTCAATTGGATTATGCCTCACATGATAATTATTTTGTTGAGTTTGCTCCCACTATTAATCATGAGAAGAATTTTGCTTATGTGGAGAGTAATAAAATTTCTATGCTTGTAGATCATGAAAAGAATGCTTTAGGTGCTGGTTATATTGTTGAATTCATTCATGATTCTACTGAAAATTATTATGAGGGAGGAATATATGCTTGTAGGAATTGCAATAATATCAAGTTTCCTCTCTATGTGCTTAAAATTTTGAAGTTATGCTTGTTTTACCTTCCTATGCAAGTTGATTCTTGTTCTCACAAGTTGTTTGCTCACAAAATCCCTATGCATAGGAAGTGGGTTAGACTTAAATGTGCTAGTCATATTCTTCATGATGCTCTCTTTATGTTACAATTCTTATCTTTTATGTGAGCATTATTGAAATCATCGTGCCTAGCTAGGGGCGTTAAACGATAGCGCTTGTTGGGAGGCAACCCAATTTTATTTTTGTTCCTTGCTTTTTGTTCCTGTTTAGTAATCAATAATTAATATATCCTCTTTTATATGTGGTTTTATGCTTTTAATTAGTTTTTGTGCCAAGTAGAACCGTTGGGAAGACTTGGGGAAAGTCTTGTTGATCATGCTGTAAAAATAGAAACTTTAGCGCTCACAAGAATTGCTGCCATTTTTATTTGGAAAGTGCTATTTACTTAATTCTTTTTGCAGATGATTAATAGATAAATTCCTCAGGTCCAGCAATTTATTTGAGAATTTTATGAGTTACAGAAGTATACGTTTGATCCAATTACTATAGACTGTTCTGTTTTTGACAGATTCTGTTTTCGATGTGTTGTTTACTTATTTTGATGAATCTATGGCTAGTAAAAGAGTTTATAAACCATAGAGAAGTTGGAATACAGTAGGTTTAACACCAATATAAATAAATAATGAGTTCATTACAGTACCTTGAAGTGGTGTTTTGTTTTCTTTCGCTAACGGAGCTTACGAGTTTTCTGTTAAGTTTTGTGTTGTGAAGTTTTCAAGTTTTGGGTAAGGATTCGATGGACTATGGAATAAGGAGTGGCAAGAGCCTAAGCTTGGGGATGCCCAAGGCACCCCAAGGTAATATTCAATGATAGCCAAGAGCCTAAGCTTGGGGATGCCCCGGAAGGCATCCCCTCTTTCGTGTTCGTTCATCGGTAACTTTACTTGGAGCTATATTTTTATTCACCACATGATATGTGTTTTGCTTGGAGCGTCAATTTATATTGTTAAGATTTGCTTGCTGTTATTTATAACAAAGTTTTTAATCTTTTATTTCAATAAAAGTGGCATTGATAGCCTTTACTATGTCTATTTTAGAAGTCCACATGTTGCTGTTTGAAAACAGAAAGTTTACCGCTGTTGCAATAATTCCCTAGAAAAGTAAGAACACATTCTTACTTTTGAATATTAAGCTATGATAAATTTACTACAGTGCTATTTTTCTTTCATAATTTTTGGAGCTAGGGAAGTATGGATGTTACTGCATTCTTTACAGACTGTCCTGTTTAGGCAGATTGCTGTTATGTTTGCATTGTTTGCATATGTTTGCTTCTTTAATGATTCTATTTGAGGATAGGACTATTAAATATGAAGAGGCATTTAGTATGAAATGTTGAATAATAATTTTAGTGATTTTCTACAGTAGAGTATGATAAGGTTTTGGTAATGGTTTATACTAACTTATCTCACGAGTCCTTGTTGAGTTTTGTGTGGATGAAGCTTTTGAGATTTAGGGAGACCGTGATATGAGAGGAATTAAGGAGACACAAAAGCTCAAGCTTGGGGATGCCCAAGGCATCCCAAGATAATATTTCAAGAAGTCTCAAGCATCTAAGCTTGGGGATGCCCCGGTTGGCATCCCACCTTTCTTCTTCAACAACTATTGGTTAGCTTCGGTTGATCCTAAGTTTTTGCTTCTTCACATGATGTTTGCTATTCTTAGAATGTCATTTTATTCTGCTTTGCTTGCTGTTTGAATAAAATACCAAGATCTGAAATTATTAAATGTTAGAGAGTCTTCACGTAGTTGCATAATTATTCAACTACGCATTGATCTTCACTTATATCTTTTGGAGTAGTTTGTCGTTGCTCTAGTGCTTCACTTATATCTTTTTAGATCACGGCGGTGGTTTTATTTTATAGAAATAATTGATCTCTCATGCTTCACTTATATCATTTTGAGAGTCCTTTAGAACAGCATGGTAATTTGCTTTCGTTATGAATTTAGTCCTAATATGATGGGCATCCAAGAGGGATATAATAAAAACTTTCATATAAAGTGCTTTGAATACTATGAGAAGTTTGATACTTGATAATTGTTTTGAGATATGGAGATGGTGATATTAGAGTCATGCTAGTTGAGTAGTTGTGAATTTGAGAAATACTTGTGTTGAAGTTTGTGATTCCCGTAGCATGCACGTATGGTGAACCGTTATGTGATGAAGTCGGAGCATGAATTATTTATTTATTGATTGTCTTCCTTATGAGTGGTGGTCGGGGACGAGCGATGGTCTTTTCCTACCAATCTATCCCCCTAGGAGCATGCGCGTAGTACTTTGTTTCGATAACTAATAAATTTTTGCAATAAGTATGTGAGTTGTTTATGACTAATGTTGAGTCCATGGATTATACGCACTCTCACCCTTCCACCATTGCTAGCCTCTCTAGTACCGCGCAACTTTCGCCGGTACCTTAAACCCACCATATACCTTCCTCAAAACAGCCACCATACCTACCTATTATGGCATTTCCATAGCCATTCCGAGATATATTGCCATGCAACTTTCCACCGTTCCATTTACTATGACACGATCCATCATTGTCATATTGCTTTGCATGATCATGTAGTTGACATTGTATTTGTGGCAAAGCCACCATTCATAATTCTTTCATACATGTCACTCATGATTCATTGCACATCCCGGTACACCGCCGGAGGCATTCATATAGAGTCATATTTTGTTCTAAGTATCGAGTTGCAATTCTTGAGTTGTAAGTAAATAAAAGTGTGATGATCATCATTATTAGAGCATTGTCCTAGTGAGGAAAGGATGATGGAGACTATGATTCCCCCATAAGTCGGGATGAGACTCCGAACGAAAATAAATAAATAAAGAGGCCAAAGAAGCCCAAATAAAAAATAAAAAAGAGGCCATAAAAAGAGAGAGAAAAGGCCCAAATAAAAAAATATGAGAGAAAAAGAGAGAAGGGACAATGCTACTATCCTTTTACCACACTTGTGCTTCAAAGTAGCACCATGATCTTCATGATAGAGAGTCTCCTATGTTGTCACTTTCATCTACTAGTGGGAATATTTCATTATAGAACTTGGCTTGTATATTCCAATGATGAGCTTCCTCAAAATGCCCTAGGTCTTCGTGAGCAAGCGAGTTGGATGCACACCCACTTAGTTTCTTTTTGAGCTTTCATACGCTTATAGCTCTAGTGCATCTGTTGCATGGCAATCCCTACTCACTCACATTGATATCTATTGATGGGCATCTCCATAGCCCATTGATACGCTTAGTTGATGTGAGACTATCTTCTCCTTTTTGTCTTCCCCACAACCACCATTCTATTCCACCTATAGTGCTATGTCCATGGCTCACGCTCATGTATTGCGTGAAGATTGAAAAAGTTTGAGAACATCAAAAGTATGAAACAATTGCTTGGCTTGTCATCGGGGTTGTGCATGATTTAAATATGTTGTGTGGTGAAGATGGAGCATAGCCAGACTATATGATTTTGTAGGGATAGCTTTCTTTGGCCATGTTATTTTGAGAAGACATGATTGCTTAGTTAGTATGCTTGAAGTATTATTATTTTTATGTCAATATTAAACTTTTGTCTTGAATCTTATGGATCTGAATATTCTTGCCACAATAAATAAGACTACATGGATAAATATGTTAGGTAGCATTCTGTTGGAAATATGCCTAGAGGCAATAATAAAAGCATTATTATTATATTTCCTTGTTCATGATAATTGTCTTTATTCATGCTATAATTGTGTTATCCGGAAATCGTAGTACATGTGTGAATAATAGACACCAACATGTCCCTAGTAAGCCTCTAGTTGACTAGCTCGTTGATCAATAGATAGTCATGGTTTCCTGACTATGGACATTGGATGTCATTGATAACGAGATCACATCATTAGGAGAATGATGTGATGGACAAGACCCAATCCTAAACATAGCATAAGATCGTATAGTTCGTTTGCTAGAGTTTTCCAATGTCAAGTATCCTTTCCTTAGACCATGAGATCGTGTAACTCCCGGATACCGTAAGAGTGCTTTGGGTGTGCCAAACGTCACAACGTAACTGGGTGACTATACAGGTATACTACGGGTATCTCCGAAAGTGTCTGTTGGGTTGACACGGATCAAGACTGGGATTTCACTCCGTATGACGGAGAGGTATCACTGGGCCCACTCGGTAATGCATCATCATAATGAGCTCAAAGTGACCAAGTGTCTGGTCACGGGATCATGCATTACGGTACGAGTAAAGTGACTTGCCGGTAACGAGATTGAACGAGGTATTGGGATACCAACGATCAGATCTCGGGCAAGTAACATACCGATTGACAAAGGGAATTGTATACGGGGTTGCTTGAATCCTCGACATCGTGGTTCATCCGATGAGATCATCGAGGAGCATGTGGGAGCCAACATGGGTATCCAGATCCCGCTGTTGGTTATTGACCGGAGAGTCGTTTCGGTCATGTCTGCATGTCTCCCGAACCCGTAGGGTCTACACACTTAAGGTTCGGTGACGCTAGGGTTGTAGGGATATGTATATGCAGTAACCCGAATGTTGTTCGGAGTCCCGGATGAGATCCCGGACATCACGAGGAGTTCCAGAATGGTCCGGAGGTAAATAATTATATATAGGAAGTACTATTTTGGGCATCGGGACAAGTTTTGGGGTCACCGGTATTGTACCGGGACCACCGGAAGGGTCCCGGGGGTCCACCGGGTGGGGCCACCTGTCCCGGGGGGCCACATGGGCTGTAGGTGGTGCGCCTTGGCCTACATGGGCCAAGGGCACCAGCCCCAAGAGGCCCATGCGCCTAGGGTTTCAAGGAGGAAAGAGTCCTAGGAGGGGAAGGCACCTCCTAGGTGCCTTGGGGAGGAGGGATTCCTCCCCTTGGCCGCACTCCCCTAGGAGATTGGATCTCCTAGGGCCGGCGCCCCCCCCCCTTGGCCCTCCTATATATAGTGGGGAGATGGAGGACTTCTAACCCATGCCTTTGGTTGCCTCCTTCTCCCTCTCCAACACCTCCTCCTCCTCCATAGCGCTTGGCGAAGCCCTGACAGAGTACTGCAGCTCCATCACCACCACGCCGTCGTGCTGCTGCTGGAGCCATCTTCCTCAACCTCTCCTTCCCTCTTGCTGGATCAAGAAGAAGGAGACGTTACGCTGACCGTACGTGTGTTGAACACGGAGGTGCCGTCCGTTCGGTGCTAGGATCTCCGGTGATTTGGATCACGTCGTGTTCGACTACCTCATCCCCGTTCTTTGAATGCTTCCACTCGCGATCTACATAGGTATGTAGATGCATCCGATCACTCGTTGCTAGATGAACTCATAGATGGATCTTGGTGAAACCGTAGGAATTTTTTTGTTTTCTGCAACGTTCTCCTCCACATTCCACCTCAAAAATTCTGTTTTTATCATTTACCTACTCAAGGACGAGCAAGAATTAAGCTTGGGGATGCTGATACGTCTCCAACTTATCTATAATTTTTTATTGTTCCATGCTATTATATTATCAACGTTGGATGTTTATGGGCTTTATTATGCACTTCTATATTATTTTTGGGACTAACCTATTAGCCCAGAGCCCAGTGCCAGTTTCTGTTTTTTTTGCCTATTTTATGGTTTAGAAGAAAAGGAAAATCAAACGGAGTCCAAATGACCTGAAACTTCACGGAACTTATTTTTGGATCAGAAGAAGCCCAGAAGACTTGGAGTCTACATAAGTGAAGCTTCGAGGAGGCCACGAGGTAGGGGGGCACGCCCACCCCCCTGGGCGTGCCCTCCACCCTCGTGGGCCCCTCATGGCCCCTCTGACGTACTTCTTCTGCCTATATATCTCCATATACCCTAAAACATCCGGGAGCACAATAGATCGGGAGTTCCGCCACCAGAAGCCTCCGTAGCCACCGAAAGCCAATCTAGACCCGTTCCGGCACCCTGCCGGAGGGGGAATCCCTCTCCGGTGGCCATCTTCATCATCCCGGTGCTCTCCATGACGAGGAGGGAGTAGTTCTCCCTCGGGGCTGAGGGTATGTACCAGTAGCTATGTGTTTGATCTCTCTCTCTCTCTCTCTCTCTCTCTCTCTCTCTCTCGTGTTCTTGAGGTGATACGATCTTGATGTATCGCAAGCTTTGCTATTATATTTGGATCCTATGATGTTTCTTCCCCCCTCTGCTCTCTTGTAATGGATTGAGTTTCCCCTTTGAAGTTATCTTATCGAATTGAGTCTTTAAAGATTTGAGAACACTTGATGTATGTCTTGCCGTGCGTATCTGTGGTGACAATGGGATATCACGTGATTCACTTGATGTATGTTTTCGTGATCAACTTGCGAGTTCCGCCCATGAACCTATGCATAGGGGTTGGCACACGTTTTCGTCGTGATTCTCCGGTAGAAACTTTGGGGCACTCTTTGAGGTTCTATGTGTTGGTTGAATAGATGAATCTGAGATTGTGTGATGCATATCGTATAATCATACCCACGGATACTTGAGGTGACATTGGAGTATCTAGGTGACATTAGGGTTTTGGTTGATTTGTGTCTTAAGGTGTTATTCTAGTACAAACTCTAGTGCTGTTTGTGACACTTATAGGAATAGCCCAACGGATTGATTGGAAAGAATAACTTTGAGGTGGTTTCGTACCCTACCATAATCTCTTTGTTTGTTCTCCGCTATTAGTGACTTTGGAGTGACTCTTTGTTGCATGTTGAGGGATAGTTATGTGATCCAATTATGATATTATTGTTGAGAGGACTTGCACTAGTGAAAGTATGAACCCTAGGCCTCGTTTCCTATCATTGCAATACCGTTTATGCTCACTTTTACCATTAGTTACCTTGCTGTTTTATATTTTCAGATTACAAAAACTATTATCTACCACCCATATACTACTTGTATCACCATCTCTTCGCCGAACTAGTGCACCTATACAATTTACCATTGTATTGGGTGTGTTGGGGACACAAGATACTCTTTGTTATCTGGTTGCGGGGTTGCTTGAGAGAGACCATCTTCATCTTACGCCTCCTACGGATTGATAAACCTTAGGTCATCCACTTGACGGAAATTTTCTACTGTCCTACAAACCTCTGCACTTGGAGGCCCAACAACGTCTACAAGAAGAAGGTTGTGTAGTAGACATCACGACCGCAGGAGGCGACCTGGGCTCAAGCAGCACCACCTCGCCCTCCCTTCTCCTCTTCACCGCAAGCGTCGGCCTAGTTGCACAACGAAGAAGAAGAGTCAAGGACAAGCACCAAGAAGCAAGAACAAGGTTGGGAGATAACACTTACTGGTCCACCGCGGCATACTCCCTCCGCTTCGGGAGCTTGAAGCCGGAGAGCTTCGCGGCCCGAGGCGCAGGCGCGCCAGCTCCGGTAGCAGAAGCAGGGGCAGCAGCTGGGCCGGAAGCAGCTCTAGGCGGCGGTGAGGCTGGATCGTCGTCCCGGGAGAGGAACGCCGACCTGCTCTTCGTAGGAACCACGGGCGGCTCCCCCTCTTTCGGGAGGACGTCGACCTCGCCATTGTCGTCAGGCAGGAGGCGGAGGATGTTGGCCTTGCGCAAGGGGGAGGTCTCCCCCATCTCTTCAGGGGCTGCCTCTAAGTCGCGCTCCTCGTCCTCCTCCTCTTCTCCGTCCCTGCGGGAATCACCAGAAGACACGTCCACCGCCGCCATCGCCACCGGAGCTTCAGAAGGCGCTGGCGGCACCAAGCCACGCCCGTCAAAGGTGGGCATGGCAGGTACGACCTCCGCCCCGTCCTTCTGGAGGAACAAGGAAGTGTGGGGATTCGGTGGTACTCTTGGTCGTCTCTGACCAGGAGACGGAGGGCCACGGCCAGCTCCTCGTTGGACAAGGCCTTCGGACTCAAGCGGAGCTTGTCTTCTCCATCCACAAGTGTCCACAAGGGGCGCGAGCGCGCCTGGAGAGGAGCTACCTGCAGCGCCAAGAATTCCCTCATGAGCATGGCCCCCGTTAGCTTCGCCGCCTTCGCGTTCCCCGGCCTCAAGTCGGCGTTCATCTTCTCCAGCACCAGCTTCGCCCGGTCGTTAGTAAGCTTCGCGCAGGACCACCCCTCATCAGGACGGGGCATTCCCGTCGGTAGCTTCAGCCGTGGGTGGACACACTTGGCATCCATCATAACCCACTTGCTCCTGAAGCTATCGGCCTTCTTCCGGTCTTCGAAATCGTGTTAGCCTTGCCGGCTGCAATGAAGTTGGCGTACCCCATGGTGTGGCCGTCATTGATCCGGAGGTAGATGAAGTGGCGCAACAGTGCCACGGACGGCATCACCCCGATGTACGCCTCACAGTAAAAGGCAAAAATGGACAAGAGAAGAATGGAGTCAGGATGGAGATGAAGAGCATGTAACCCATAGTGATGGAGGACCGCATAGAAGAAGTCGGAGAAGGGGGGAACGAGGCTGGCGACGACGCTGCTCATGAAGAAGGGGTAGAAGGAGCTCTTCAGAGCTTCGGGCACGACGGAGGCAGCCCGGAGCTCGGTCTCCCCCCTCTTGTTGTTCTCCCCCACCGGCAGCAGTCGCGCGTCGGCAAGGTTCTTCGCCGAGACATTGGGCGCCTCCAGGGATGGCTCATACCAGGCGGGCGGCGAGTCAACCTTGGCCTTTCGGGGCACCATTGGTCGGAAGCTCGGAAGGAGATTGGAGCAGATCTGGAGATTTCAGAAGTGAGGAGCAAGAGAGTGGATCTGGAGCAAGGCGAAGGAAGGCAATGAAGGCAAGCGTTCCCCGCACCGACCTTTTGTCAGTCGGGCAGTTGCCGAGGCTGCGTGGGAAAGCGGAGACGCCCACGTCTAGTCAGTCGCCACGCGCCAATCGCGGCCGCAGGCTATTGGGGCCTGCAGCGCTCCGTCCTTGCCCTTTGGCTTCGCCTCGAAGCCAAGCCCGAGCCCGCCATGGGCCCGGGGGCTACTCGGTGTTCTGGGAACGGGGGTCCCCAGACTTGCTTGCCTGCGGCCTGCAGCGTGGCTCCACCAGCGGCCCCGTACGACCCATCTTCACCATCAAACATTCAAGACCCTCGCGAGGGGCCAGTTCTCGCAAGGCGGATGATGCAAGACCTCCTCAGGGGCGGCCTCACCAGGCTGGCTCGTGAGGGGCCGAGAGATCAAGGTAAGGGACACCTGACGAGGTTCCTGTGACGCAAGCCATGACGACTGGAACCAGGCGGGCGCCAACACGCGCAGTGTCCTCATTTCCTCTTTGGTGCTAAAGGGGCAAGCACAGACGAGGAGTCCCAAGGCATCAGGCAAAGGTTTCCATATCGGTGCAACAAGACCAAGACCAGTGTGGCACCCCGGCTCAGAGAAAACTGGAACGCCCCGTATTCTAGCCCAGAGATCGAGGTGAAGTCTTCTGGAATACGGCACTGCTCAGTATAGAACAAACTAGCTCTCTATTACAACATGAATATGAATACACGGGTTCCGATATTACAATGAATAACATCGGCACGACGACACTACACCAACCACGGTTGCTCTATACAAGCAGCATAACAACTCAAAGCAGCGGAACAACTACTGGCAGCAGAACAACGAACGACGATGAAGGACTCCAATCTGCACGGACTCTAGCTGGAACGCTTATCCTAGCTCGTGAACACGGGAACAACACCAAACAAGCAAGAAATCTAGGCACGACCTACAAACTGCCATGACACGCCAGGTCAGTACATTAAATGTACTTGCAAGCTCACAATAACCAGAAGCATTCAAGACAAACAACCGCATGGCAATTACAGGTTAATCAGGAATTATCATGAGATCATCAGGATAACATGGCATGAACAATATGAACATAATATCACTAGAACAATATATGATCATGGCATGAACATATAAATCTGATGATACTAGCATGCAACATGATGACACTATATGCACCATTTGCTCGTGTTACCTCGTAATCCATCACATGCATCACTTAACAACTTCGGACATTACACGATTATCTCAAGATCAAATCAAGCTTGGTATAAACAATACCGTAGTAATCATCAAATGACCACAAGAAACTTGATCCTTACCCATGTTTCTCGCACAACATCATGAATATCCAACAACTCGGTATCCTCGATACCATGGTGATCATCCCGGCGATCACAACCATGACCAACACTTGGTCTCAAATGGTGATATTTCTGGTGATCACAACCAACTTATCTCATCATCGAACCGGGGTTGTTATTAAGCACATTATTATTATTACTGTTGACTCACAGTGTGACCGACACGAACTGGGCCCTTATTTGCAGGCACGACTATCGATAGATTTAGTATACACTCTGCAGAGGTTAGTACACTGTACCCACACCACGGAACCCATGGCCTCGCACTCCCATTCGGGTGGACCAACGACGTTCCGACAAAACTGTCCTACTACCATGACACTCTCCCGGCCACTCCAACTCACTCCCCACTGGCTAGTCCTAGGTTGCCCCGTGTCTACTAAAGACACCAACGACCACCGTCGTGGCCAAACATAAACGGTCCCAAACGGGGACCCGGATCCATAACAACAACAACGGACACACAAGGTTATGTCTGCTTACCGGGCCAAGGTACCGCATGCCCATATCCTTCCCTCGTTGGAGGCACCGACGAGAGGCACAACAATAGACCCAGTTAGGACCTTCCCATAAAGGTAAGCGTGGTTGCGCTGGTCAGTTCGATATGGTGGCACCATGACTCAGCAAACAGTTGTTCAAGTTCAATTTAATCTGGTTAAACTTGAATGCAAATATGCCGAGCCATGATAAAATACATGATGCAATTACAATGCATGAGCATGATATCAACATAATCGTGAGGGTACCACATAACTATCCCCCATAACAACCATGAATCATATCCAACTAAGGATGGCATACTGACTAGCATGAACATCATAAGTACATACTTCTCCGAAACATGGTATGACTACTAGAATCAACAATAAATATCATGCAAGAACATATCGACAATGCCATCATGCAAGCATTTAACCAACTGGTTGCAATGGAACATGCATAACAACGGTACTCGGGACAGATGGCAGTCATGCACCGAAGACCATCACCAACATCAACATGTACTACTAGCATGCATAACCATAAGAAAGCAATACTAGCAACTAGCAGGGCATGACAACCAGGTGCATAACAACATAGCAAGAAAGTAAGCACTACCCAGAAGCATTACCGAAACAACGATAACCATATTTTAAACAAGCAAACATTTAATAAATATTCAAGTTGAGAACCATGGCTACTGCATGACTATCATGCAAATGGGTATTGTGGCTTGCCTGGGGTGATGGAGACTCTGGGAAGAAGTGCGGTGAAGCCGCGGAACAAAACGCCGGGCGGTTCTTTCTCGGAGGGGCTGATTTGAGGCAAGTGCAAAATTGTCATTTTTACTATGAGACCACCTAGTGAAAATGTTACCAAAAGATAGAGCTCGTTGAGATGAAAAAGTGAGTGCTGGTTTCACCTCGATCGGAGTTATGGTTGAAAAGTTGTGAAGTGTAGAAAATCAGGGACCAATCTGTGAATAAACTTTAGCAAACCGGCCCCTGGTGGAAAAACAGAAAGCGCCTTCGGGCCAAACCCATTTTCTATGAAGGGAAACGTATTTTCAGCCGCAATAGAAGAGAATACGCTTTCCTGAAGGGAAAATGCATTTTGGATAAAAGAGTAAGGAAATACGCTTTCATGTAACGAAAACGCCTTTCAAGAAAACGTTTCCACTTATCCGAGTGGATAAGGTGGTGGCTCACTTACAGGTGGGGTCCGTTGGAGAGGGGGGCCCACCTGGCCAGCTGGCAAGGCGTCATCTTCCTCCTCCCGTGCTCGCTCGCGATAGGGAACATGGGAGGGAGACAGAGGCGCTGTCGGCGACATGGCGGCCGGCTCAGGCCAGCTCCGGCCCGACCAAACACATCGGCGGGTGCGCGGGGCCATGCCGCACCTGCTCCAAGAGAGAAGAGGCGCGGGGGAGGCGTGGAGCTGCGGTGGTGGTTGGCAACAAAGAAGAACAGGGGCGGGCTCCGGCCACCTCAAACCAAGGTGCGGGCACCGGCAGCTTCAGGGCGGAGCACTGCACCCATTTAGAGGCAAATGAGGTGTCGGAGAGTGGTGGAGAGGTGGTGAGACGCGGCGACCGGGGAGGCTATAGGGAGCTCGGGCGGTGGAGGTACTCGGTGAAGCAGGGGCTCCGGCGAGCGGGCAAGTGGGTGGGGCGGCTGAGTGGAACGAGGACTTGGTGGACGTGGTGGGAGGACAAGAGGAGGCTCGGGTTGGCCAGAATCATGCCGAGGCCGAGGCGGCCATGGTGGACAGAGGCGAACTCCAGCGAGATGGGGCGATCCTAGTGACCAAATGAGGCAAGGGAGAGATGGGTGAGCTGCAGGAGGGCTCGGGGGTCCTATATATTGGCCCGAGGAGGCTCTGGAGCTCACAGACGAGCTCCCGACCAAGCTTTAATGGTGGGCAGAGGCTGGACGCGGCACGGGCATGGCTCTAGCGGCACATTTAAGGCGAACCACGACGAAGTAGCGACGCAGGGTGATGCAGTCGAGCACGGACGAGCTCCAGGACATGAATGGAGGTCGAGACGAGGAGGGAGGAGACGAGAATAGTGGCCGGACCGAGCCAGAGCTTGCACTGTATGTGACGTCAGCGTGATCACCACGGGCACTGGTGCAAATGACGCGTTCTGGCCGGGCCGACCATGTCCAGTAGATAGACCGTCATGCCCTTAGTCAAAATGAGGAAATAAATCGGTCCAGGGGCAAAGAAGAAATCTGCACTTAGATCCAAAGTAAATCAACAGGAAGGTGCTTGTAACTTGCTGTGGTTAAACCAGCTTGGTAATGTGGTAAATAGTTTGTCTGTTGATGATCACACACTAAGGTGATGCTGATCACCAAAAATTTGATTAAGAGGAGGAGTTTAGATGAGGGTTGCTGTAGAAACTGCAAAACTGGCCAACATTAGGGATTTGGATGATACACTCACATACTTGATTTTCATGAGCTTAAATTTGGCATAGAGGGGTTATATGATGATATGAAGCTGCTGTAAAAGTTTCATGCCATTTGGAAATACCCAAGTGGCACTTGCTTCACAAAGCTTCATTCTAGACAAAAACTTGGAAAAATTGCACAGGGCAATTTAAAACTATAATGAAGCTAGCCAACTCACCTCCACGAGGCTCCCCCGATTGGAGCTTCATCAGCCGTCCAATCTGCCTTTCTGGCGCGCCTGAGCTATTGGATCTTCACTTGCGTTTAAATTATTTTCACCCCACGGTTCATTTTTCTGCCCAATGACTGATGGGCTCGTCTTGTGTCTGTATTGGCTGGGTAAGCGGCGCCCGGGTGAGAGAGAATTTGTCCCATCCGCGTGCCGCGCCCGCACCCAACGCAACCCAATCCCCTCGTCCCGCATGCCGTGCACACTCCGGTCCCCTCATCCCGCACGAACCCTAGGAGAGAGAGATAGGAAGATGAGAGGGAGAGAAAGGGGAGAGGAGAGGAGAGGGAGGTCCGGCAGCGGACGGGAGAGGGTGACCGGCCGGCGTTGGCCTGCGCCCCTCCTCGCGCACGAACCCTAGCTGAGAGACAAAATGAGGGGGAGAGAGAGAAGGAAGGAGAGGAGGGAGAAAGAGAGAGGAAATAGGAAAGGGGGGTGCGGCGGCTGACAGGAGAGAGGGTCATCGGCCGACGCCGGAGAGGACGGGCCTGACCTGGACGTGACTTGGAGGTTGGCGGCGGCTCGATCCACTCCTGGATCGGGAGCTACGACGAGTCCGGGGCTCGGGTGCGTTGTACGGGGTGGTCTCGCCGGTGATGACAGGGCTGACCGGCCGGAGTTGGATCGAGATCCCAACTAGCACGGCTTAGCTCCAACTCCCTCTTCCACCTCTCCGCTCCCCAACACTCAAATCTGGTAAATCTCCTCTTAGTTCATTGTGCTCTTGGACGATTACCGGATTAGTTATCAATACTAATCCTGATGCTACCTTGGAATTGTATGGTTGGCTGATTTATCTTGTTTGACCGCTATTCCAGGCTCTTCTGCACACATCAGTAGCTATGGAAAGAAAGTTTGTAGTGGAGTGGGTTCCTTTGTATGATCTTGGAAGATGGTTTGTGTTGTTGACTATGGACTTCAGACCGTTTCTATTTTCCTCTGTGAACCTACCACTAATGCTTTGGAGGTGCTTGCTTTGTGTAGATGACCTCTGAAGCCCATTAGAAAGCATGGCAATGGCTTAAGGTTAGCGCATTTCAAGAAGCCAACAGATCGCTGCCTACTTCCTTAGGCTGACAATCACCTGCGGGATAAAGTGCGATGTTTTGCCTGAGGTGAGAACAAGGGTCGTTTCAGATCCACCTGAACCACCCAAAGTTTTTGTTAATAAATTTCTTCAAATGAGCAGTCCATCCTATTAATTACAATCCTTTTAGTTCATTTGAGTAGTAGCTGACTTAATTGTTTATGTGCTTATTAACAGATGATTACACTTTTATTTTGCTTGGCAGGGACAAGATCTTGCTATTAATCAACTTTTTCTAGAATAATTTTTCCTGATCTGAATTATGAAATTTGCTTTGTTAACATCATCATATATTGTCACCTAAAAGGTGTAGGCTAAGATGATTGTTTTATTTGCAGACAGGATCAAGGACTGGGCCTACGTGGTCGTCGCGCACGAACCGGTGTAGCCCATTAGCACTGGTAAAGTTGTATCGGTGGCTCAGGCACATGAAGTAAGTTCCTCCATTTAGGTGTATTGGTGTTTCTGAACTAGCAGGCACAATTCATCTCGTGACCGCTGACTGTTGTCTTCCCTTCTCCTAAAATTTGTGACCAAGCGATTAAGCCTGAAATTGAAGCTTGGTCTTTCTCAAGATTTACCATGGTGTAATTTTATGCTACCGTCAAGCCTTGGATAGAAAATAAACATGTTATGAAGATGATATATCAGTTTTAGAAATACATATTGAAGGAATATAGCAGCTTTTCTTTTTACGAAATTTTGTTTTGTTGTTTTTCCATCTAAATCCAGTTGCCACCATGGTAATTTCTTTTCAGTCCCAACTCTCCTCTTGTCCCCCGCACTTGCTTGCTACGGGTTCTTGTTGTGTGTGTGCTTGTTGGCTTAGTGACCTGTGTGTTCAGGCACACATTGTCTTCGCCTGCTAGGGTGTTGACGCTGCTACTTGGCCGGTTACAGCGAGTAGGAAGCTGATAGGGTGGTATTTCTCCCTGGTCAGCCAAGGAGTTCACACATCTCTCGGTTCTCTGGGCATGTCACCATGAACAAGCAGAGTGGGAGGGCGCTCTTCTACTGGTTCTTGGATGCTCATGCACAGCCTCTCCTTCTCAAGCTCAATTGGGATTTCTTACTTACCTCATTCTCTTGTTTTTATTTTTTTACTTAGTCACTTATTTCTGGAAAGATTTTGTAGTTATTATCTTGAACTACTTGTAGTTTAATAATTTTTCAGTTGCTACTTGGGGTGCATACCTGAAGGATAATAAACATTATTTTTGTTCCGTGTACATGCAGGACCAGGTTGCTCATCAGTTGGATGTGGAGTTGCTTCTGAGCTAGGACTCTCCCATTATCACTACATAGAAAAAGATACATCCATTTTGGTTTCTAATGTCTCTTTTTGCCTAAGAAAAAAAGGTAACAAGTTTATATTGTTGTATGGTTCTCAGTTTGTCTTTCCAAACTATTAGATTGTCCGGAACATCTAGGAATGACCTTTTTGTGTCCCCAATATTATCCTATTTTGTGAATAATCTTATATTGTTGATGCTGCATACAATCAAAGTATGTTCTTATAATCATACTTATGGCTAGCCAAATTTTATGGGTCCAACCTTATACTCATTAGATACAACCTTTGTATCTGCTTTTGCCAGTTGTCGCTTGCCAGGTGCGACCTAGTGGGTGGTGGCGGCTCGATCCACTCTTGGATCCTTCTTACACTTCCCTGCCAACTAGGTCAGCTATGACCTAGTGGGTGGTGGTGGCTCGATCCACTCTTGGATCCTTCTTACACTTCCCTGACGGCTAGGTCATCTACGACCTGGTGGTTGGTGGCGGCTTGATCCACTCCTGGATCCTTCTCCCACTTCACTGTTGCCTAACACCGAGCACCCGGATGGGAGCATGGGATCGACGGTGGCCGGAAACATGATTTAAAATGGGACTTTATACCACCAAATAAGAATGTGTGTACATATATCTCATTGTACACAACAACACACCATTTTTTGGGTAATACTCTACCCAGGATTAATTCGTCCTAGCAAAAGAAATCACATCATGAGCAAAAGAACAAATTCGCTACTAACGTTTCAAATCAAGATTTATCCATCTAACAGTCCCAAAATATATTTCTGTTCTCATTATTGCAACAGCCTTTTCTGTACCAACAATGTGACACTACACTACAATATATTTTCACAGGCCATGGAAAAATAAAGAATTTGACAATAGATAGCCTCCAGTCCAAAATTATAATTTTGCGTGCACTTTGGAGCTATGGATGCCTGAAAATATCGGTCCTCATGTAATCTAACCGTTACACCTCTTGAGTCCAATTAGGAACTCTTCCATTATTGGTTATAAAGTGTTTGCTTTGGTCAGTTAATACTCCCTCTGTTCATAAATACAAGACATTTTAGAGACAAGCTGCATATTTAATGAAGCATCCACTTGCTGTAGAAAGCATGTTTTATGGTTCTATACCAGGTAAGGTGTTCAGTAACCTATTTAACAATGCTTTCCAGCTTCTTTCCATGTTCTAACATACTTCATGTGTTGTGTAATAATCTACTGATGGCCAGTTACAACTCCATTTCACTATGGACACTGCATATGATGTTCTTTATTCTCAGCAAAGCAAACATCTCATTTGTTTCTCATACTATTCTCTACAAAAAACTAGGTGTTGCTGAAGCTGGAGTTATGATGGCGTTAGTAATCTTGGTGATGCTTCTTATACGGCAAACCAACTTGTTTTTGATTATCCTATGGGTTATTTATCCAGATGTTGCATATAGGAGTATTGTGGAGCTAATAATATTTGAATCTGAGCTAGCATACTATTTAAATTTGAGTTCAAAAATTATAAATCTTAGTATTTGTTTTCAGTTATCAATCTTCTTCCCTTCTCCTTTTTTGGGTCACTTTTGATAGCTTCTTTCATTCTGTACGTTTTAGTTGCTGCCTCAAGCCTTGGCTCCTTTTCTAGACTAGGCCTCAATTTATGGGAAAATGCAGTCTTCATTTACTGAGTTATATTTTTGTCTTGGTTTCTTCCAGGTCCCTCGTACAATGGTTTAGAAAAAAACCCTATCCAATGGAGATGATGCATGAGGAGCGGCAAAGTCATGATCCATAAAGCCCTATGTTATTCTTTTTCTCACTGTGATTTTACTTTTTATGGTTGGATGCCAAGTAGCCAAGCAGGCGCTTTTTCGTAGATTAGTTGCTTAGTTTCATAAGTTGAACTGCGTTGTCGAGTTCAGTGTGTAGGCTCTTTCTTGATTGCTCAGCAGGCGATCAATGCGGCACATGTGGAGGCTGTGAGAGCTGTGAATGGCACCGATCTTGTCATACTTATGAGCAGGAGCACGTGCCACATTACTCTTCATGCCACTCTGAGCAGCCAAGATGTTGACTGCTGGTTGAGATTGATTTCCACGTTGAATGGAAGGGAGACCTATTTGAGTTCCTGTATGAAAGGGTAAAGAAGAAGGGGCATGTTGTTGTGGTTGTTGCTGAAGGCGTTGGTCAGGAGTTGATTACCTGGACTGATGACCAGAACCAAGAGCGGGATGAGTATGTCAACATGTTGGTCTTTGACATTGGCCTTAAGTTTACATGCAACTCTCCTCCATGGTTACTCATTTCTGTTACCGTTGTTGTATCAAAATAATTGTATTTTTGTTGATGTCCGCTTGGGCTCATTTTCGAGGAGAATGAGATGTGGGATAAACTACTCTGAAATGTTTAGTTCCCTTCAAACAATTTATTAGCTAACTAAGTTTGATTGCTGTTGCGCATCGTACAATTGTACTCTGATGTTGCCATCTTGCCTTTTATGTACACAATCAATTAAACTCTTATTGTATGTATTTGCTCAAACATAGTTACTAAAAAAATGAAAATATTTTTAACAAGTACATGGTTTTAAATGGGACTCTGCGCCATTTGTCACAATGGGTCATGTTATACAAATATAATTCTTTGGCGCAACGGGTTATACATTTTTTTCAAATTTCGATCTCGCAATGTGATAAGACATTTTCAAAATAGCATGGTTTAATACATGACCTTTCTACTACGAGTATCGAATATGCCCTTGCTAAATGAAACTCTTTTCATCGACAACATGACTTTAGCGGGTATCTGCGCCATTTGGCGCAACGGGTCAACTAGTTGGATTAACTAATTGAGCTAAAACTTGGTGGAGGGAGTTGATATAGGTAGAATCATGTCCTCGTAAAGTTTCAGCTCAATTGAAGCAATACAAAATATAGTTGCTTCACAAAATGAATATATGACCAGAAACTAAGATTTGGGGCTGGGCTCACATAGATGAGTTACATGAGCTCATATTTGGTGGAGAGTCATTATTTGACCATAGGAAGGACCTTGAAAAATTGCAACTCATTTGGATATGTCTAGCTTGTACTTCCTTCACAATCACTTCCCTTAGACAAGAACTTTGAAAAATTGCTCAGGAATATTTACTAGGCAAATTGAGTTGAATTTTGGCATGAGGCAATTATTTGGACAGAAAAAGATGTCCAAGAAGTTTGGGTTGAATTGGGCAAAGATAAATGGCACTTGCTTCACAATTTGCCATTTATGACAGAATAGGAAATGAATTTATTGAGCATGATGGGAAACATGGCCAATGATATATTTTGCCATATTTGAGAAAGATATTACATGAACAATTTATGAGAATTATTTGGGAATATTAGGAGTGACAGAAATATAGGTTGCTTCACAACCTAGGGTTTTAAGGGTTATTCCTTTATCAGAAAAGGAATATTCCCAACAAAAGAATTCTGGGTTAGGTCAAGGATGGAAATGACATGATCTTGGGATGATGAAGAGGGTGACAAGCCACTATAAAACCTAGGAAGACATGATCTTCCCAAGTTTCAGAACCACATAGCCACGGAAAAGCAAAACAAAACAGGAAACCCAAGAAAATCAAAGGAAAAGGAAAAGGGGAAAAATCCAGGCTGTTACAAACCTTCCCCCCTTAAAGAAATCTCGTCCTCAAGATTTGGTTGTTCAGGGTTAAATAATTTTCCTGACTTGAAGAAACCGTTTCCAACTCAGGTTTCTTTTATTCATAATATTTCCACTGAATTGGATCTGACTGACTGTCTTGATCTGGGGTGGTTTGCTTTGTCGTATATGACATTCTGATAGGATGTACCTTATATGTTCCTGTTTATACTGACTCAAATTTTCTTTCATATCTGTTGGCTGAGCTAGCATCCGAAATATTATTTTTATGGACATACTTGTCCTTCTTGATATTGATCCTTGCTGGAAATGTTATCCTAGTATCGAGTACCAAGAATATTCCACAAAGTTGGGGAACATATCTTCCCATGGAACAAAGAATATCTTCTATCCTGGCATCGGATTCTGGTTCCAAAACAGTGATGTGGATCATATCTGTTTTTGCTAACGGATGCTGTCATCTTGCAGGAGTTTCTAACTTATCTTGCCTGGCTTCACAGTCTTGAGTATCCAAGTTGTACCAAAGGTTTGACTGTCGCTTGTCGTGACTGATAGAAAAATGCACCATCTCCCGATGATAAGATTTGTAGACTTGACTGGCGGTGATCTTGGCAAAGAATCCCATCCACACAGGCTATTCTTTTAATTGCTTCCCCTATGCGAGAGATAACAATTCTCAAAGTATATGTTTTCACACTGATTCTTCATTTTTGCCAGTATCTCACTGGGAATAACTGTCTATGCGATGCTCCATCGCGGGTGTTGAGGTCAATATATTTAGCCATCCATGAGTGTGGCCGGACAGACTCGGGTATTCAATGTTGATAGTTCTGAGCATACTGTGGACTGAGCTGGTTGCCTCGCTATGAGGTCCTTACCACAATGGAGTATACCTCTTAGGTGGATCTTTGCTTGGGTTTGCCGTGGAATAAGATGGTATTGGGCATCCAAATTTTTCACATGATAACCGACATACCTGTATTGTTGGTCTTGCTCTTTCATTATTACTTTCTTCATCTGGATCCTCAACTGAAAGAGCGGGGCCTTATATATATCCTAGATTATTTTTGCGGCCCTGAATACTGTTACATACAGTATCTAGCAATCATACCTTGATCTAGTTCATGTTTTGAGCCTCGGTATATTTATCCGGCTCACGTGTGGTTATACAGATCTCAATACTGTTGGGGATTATGCCGGACAGTGACAGGGTTAATAACATCATATTGTTGGATGTGCGGGACTGATCTTGATATTCACTGCCAAGATTATTGTCTCAATGTTGTCTTTCCTTCAAGACTTGTTGATTATGGCATCACCCACTGGTTTTTGTTTCTTGAATAACCAGTGAGGTTGTCGGATGTGTACCGTGAATTCTTCCTTGTGCGAGAGACTTGCATGGACTTGCCAGCATACTGAATGAACTAATATCTGATTCTCGAGGAATACCTTTGTTCTGACTGATTTTTGTTTCAGACCAAATTGTCGCAGATCTGCCATTTGGAGAACACTATCATATGCTGACAATTCATAATTTAATGTATTGTATCAGTGTCGTACAGAAGAATACTGGGCAGCTTGCGTTTGGGAACCACCGGGATATTGTGCTCATAAGCTTCCCCCCTGAAAGACTTTGCTAGGGAAGACTCGGTACCTTATGACAGAAGCTTTTGTAGTATTTTATCGAGAAGACTGAATATCTTGCATGGGAATCCATTCATTCCCTACCGATGCAGACTGGGAACCTTATCTTTGTACACTTCGTCAATAAATTGTGGAGAAGGACGGGACTGATTTTCTTGGTGAATGGAATGATATATATATATATATATATATATATATATATATATATATATATATATATATATATATCTTTGTCAGCGCAGCATCTGATTATTTATATGACAAGAATTGTCTGACTGTCCTTACTGAATTCACCGTGCATTTGGACTGACTTCTGGGTGTCACAATGTTTTAATTTTGCCTTACGGCAGATTCAATCATTGTGCATAGCCCATTCCTTTGACTTGAAATGTGTTGTTGATCCAATTTTGTTCTATTGCTAATTTAATCATTGATGCGATAAAGTGTATCTTTGACAGGTACTTGTTGTTGAAAGGTCTGATCATAATACAATTTGTATCCGGACGGATGTCTCCAATGATGTCAGCTGAAAATCTCATTGCTTTTAACTAAATTCCTTGGTGTATATCTGTACTGCTCACGGCTTCTTTTGATCCAGTGTCGGTTGAGGAGTAATTTCCATAAGGGGGTAACACAAAGGATTCAAAGAAAAGAGGCACGAGAAAATGATTTATTGCAACAAAGCACACGTCAAACAAGCTACAAAGCTGCTCCACACAGGCACACACAAGCATGATACTATAGCAGATGCACAAGCACTACACGAAGGACTACATTCTACGCTTGACCAAATGCTCGCGAACTGACGAGGAAGCTAAGGGAGTACCGAGTGGAACTGCTGACTCTGAAACTCCGAACGGACGAGGCGGACGATCTGGAGAGGCTAGCGGAGACTGAGGTATAGCGACATCAAGCAATCTCCTGGCTCGAATGGCGTCTCGGACTAACTCAGAAATAAGACTATATGAAGCAAACAAATGCAACAACCAAATGCAGCAAGCAAGGGCAACAACCAGATCCTATACTACCATTTTCTAATGTTCCAGCGGACTAGGACGCTCTACAGCCAGACCTTCTCTGATACCAAGCCTGTGGCACCCCAGCTCAGAGAAAACCAGAATGCCCTGTATTCCAGCCCAGAGATCAAGGTGAAGTCTTCTAGAATACATCACTGCTTAGTATAGAACAAACCAGCTCTCTATTACAACACGAATATGAATACAAGGGTTCCGATATTACAATGAATAACACCGGCACGGCGACACTACACCAACGACGGTTGCTCTATACAAGCAGCATAACAACTCGAAGCAGCGGAACAACTACTGGCAGCGGAACAACGAAGGGCGATGATGGACTCCAATCTGCAGGGACTCTGCCTGGAACGTTTATCATAGCTCGCGAACACGGGAACAACACCAAACAAGCAAGAAATCCAGGCATGACCTGCAAATTGGCATGACACGCCAGGTCAGTACATTGAATGTACTTGCAATCTCACAATAACTAGAAGCATTCAAGACAAACAACATCATGGCAATTACAGGTTAATAAGGAATTATCATGAGATCATCAGGATAACATGGCATGAACAACATGAACATAATATCACTAGAACAATATATGATCATGGCATGAACATATAAATCTGATGATACTAGCATGCAACATGATGACACTATATGCACCATTTGCTCCGGTTACCTCGTAATCCATCACATGCATCACTTACCAACTTCGAACATTACACGATTATCTCAGGATCAAATCAAGCTTGGTATAAACAATACCGTAGTAATCATCAAATGACCACAAGGAACTTGATCCTTACCCATGTTTCTCGCACAACATCATGAATATCCAACAACTCGGTATCCTCGATACCACGGTGATCATCCCGGCGATCACAACCATGACCAACACTTGGTCTCAAATGGTGATATTTCTGGTGATCACAACCAACTTATCTCATCATCGAACCGGGGTTGTTATTAAGCACATTATTATTATTACTGTTGACTCACAGTGTGACCGACACGAACTGGGCCCTTATTCGCGGGCACGACTATCGATAGATTTAGTATACACTCTGCAGAGGTTAGTACACTGTACCCACACCACGGAACCCATGGCCTCGCACTCCCATTCGGGTGGACCAACGACGTTCTGACAAAACTGTCCTACTGCCATGACACTCTCCCGGCCACTCCGACTCACTCCCCACTGGCTAGTCCTAGGTTGCCCCGTGTCTACTAAAGACACCAACGACCACCGTCATGGCCAAACATAAACGGTCCCAAATGGGGACCCGGATCCATAACAACAACAACAGGCACACAAGGTTATGTCTGCTTACCGGGCCAAGGTACCGCACGCCCATAACCTTCCCTCGTTGGAGGCACCGGCGAGAGGCACGGCAATAGACCAAGTTAGGACCTTCCCATAAAGGTAAGCGTGGTTGCACTGGTCAGTTTGATATGGTGGCACCATGACTCAGCCAATAGTTGTTCAAGTTCAATTTAATCCGGTTAAACTTGAATGCAAATATGCCGAGCCATGATAAAATACATGATGCAATTACAATGCATGAGCATGATATCAACATAATCATGAGGGTACCACATAACTATCCCCCATAACAACCATGAATCATATCCAACTAAGCATGGCATACTGACTAGCATGAACATCATAAGTACATACTTCTCCAAAACATAGCATGACCACTAGCATCAACAATAAATATCATGCAAGAACATATCAATAATGCCATCATGCAAGCATTTAACCAACTAGATGCAATGGAACATGCATAACAACGGTACTTGGGACAGATGGCAGTCATGCACCGAAGACCATCACCAACATCAACATGTACTACTAGCACACATAAGCATAAGAAAGGAATACTAGCAACTAGCAGGGCATGACAACCAGGTGCATAAAAACATAACAAGAAAGTAAGCACTACCCAGAAGCATTACTGAAACAACGATAACCATATTTTAAAGAAGCAAACATTTAACAAATATTCAAGTTGAGAACCATGGCTGCTGCATGACTATCATGCAAGTGGGTATTGTGGCTTGCCTGGGGTGACGAAGACTCCGGGAAGAAGTTCGGTGAAGCCGCGGAACGAAACACGAGGCGGTTCTTTCTCGGAGGGGCTGATTTGAGGCAAGTGCAAAATGGTCATTTTTACTATGGGACCACCTAGTGAAAATGTTACCAAAAGATAGAGCTCGTCGAGACGAAAAAGTGAGCAATGGTTTCACCTCGATCGGAGTTACGGTTGAAAAGTTGTGAAGTGTAGAAGATCAGGGACCAATCTATGAATATACTTCAGCAAACAGGCCCCTGGTGGAAAAACAGAAAGCGCCTTCGGGCCAAACACGTTTTCGGTGAAGGGAAACATATTTTCAGCCGCAATAGAAGAGAATACGCTTTCCTGAAGGGAAAACACATTTTGGATAAAAGAGGAAGGAAATACGCTTTCATGTAACGAAAACGCCTTTCAGGAAAACATTTCCACTTATCCAAGTAGATCAGGTGGTGGCTCACTTACAGGTGGGGTCCGTTGGAGATGGGGGCCCGCCTGGCCAGCTGGCAAGGCATCGTCTTCCTCCTCCCGTGCTTGGTCGCGACAGGGAATAGGGGAGGGAGACAAAGGTGCTGCCAGCGACGTGGCGGCCGGCTCAGGCCAGCTCCAGCCCGGCCGAACACACCGGCGGGTGCGGGGCCACGCCGCACCTTCTCCAAGAGAGAAGAGGCACGGGGGAGGCCTGGAGCTGCGGTGGTGGTTGGTAACAAAGAAGAACAGGGGCGGGCGCCGGCGATGGAGCGGACTGCTCCGGCCATCTCAAACCAAGGCGCGGGCACCAGCGGCTTCAGGGCGGAGCAGTGCACCCATTCAGAGGCAAAGGAGGCGCCGAAGAGTGGTGGAGAGGTGGTGAGACGCCACGGGCAAGTGGGTGGGGCGGCTGAGTGGAACGAGGAGGACTCAGTGGACGTGGTGGGAGGACGAGAGGAGGCTCGGGTTGGCCAGAATCATGCCGAGGCCGAGGCGGCCATGGTGGACAGAGGCGAACTCCGGCGAGATGGGGCGATCCTGGTGACCAAATGAGGCGAGGGAGAGATGGGTGAGCTGCAGGAGGGCTCGGGGGTCCTATATATAGGCCCGGGGAGGCTCTGGAGCTCACGGACGAGCTCCCGACCAAGCTTTAATGGTGGGAAGAGGCTGGACGCGGCACGGGCATGGCGCTAGCGGTGCATTTAAGGCGAACCATGACGAAGCAGCGACGCATGGTGATGCAGTCGAGCACGGGCGAACTCCAGGACATGAATGGAGTTCGAGACGAGGAGGGAGGAGACGAGAACAGTGGCCGGACCGAGCCATAGCTTGCACTGTACGTGACATCAGCGTGATCACCACAGGAATAGGTGCAAACGATGCGTTATGGCCGGGCCGGCCATGTCCAGTAGAGAGAACATCGTGCCCTTAGTCAAAATGAGGAAATAAATCGGTCCAGGGGCAAATAAGAGATCTGCACTTAGATCCAAAGTAAATTAACAGGAAGGTGCTTGTAACTTGCCGTGGTTAAACCAACTTTGTAATGTGGTAAATAGTTTATCTGCTGATGATCACACACTAAGGTGATGCTTATCACCAAAAATCATACTAAGAGGAGGAGTTTAGACGAGGGTTGCTGTAGAAAGTGCAAAACTGGCCAGAATTAGGGATTTGGATGATACACTCACATACTTGATTTTCATGACTTTAAATTTGGCATAGAGGGGTTATATGATGATATGAAGCTGCTGTAAAAGTTTCATGCCATTTGGAAATACCAAGGTGGCACTTGCTTCACAAAGCTTCATTCTGGACAAAAACTTGGAAGAATTGCACAGGGCAATTGGGTTAACTAATTGATCTAAAACTTGGTGGAGGGAGTTGATATAGGTATAATCATGTCCTGGTAAAGTTTCAGCTCAATTGAATCAATATAAAATATAGTTGCTTCCCAAACTGAAAATATGACTAGAAACTAAGATTTGGGGCTGGGCTCACACAGATGAGTTACATGAGCTCATATTTGGTGGAGAGTCATTATTTGACCATAGGAATGACCTTGCAAAATTGCAACTCATTTGGATATGTATAGCTTGTACTTCCTTCACAATGACTTCCCTCAGATAGGAACTTTTAAAAAATGCTCAGGAATATTTACTAGGCAAATTTAGTTGAATTTTTGCATGAGGCAATTAGTTGGACAGAAAAATATGTCCAAGAAGTTTGGGTTGAATTGGGAAAAGATAAATGGCACTTGCTTCACAATGTGCCATTTATGACAGAATATGAAATGAATTTATTGAGCATGATGGGAAACATGGCCAACGATATATTTTGCCATATTTGTGGAAGATATTACCCAAAAAATTTATGAGAATTATTTGGGAATATTAGGAGTGATAGAAATATAGGTTGCTTCACAACCTAGGGTTTTAAGGGTTATTCCTTTATCAGAAAAGGAATATTCCCAACAAAAGAATTCTGGGTTAGGTCAAGGATGGAAATGGCATGATCTTGGGATGATGAAGAGGGTGACAAGCCACTATAAAACCTAGGAAGACATGATCTTCCCAAGTTTCAGAACCACATAGCCACGGAAAAGCAAAACAAAACATGAAATCCAAGAAAATCAATGGAAAAAGAAAATGGCAAAAATCCAGGCTATTACAACCAGCGGGACAGCAAGACGGAGGTCATCGTGGAGCCCAAGATGGCGTCACCACCAGAGACTTTGGCAGGCGAAGACTACTGTAACGCCCTCGATGCGGCTATATCTCCCACGTGTCGAAGCACGACTTAGAGGCATAACCGCATTGAAAGCAATGTCGCAAGTGAGGCAATCTTCACACAACCCATGTAATACATAAGGGAAACGATACATAGTTGGATTACAATCGCCACTTCACACAATTACGTGAATAAAACATTACAACATCCAAATACAGTCAAGGTCCGACTACGGAACCAAAATAAAAGAAGAACCCCAAGTGCGACACGGTCCCCGATCGACCCCAACTGGGATCCACTACTGATCAACTAGAACGAAACAACACAAAGGACACGATCTTCATCGAGCTCCTCCTGAGCTTGGTTGCTTCATCTGCATGGACTCATCGGCACCTGCAAGCTGGTTTTGGAAGTATCTGTGAGTCACGGGGACTCAGCAATCTCGCACCCTCGCGATCAAGACTATTTAAGCTGATGGGTAAGGTAAAAGGTATGAGGTGGAGCTGCAACAAGCGACTAGCATATATGGTGGCTAACATACGCAAATGAGAGCGAGAAGAGAAGGCAAAGCACGTTCGAACAACTATGATCAAGAAGTGATCCTGGAACAACCTACGTCAAGCATAACTCCAACAACCGTGTTCACTTCCCGGACTCCGCCAGAAAGAGACCATCACGGTTACACACGCGGTTGATGCATTTTAATTAAGGTCAACTTCAGGTTTTCTACAACCGGGCATTAACAAATTCCCATCTGCCCATAACCGCGGGCACGGCTTTCGAAAGTTCAAATCCCTGCAGGGGTGTCCCAACTTAGCCCATGACAAGCTCTCACGGTCAATGAAGGAATAGACCTCCTCCCGAGACATTCCGATCAGACTCGGTATCCCGGTTCTTCAAGACATCCTCGACAATGGTAAAACAAATCCAGCAAAGCCGCCCAATGCGCCGACATCCTGATGGGAGCTGCACATATCTCGTTCTCAGGGCAACACCGGATAGGTCAGGCTACGAGTAAAACCAGCCCTCAAGTTTCCCCGAGGTGGCCCCGCAGGCTGCCCATTTCGGACCAACACTTAGACAAGCACTGGCCCGGGGGGGGGGGGGTTAAAATAAAGATGACCCTCGGGATGTGCGACTCCCAAGGGAAAAAGGCTAGGTGGCGAATGGTAAAACCAAGATTGGCCTTGCTGGAGGAGTTTTATTCAAAGCGAACTGTCAAGGAGTTCCCATTATAACCCAACCGCTTACGAAACGCAAAATCCGGGAACATAACACCGATATGACGGAAACTAGGGCGGCAAGAGTGGAACAAAACACTAGGCATAAGGCCGAGCCTTCCACCCTTTACCAAGTATATAGATACATTAATTAAATAAGATATAGTGTGATATCCCAACAAGTAAACATGTTCCAACAAGGAACACCATCTCCATGTTCCAACAAGGAACAAACTTCGATCTTCACCAGCAACTAACAACGCTATAAGAGGGGCTGAGCAAAGCGGTAACATAGCCAAACAACGGTTTGCTAGGACAAGGTGGGTTAGAGGCTTGGTTCAACAATATGGGAGGCATGAAAAGCAAATGGTAGGTATCGCAGCATAGGCATAGCAAAAGAGCGAGCAACTAAGCAAGCAAAGATAGAAGTGATTTCGAGGGTATGATCATCTTGCCTGAAATCCCACAAAGAAGAAGAATGAGTCCATGAAGAAGACAAACGGACATAGACGAACGGGTCCTCACAAACGCGACGTTACCGGAACCAACCCGAAGAAGCAAACACCGGAAAGAAGCACACAACATAGTAAACAACCAACACATGAACATGGTATGATATGCGGGATGCGGTATGCGATGCATATGCATGATTGGACAAGGAATGCATGAACCTGGCCTCAACTTGGAAAACCAAATGTGCCACTGGAAATATGAGATGAAATCGCTTGAAAAGGATATAAAGAACGCCGGAATCGGAGCTACAGTTTGGAAATGGCAAGCAATGCAAATGTGACCACGGTCTGCGATTTACAGCAAGTAGCCATCTAAATGCAACAAGATGAACATGCTACAACACCCAAACATGGCATCAAAATACATGGCAGGGATCCATTCATGATGCTTAACAAAAGTCTAGCACTGAGCTACGGCCAATTCATCCATTAACAGGTTCAAACAAGCATGGCAAAAATGCATTTGGTAAACAGATTTCAGACTTAGTGAAATTAACACAAGCCTGGAATTTCAGATCAGATAGTACTCTTTGGAGCATGAAAACTATAAGCTACAGGACCTGAACATGGCAAAGTAAAGCATGGCATGGAACTACTCAAAGAGCTTAACAAAAGTCCCTTAGTGACCTTGAGCCAAAAGGGATCAGAAAATACATTTGCAAGATGTGAACATGGCAAAAACATAATAAGTTTTCAGACTTAGTGAAAACTGGAGCATGCTGAAACAGATATCAAGTAGGCATGTTTACAAGCTCGATGCACTCACTACAGAGCAAGTCATGGCAAACTAAGCATACAATCATCAAGAATACACAAAATACAAGCTAGACATGACAAGAACAATAGCATAGCATGCACGGATCAACTACAACATCCACGGCAAAATCGCTAACAAGTAGACAATCTGCCCAGATTCACGAAGTAGGAAAAGTAGAGCTCGATTGACTCAAGCTAGGGTGCTCCTTAATTGCAAACAAAGACATGGATGAATAGAGCACTAAAAGATTAACAAAACATCCTTACTGATCATCCTTAAAAGAGGCACGGATCACTAGGAAACAATATGAACATATGACCATATGAGATAAACAGCTCAAGGACTTAGTGGAAATGCTAAGTCCCTGAAATCAGCATTACCAAGTGCCTCACTTTGCAAGCTTGTGATAGTTACCACACACATGACAAAAATACATGGGTTGCACCTCTGGATAGATGGCAAAACCCTTAACAAAACACATGTAGAGCTCATGGGCATATCATGCATACAATAATCATGGCAAAAATGACAAATATCTAAATGGAGCAACAGATCTGACAATTATCTCAAGTAGCACTCTTCTAACAGCATTTCGGGCATTAAGATGAACTCAAATGAAAATGATGCAATGAGATGAAATGCTGTACTCTCTGAGACGAACATTTTGATATGTTATATGCTCAAATCGGAGTTATGGATGATGAGTTGTGGCATGATGAACAAGAGCATCTGAATCAGGAAATTTGGGACTTAGTGGAAATATCACCTCCAGATCTAGATCTAGGGTTCCGAGGTCAGCGACGATGCCGGTGGCCTCTCCGGCGATGGGGCGGCGGGACGGCGCCGGAGGATGGCCAGGGCGCTCGAGGACGGCCGGATCCGGTCCGGCCCGACCGGATCCGCGGCAAGGGCGGCGGTGGCGCGCGCTCCGGCGAGGCGCACGGG
>NC_041390.1:244330138-244377761 GCF_002162155.2 Triticum dicoccoides | reverse complement strand
GGGCGCCTCCGGGCCCGGGCGGGCCTGACTCGGGCCCCACGGGCCGCGGCGGAGGAGAGAGAGGCGCATGCGAGGTGGCGGCGTCCGATTGGGTGAGGGCGGTGGCAGCAGTGACGTGGCGGCTCCCCATTGGTCGGAGTGAGGTGGCCGGGCGGGGTGGACATGTCCGGCCGCCGGGCGGACGTGTCCGGCGGCGCAAGGAGGACGAAGGTTAGGGTTTGTACCGCGAATATTTCGGAGGGGATCACATATTTATAGGTAGAGGGAGCTAGGAGAGTCCAAATGAGCTGCGGTTTTCGGCCACGCGATCATGATCGAATGACCGAGACGATGGAGAAGGTTTAGGTGGGTTTTGGGCCACTTTGGAGGGGTGTTGGGCTGCAACACACACGAGGCCTTTTTGGTCCCTCGGTTAACCGTTGGAGTATCAAACGAAGTCCAAATGGTACGAAACTTGACAGACGGTCTACCGGTAGTAAACCAAGGCCACATGGCAAGTCTCGGTCCAATCCGGAAATGTTTAATCCCCACACACGAGAAGAAGGTAGAAATGACCACTGGAGGAGAACGGAGCGCCGGATTGCAAAACGGACAACAGGGAAAATGCTCGGATGCATGAGACGAACACGTATGCAAATGAAATGCACATGATGACATGATATGCAATGCATGACACGCAAGTAATGACAAGGCAACAATAGCGAATAACTGGACGACACCTGGCACATCGGTCACGGGGCATTACAACACTCCACCACTACGAGAGGATCTCGTCCCGAGATCTAGAATGGCACCGAAGGGACAACGGAAGAGAAAAAGAAGAGGTAAAACTAAGTTGCTTCTTTGACAAACGAATGAAACCAAAGAACCTTGAGAGGTTGAACAAATTGAAAGAAAGAATACAACAAAGATGAACGAGGTTGAAAACACTCCGTTAGAAAAGAGGAACGAGGAAGAACAACTTCGGGCAGCACTCCGATTAAAAGAAAGGAATTGAATAAGAACTTGATAAGGTGATAGAACTTGAAAAGAGGGCACGACACTCCGATTAAATGGATAATCATGAAAAGAACTTGACCTTTGACGAATGGGATGATGGGTTGAGAAGAGCAACATCACCAAGCTTCCAGAACGAAAGAAATAGAAGATAGATAATTGAAATAGGAGAATGGAGAAGAAAATGCCAACATCTACCACAAAAGAGCTTGAAAAGGCATATTTAGGAGAAGGGTCGAGCGGAGTTGTTGGAAAACCAACAATGGAAGGAAAAGCTTGATATGGACTTATAGAAGACATCTCAAAATTATGAGGTGACAACTCTCCACTAACGGGAACAAGATTGGATAAGAACAAAGAGAGGAGAAACTATTTCACCGGGAGGATAAAGAAGAACTTGGGTCCTATATAAGCACCATAATTAGCAACAATCCTTAGGGAAGGCTTTAGGTGAAAAATAACCCAAGATACCTCCGATGAAGAGGTTGATGGATTTAAAATATCTCATTCTTAACAACATTTGAATCATGAAACCAAAACTCAAATTATCAAGAATGACACAACACCACCTCGAATGATACGGTTGAAAGAATTGCACTTTAAAATGCAAGATAAATAATACTTGAGCTCCTTTGAAAAGAATCTCAATGAACACTTGAAGAAGGAATTATTTCCTTGATGAACCATCATGTAGCACCTTGATGAAGTACTCCGGTAAACAAAAGGATAACGAAAAGAAAGAGAAGTTGGAAGCACAATGTGAAACCTTGTAATGATTTATATGGATCTCCGTGATAATTAGAGCTTGGAACTCTGGGAAAGAAAGATGAGCACTTGAAACCAAGAATATGTATGATGAACCACTCCGGAATAAGGAATTAATCACTTGGATGAACAAGAATAATAATTATGTTATGCTTGTCCTTCACCAATTAAATTGATGATAAACAATGGATTTGGCATACTACTTATACTCGTAGAAAGGATTAAGATAGATATAGCACAAACTTAATGGACCACCGGTAAGATTGAAACAAGGAATGAATTGATATGATGAACAAGGAAGAGAACACTTGAGCAACCATCGTAAGAATTGAAAAGAACGATGAGAAGATAAAGAAACACCGGGTAAGAATTAGCAAATGAATGAAGAAGCTTGAGAGAATTTAGATACAAGAGAACAAAGAGATCACGAGCTGATTGAAGATCACTAGAACGAAGGACCGGTAAGATTGGAGAATGATAACTGACAGCTGAGAATGAATAAATCTGAATTGATGGACTCTGGATAGCAAACTGAGAAGACTCTTGAATTACTCCGGATAGGTGAAAAGAATTCTCACGATCAAAACAATTACGAGAGGATGGCAACAAGCTAGAATCATGAATCTTGAAGAGAACGGATAAGATATGGAGGCAAAATCTTCTTCGGTCTTCAAATGATGAGGAAGAAGACGAGAAACACCACCGTGAATTGTTGAGAAACTCCGGAATAAAGAAGAATAGGCAAGTTGAACCAATGATGAAAAGAATTTGACAGATCTTGGAGAAAACATTTGACTGATGAAAACTTCATTCTTACGTCAAACTTCGAAATGGATTTGAGAATAACTCCGGTAGAAATTAGAAGAGTCAGGTAAGATCCTGGGAAGAGACCTGTGGGTTAGGGCCCACTCAAAAGAAAACACCATTGAAATGATTAGAAGGAGAGATTGCACCGGTTGAGTTAAATAGCTTGAATGAGATAAACATCCTCAAAATAGGATTAACGGATCTTGAATGACAAGACGATCCTTCTGAGATATCTTGAGCACTCTGGAACAAATGAATAGCGAGAAATGAATGGTTATGAGGTGCACCGGCATGAGAAAAG
Organism: Triticum dicoccoides; assembly: GCF_002162155.2. Classification (NCBI taxonomy): domain Eukaryota; kingdom Viridiplantae; phylum Streptophyta; class Magnoliopsida; order Poales; family Poaceae; genus Triticum; species Triticum dicoccoides. The sequence continues at coordinate 244,374,892 of NC_041390.1, read as the reverse complement.
CATTTGAAATACAGAAAAGAATATGATCGACACCGAAAGCTTGAATTGGATCCACCGGAAAAGGAAAGAATGGAGAATGATGAACTAGAAACTTCGTTAGTATCTTCATGAGAATCACCGGATAAGAACATGAAGGGAGAAGAATGGAGAGACTTCCATAATAAAATGGATATTTGATAAAGAAATCCGAGACCTCGAAGAAAAGGGTGGGTGGGTGGGAAAACAAAGGCAACTTGGGATGGAAGAAAACGACACTGTTGAGAAAGCTGAGATTGGATCTTGCGGATGTTGAAATGTTCGGATCCACTAGAAGAGAAGCACACCGGTTGAAAAGAATTGACATGACAAACTTGATGATCGAGAAGGACTAGTATTCACATAGGAATATGAGAACACCATTTGGGGAAGGTATGGAATCAACACTTGACATTGAAGCAACTCGAATACCACAACTCAAAACAAAAACAAAGGGTTGGCTTGCAGAATAAGCCAGAACAAACATATGATAGAGATTTCATCCGAAGTTTTCGTGGTGGGGCCTACACGGGCTCAATCGTACATCACCATCATGTACAAGGCAGTGCACATGACATACGAAGCGTCCCCGAGTCGGCATAGCCAAGGACTCTTTAAGACACAACGAGATCACTATAAAACCGATCGTGAATAGGCGGACCACTAGACGTCGAACCCCAATCTCAAATCATACATCTGTCGAAAAGATATTCTAAGATCTACTTGAATTCCCACTTATAAACTCCCGAAATTTTCCGGTTATGCAATCAGGTGTTGGGGATACAGGGGAAGCATAATATGTCACCCAAACTAGCAAATCCTACATCTAGCTGTATCCATCCTTCAACACATAACCAAGAAACCTTCGGAAATCATCTACCTCAACCTTCGGAAAACATCCGTTATACGAGTTATGGCGATACTCCCGAACTCCCGCCCCAGTACTGGGTGGCGTCGAGGTTATCTCACCAACGAACTGCATAAAAGAGATTTTCGATGTCGGCATACTAAACTCAGGTATTCCAGAACTGCAACGATAAAATTATGACGACAACACCTCAGAGCTCAACTCCCTGGGACACTTCCACAAAACCCCTGACAGGAGGCACCAAGACAATGTTCTCGTCAGAAAACCATCGGAACGATTCCAAGATACCCGCGTGATCCTAAAAAAAATTAGTGAAATTTGAGAAGAGAAGAGTCAAAACACTACGTCAGGATGCCTTACCAGAGCGATGAGGAGACTGGGAAGTAAAAAGAATTCTTAAACTCTCCGATATATAATTCCTAAATGACTCAAAACATTTTTCTAGACTCAACTCGTCCGCTAATTCGATCAAGCAGTGGGGCTCCTAAGGTCGGGGAAGGCTCTGATACCAACTTGTAACACCCTCGATGCGGCTATATCTCCCACGTGTCGAAGCATGACTTAGAGGCATAACCGCATTGAAAGCAATGTCGCAAGTGAGGTAATCTTCACACAACCCATGTAATACATAAGGGAAACGATACATAGTTGGATTACAATCGCCACTTCACACAATTACGTGAATAAAACATTACAACATCCAAATACAGTCAAGGTCCGACTACGGAACCAAAATAAAAGAAGAACCCCAAGTGCGACACGGTCCCGGATCGACCCCAACTAGGCTCCACTACTGATCAACTAGAACGAAACAACACAAAGGACAAGATCTTCATCGAGCTCCTCCTGAGCTTGGTTGCGTCATCTGCATGGACTCATCGGCACCTGCAAGCTGGTTTTGGAAGTATCTGTGAGTCACGGGGACTCAGCAATCTCGCACCCTCGCGATCAAGACTATTTAAGCTTATGGGTAAGGTAAAAGGTATGAGGTGGAGCTGCAACAAGCGACTAGCATATATGGTGGCTAACATACGCAAATGAGAGCGAGAAGAGAAGGCAAAGCACGTTCGAACAACTATGATCAAGAAGTGATCCTGGAACAACCTACGTCAAGCATAACTCCAACAACCGTGTTCACTTCCCGGACTCCGCCAGAAAGAGACCATCACGGTTACACACGCGGTTGATGCATTTTAATTAAGGTCAACTTCAGGTTTTCTACAACCGGGCATTAACAAATTCCCATCTGCCCATAACCGCGGGCACGGCTTTCGAAAGTTCAAATCCCTGCAGGGGTGCCCCAACTTAGCCCATGACAAGCTCTCACGGTCAATGAAGGAATATACCTCCTCCCGAGACATTCCGATCAGACTCGGTATCCCGGTTCTTCAAGACATCATCGACAATGGTAAAACAAATCCAGCAAAGCCACCCAATGCACCGACATCCTGATGGGAGCTGCACATATCTCGTTCTCAGGGCAACACCGGATAGGTCAGGCTACGAGTAAAACCAGCCCTCAAGTTTCCCCGAGGTGGCCCCGTAGGCTGCCCATTTCGGACCAACACTTAGACAAGCACTGGCCCGGGGGGGGGTTAAAATAAAGATGACCCTCGGGATGCGCGACTCCCAAGGGAAAAAGGCTAGGTGGCGAATGGTAAAACCAAGATTGGCCTTGCTGGAGGAGTTTTATTCAAAGCGAACTGTCAAGGGGTTCCCATTATAACCCAACCGCTTACGAAACGCAAAATCCAGGAACATAACACCGATATGACGGAAACTAGGGCGGCAAGAGTGGAACAAAACACTAGGCATAAGGCCGAGCCTTCCACCCTTTACCAAGTATATAGATACATTAATTAAATAAGATATAGTGTGATATCCCAACAAATAACATGTTCCAACAAGGAACAACATCTCCATGTTCAACAAGGAACAAACTTCGATCTTCACCTGCAACTAACAACGCTATAAGAGGGGCTGAGCAAAGCGGTAACATAGCCAAACAACGGTTTGCTAGGACAAGGTGGGTTAGAGGCTTGGTTCAACAATATGGGAGGCATGAAAAGCAAGTGGTAGGTATCGTAGCATAGGCATAGCAAAAGAGCGAGCAACTAAGCAAGCAAAGATAGAAGTGATTTCAAGGGTATGATCATCTTGCCTGAAATCCCGCAAAGAAGAAGAACGAGTCCATGAAGAAGACAAACGGACGTAGACGAATGGGTCCTCACAAACGCGACGTTACCAGAACCAACCCGAAGAAGCAAACACCGGAAAGAAGCACACAACATAGTAAATAACCAACACATGAACATGGTATGATATGTGGGATGCGGTATGCGATGCATATGCATGATTGGACAAGGAATGCATGAACCTGGCCTCAACATGGAAAACCAAGTGTGCCACTGGAAAGATGAGATGAAATCGCTTGAAAACGATATAAAGGACGCCGAATCGGAGCTACGGTTTGGAAATGGCAAGCAATGCAAATGTGACCACGGTCTGCGATTTACATCAAGTAGCCATCTCAATGCAACAAGATGAACATGCTACAACACCCAAACATGGCATCAAAATACATGGCAGAGATCCATTCATGATTCTTAACAAAAGTCTTGCACTGAGCTACGGCCAATTCATCCATTAACAGGTTCAAACAAACATGGCAAAAATGCATTTGGTAAACAGATTTCAGACTTAGTGAAATTAACACAAGCCTGGAATTTCAGATCAGATAGTACTCTTCGGAGCATGAAAACTATAAGCTACAGGACCTGAACATGGCAAAGTAAAGCATGGCATGGAGCTACTCAAAGAGCTTAACAAAAGTCCCTTAGTGACCTTGAGCCAAAAGGGATCAGAAAATACATTTGCAAGCATGTGAACATGGCAAAAACATAATAAGTTTTCTGACTTAGTGAAAACTGGAGCATGCTAAAACAGATATCAAGTAGGCATGTTTACGAGCTCGATGCACTCACTACAGAGCAAGTCATGGCAAACTAAGCATACAATCATCAAGAATACACAAAAAAGAAGCTAGACATGGCAAGAACAATAGCATAGCATGCACGGATCAACTACAACATCCACGGCAAAATCGCTAACAAGTAGACAATCTGCCCAGATTCACGAAGTAGCAAAAGTAGAGCTCGATCGACTCAAGCTAGGGTGCTCCATAATTGCAAACAAAGACATGGATGGATAGAGCACTAAAAGATTAACAAAACATCCTTACTGATCATCCTTAAAAGAGGCATGGATCACTAGGAAACAACATGAACATATGACCATATGAGATAAACAACTCAAGGACTTGGTGGAAATGCTAAGTCCCTGAAATCAGCATTACCAAGTGCCTCACTTTGCAAGCTTGTGCTAGTCACCACACACATCACAAAAATACATGGGTTGCACCTCTGGGTAGATGGCAAAACCCTTAACAAAACACATGTAGAGCTCATGGGCATATCATGCATACAATAATCATGGCAAAAATGACAAATATCTAAATGGAGCAACAGATCTGACAATTATCTCAAGTAGCACTCTTCTAACAGCATTTCGGGCATCAAGATGAACTCAAATGAAAATGATGCAATGATATGAAATGCTGTACTCTCTGAGACGAACATTTTGATATGCTATATGCTCAAATCGGAGTTATGGATGATGAGTTGTGGCATGATGAACAAGAGCATCTGAATCAGGAAATTTGGGACTTAGTGGAAATATCACCTCCAGATCTAGATCTAGGGTTCCGAGGTCAGCGACGATGCCGGTGGCCTCTCCGGCGATGGGGCGGCGGGACGGCGCCGGAGGATGGCCGGGGCGCTCGAGGACGGCCGGATCCGGTCCGGCCCGACCGGATCCGCGGCAAGGGCGGCGGTGGCGCGCGCTCCGGCGAGGCGCGCGGGGCGAGGTGGCGCGGGGTGGTCCGGCGACCGAGGCGGCGGGGCAGGACGCCGGCGAGCATGGCGGCGGCGGCGAGGCATACAGCGGCGAGCAGCGGCATCGGGCGCAACCCGACGATGAGGTTCGGTGCGGCCTGGGCGCGCAAGAGCGGCGGCGGGCGCCTGCGGGCCCGGGCGGGCCTGACTCGGGCCCCACGGGCCGCGGCGGAGGAGAGAGAGGCGCGGGCGAGGTGGCGGCATCCGATTGGGTGAGGGCGGTGGCGGCGGTGACGTGGCGGCTCCCCATTGGTCGGAGTGAGGTGGCCGGGCGGGGTGGACATGTCCGGCCGCCGGGCAGACGTGTCCGGCGGCGCAAGGAGGACGAAGGTTAGGGTTTGTACCGTGAATATTTCGGAGGGGATCACATATTTATAGGTAGAGGGAGCTAGGAGAGTCCAAATGAGCTGCGGTTTTCGGCCACGCGATCGTGATCGAATGACCGAGATGATGGAGAAGGTTTAGGTGGGTTTTGGGCCAGTTTGGAGGGGTGTTGGGCTGCAACACACATGAGGCCTTTTCGGTCCCTCGGTTAACCATTGGAGTATCAAACGAAGTCCAAATGGTACGAAACTTGACAGGCGGTCTACTGGTAGTAAACCAAGGCCGCATGGCAAATCTCGGTCCAATCTGGAAATGTTTAATCCCCACACACGAGAAGAAGGTAGAAATGACCACCGGAGGAGAACGGAGCGCCGGATTGCAAAATGGACAACGGGGAAAATGCTCGGATGCATGAGATGAACACGTATGCAAATGAAATGCACATGATGACAAGATATGCAATGCATGACACACAAGCAATGAAAAGGCAACAACAGCGAATAACTGGACGACACCTGGCACATCGGTCACGGGGCGTTACAGCTACTTTTATCAAGATAGCTTGTACTAGCTGTCTCCCTTCAAATTTAGCCGTTGTGGGATCCCTTCCCGCTGAATATTTGAGAAGAGGATCAGGGCCTCTATAAATAGGACTAGCCACCACCGTGAAAAGGGGGAGATTCCGATCTTCTACCACACAAGCAAACCAAGCACAAGAACACCTCTCCTCGCGAGGTTGTTCTTCCCTTGTACTGTTCATCCTCAGCCCAAGAGGCAATCCACCACACCACACTGGAGTAGGGTATTACACCACAATGATGGCCTGAACTAGTATAAATCTTGTGTCTCGTGTTCTTTGGGTTCGTCGAGCTAGGCCGTGAGATCATAGAGCGTGCGAGCTAGGGAGGGGGAGAGATCTTCATGTGCACCCTAGTGTTTGAACCTCAAGGGTTTTGCCGGAACCCAACATCTGACAGAAACTAGTATGAACTCGACTTGTTCTGTTTGTGTAAATAACCTAGTATCCATGATTTGGCCCATTATGATGGAACATGTTTGCAATGACAATTAGATATTATAGTTTCTCATGCCATCCATAAGTAGCTAGGAGTGGATAATGATTTATCCTGGATATCAACATTGCGTAAAAATGATTGTGATGTAGTATGATGATATGGTATCCTCCTATGAATGTTTGAGTGGCTTGACTTGGCACATGTTCATGCATGTAGTTGAATCATAGCCTCTATGATATTTATTCTCATGGTGTTCATATCCTACTCACGCCAGTGTCCAATATTACTTATGCATAATGCATGTTCATGATCGTTGCTGCTCTCTAGCTGGCCGCTTTGCAATCTAATTGCTAGCCTTCGCCTGTACTAAGTGGGAATTCTGTCTGTACATCAAAAACTAGAACCCGAAGTTATTCCAGATGAGTCCACCAACCTACCTATATGCGGTATTACCCTACCGTCCTAAGTAAATTTGCATGTGCCACCTCTAAAAACTTCTAAAAAAATCCTTTTTGTGTGCCTGGATCGTTCATGGAACGATAGGAGGTGGTCGGTATCTTCCATGCTAAGAGGGTTATTATTAGGTCGAGTGTTTATTCACTCGCCATCGCACGAGAAAAGGGAGGTAATAGGGATTCCTAGTACCAAACTGCAAACAAAAATAGCTTACAAATAATCAAACAAAAAATCCCAATGGAGTCAAAACCTTTACTTTTACCGCTTGGGAACCGCCACTAGCGTGCTTAGCATGGACGATATTGATAACTGATGGTCGTGAAGTAAATGAGAAGGGTGAATGTCTCAAAATATCATTTATCTCTGTTTTAAAAACTTGAGCTCTGGCACCTCTACAATCACTGCTTCCCTCTGCGAAGGGACTATCTGTTTACTTTTATGTTGTGCCATCACCTTCTAAAACAAGCGCTAGAACCTGAGAGCACTGCTGTCATGACTTATGCATTGTGTGTAGCTAATGTTGGGTGCATCATGATTGGATCTTTTCTACCATGGATTACAATGTTTAGTCACTGCTTGGACTTTGGAGGTGCTCTGCATTTATGTTTTGCTGTCTCAGAAAGGGCTAGCGAGATACCACTATTGTCATATTATATCATGGTTGTTTTGACAACGTGTTGTCATTTGAGATATCTTATTATTGCTCGCTAGCTGATTATGTCATTGATATGAGTTAATATAATATTTAAGAGTTATTGTCGGCATGGTTAGTTATAATGTTGGCTAAAAACCTGGGTGCTATTTAGGCTTATTTATGCAAACAAGAGCAAAAGAGTTCATAAAAGTTTTTCTTTTTCACTTTCAGTTTATCAACTGAATTGCTTGAGGACAAGCAAAGTTTAAAGCTTGGGGGAGTTGATACGTCTCCAATGTATCTACTTTTCCTAACGCTTTTCCTCTTGTTTTGGACTCTAATTTGCATGATTTGAATGAAACTAACCCCGGACTGACGCTGTTTTCAGTAGAACTATCATGGTGTTGTTTTTGTGCAGAAATAAAAGTTCTCAGAATGGAACAAAACTTTGCGAGGAATTTTTATACAATAAGCAAGAATTTCTAGCCAAGACCTACCGGAGAGGGGCACCTGGGTGGGCACAACCCACCAGGGCGCCCCCCTCTCCAGGCGCGCCCAGGTGGGTTGTCCCCACCTGGTGGCCCCGCAGATCATGAAACCGACACTATAAAATCCTATTTTCTAGAAAATAATTGGGGAGAAAGAATTATCGCGATCCATGAGACGGAGCTGCTGTCACCTCTTGTTCTTCATCGGGAGGCCAGATCTGGAGTCTGTTTGCGGCTCCGGAGAGGAGGATCTTCGTTATTCATCATCACACCCCCTTCTCCATCGCCAATTCCATGATGCTCCCCACCGGGAGTGAGTAATTCCTTCGTAGGCTCGCTGGTCGGTGAGGAGTTGGATGAGATTCATCATGTAATCGAGTTAGTTTTGTTAGGGCTTGATCCCTAGTATCCACTATGTTCTAAGATTGATGTTGCTATGACTTAGCCATGCTTAATGCTTGTCACTTTGGGCCCGGGTGCCATGATTTCAGATCTAAACCATTTATGTTATCACCATTATATCCATGTTCTAGATCCGATCTTGCAAGTTATAGTCACCTACTACGTGTTATGATCTGGCAACCCCAGAGTGACAATAGTCGGGACCATTCCTGATGATGACCGTAGTTTGAGGAGTTCATGTATTCACCGTGTGTTAATGCTTTGTTCTGGTTCTCTATTAAAAGGAGGCCTTAATATCCCTTAGTTTCCAATAGGACCCCGCTGCCACGGGAGGGTAGGACAAAAGATGTCATGCAAGTTCTTTCCATAAGCATGTATGACTATTTCCAGAATACATGCCTACATTATATTGATGAACTGGAGCTAGTGCCGTATCGCCCTAGGTTATAACTGTCTCATGATGAATATCATCCAACAAGTCACCGATCCAATGCCTACGAATTTATCCTATATTGATCTTGCTAAGTTACTACTGCTATCATCACTGTTACACATGCTACAAAACTACTGATATCACTGTTACCGTTACCGTTAATGTTGCTACTATTATCAAAACTATCATACTACATTGCTACTGATCACTTTGCTGCAAATAGTTAATCTCCACGTGTGGTTAAATTGATAACTCAGCTGCTAATACCTTCAAATATTCTTTGGCTCCCCTTGTGTCGAATCTATACATTTGGGTTGAATACTCTACCCTCGAAAACTGTTGCGATCCCCTGTACTTGTGGGTTATCACATGGCAGAAAGCCAAGCGCCGTAGATACGCGTAGGGGGTCAGTTCTAATCCTGTGCACCGTTGCCAAAAGCAGAAGAGTTGGATTGGTGGAGCAGGGTGGTCGTTTCCTGGGTGAGGAGCCAGCCCCCAACTTTGTCCGCCTAAAAAGGGGACGTGAGCGGGGCACCTACTGACACACTCCCCATTTGTTTGGCATCTCCTCTACATCATGACGTGAGGGAAAGGGCGCGGTGATGTTCCAATGATGGTGATGAGAGATACTTCTTGACAACGGCTCCCTCCTCATGTCAAAGACGCTGGGGCGGAGCCCTTCATGAGAGGAGGTGGGAGAGGGCGTGGTCGCAGCCGTCACGGTGCTCAGGGTTGAGGAGGACGGGGTGGCGCTCTGATCACCCCTCCCCTGGCCGCTCATCCACAAATGGAAGGCTACATTGGGGACTAGCCGCTGGAATTCATCATCAGGCTGCACAAGCCCCCACACGGTCGCCTCCATCTTCCTACCCCGCTCACGAGGGTGATGGAGCTCGAGAAGCCGTGTGCACTGAAGCTGCACATGGGGGTTGTTGTAACGGCGGCATTGGGTGGATGTAGATTTTTCCTGCCCCTCATGTTGTGCTCTTCCGGTGTGGCTGGAAAACCTTTGCTCGCGCCCACAGCCTGGCGGAGGGGCACTGAAAGTGCAATCATACCCTTAATCTTATTTTGATGTTGATGACAATATACTCATAGGGGACTAACAAAGTTTGTCAAGTATATCTCAGCTTTAAGTCCCCTCGGGATCTTGTGTGTGTGGATTATGACTTCGGAAATATTTATCTTCCTCAAGAACGAAGAAATAAGTCTATTGGCTTAGGCACCTTTTTATGCTTGTTCTTGAGTATAGGGATCCTGCACTATTAGGAGGGGAACATGGGGTCTCACTAAAGTCTTGCTCAAATGATCTTCTTCAGGATCTCATCTTTCGTGCCTTGGTTCTGTCGGACGACCGACGCGTGTCGGACGACCGGTATTCATCGGACGTCCAGTACCTGCTTTCTAAAGGAAATATGCCCTAGAGGCAATAATAAAATTGTTATTTAAATTTCCTTATATCATGATAAATGTTTATTATTGATTCTATAATTGTATTAACCGGAAACTTAGTACTTGTGTGAATACATAGACAAACAGAGTGTCCCTAGTATGCCTCTACTAGACTAGCTCATTAATCAAAGATGGTTAAGTTCCCTAAACAGAGACATGTGTTGTCATTTGATGAACGAGATCACATCATTAGAGAATGATGTGATGGACAAGACCCATCCGTTAGCTTAGCATAATGATCGTTTAGTTTTATTGCTATTGCTTTCTTCATGACTTATACATGTTCCTCTGACTATGAGATTATGCAACTCCCGAATACCGGAGGAACACCTTGTGTGCTATCAAACGTCACAATGTAACGGGGTGATTATAAAGATGCTCTACACGTGTCTCTGATGGTGTTTTTTGAGTTGGCATAGACCGAGATTTGGATTTGTCATTCCGAGTATCAGAGAGGTATCTTTGGGCCCTCTCGGTAATGCACATCACTATGAGCCTTGCAAGCAATGTGACTAATGAGTTAGTTACATGATGATGCATTGTGGAACGAGTAAAGAGACTTTCCGGTAAACAGATTGAACTAGGTATGATGATACCAACAATTGAATCTCGGGCAAGTAACATAACGATGACAAACGGAATAACGTATGTTGTTGTGCGGTTTGACCGATAAAGATCTTCATAGAATATGTAGGATCCAATATGAGCATCCAGGTTCCACTATTGGTTATTGACCAGAGATGTGTCTCGGTCATGTATACATAGTTCTCGAACCCGTAGGGTCCGCATGCTTAACGTTCGATGATGATTTGTATTATGAGTTATGTGATTTGATGACCGAAGTTTGTTCGGAATCCTGGATGAGATCACAGACATGACGAGGAGTCTCAAAATGGTCGAGAGGTAAACATTCATATATTGGAAGGTTGCATTCAGACACCGGAATGGTTTCGGGAAGTTTTGGATAAGTTTCGGAGTACCGGGGGTTACCGGACCCCCCTGGAAGTCTATTGTGCTCCCCCCTCCAAAGTTTACCACCTCGGTCATATCGTCATAGTGCTTAGCCGAAGCCATGCGTCGGTAACTTCATCATCACCGTCCCCATGCCGTCGTGCTGACGAAACTCTCCCTCGTCCTCAACTGGATCAAGAGCCCGAGGGACGCCATCGTGCTGAACGTGTGCTGAACACGGAGGTGCCGTATGGTCAGTACTAGGATTAGTTGGATCGTGAAGACGTTTGACTACATCAACCTCGTTACTAAACGCTTCCGCTTTTGGTCTACGAGGGTACGTAGACACACTCTCCCCTCTCGTTGCTGTGCATCTCCTAGATAGATCTTGCGTGATCATAGGAATTTTTTTGAAATACCGCGTTCCCCAACAGTGGCACCCGAGCCAGGTCTATGCGTAGATGTTATATGCACGAGTATAACACAAAGAGTTGTGGGCGATAATAGTGATACTGCTTACCACCAATGTCTTACTTCGATTCGGCGGTATTGTTGGATGAAGCGGCCTAGACCGACATTACATGACCGCGTTCAGGAGACTGTTTCTATCGACGTGCTTCGCACACAGGTGGCTGGCGGGTGTCTGTTTCTCCAACTTTAGTTGAATCGAGTTTGACTACGGCCGGTCCTTGTTGAAGGTTAAAACAACACACTTGATGAAAAATCATTGTGGTTTTTATGTGTAGGTAAGAATGGTTCTTGCTTGAAGCTCGTAGCAGCCACATAAAACTTGCAACAACAAAGTAGAGGACGTCTAACTTGTTTTTGCAGGGCATGTTGTGATGTGATATGGTCAAGACATGATGAGATATAATTTTTTGTATGAGATGATCAAGTTTTATAAAAGTTATCGACAACTGGCAGGAGTCTTATGGTTGTCGCTTTATTGTATGAAATGCTATCGCCATATAATTGCTTTACTTTATCACTAAGCGGTAGCGATAGTCGTAGTAGCAATAGTTGGTGAGACGACAAAGATGCTACAATGGAAATCAAGGTGTCAAGCCGGTGACGATGGAGATCATGACGGTGCTTTGGAGATGGAGATCAAAGGCACAAGATGATGATGGCCATATCATGTCACATATTTTGGTTGCACGTGATGTTTATCCTTTATGCATCTTATTTTGCTTAGTACGGCGGTAGCATTATAAGACGACCCCTCACTAAATTTCAAGGTACAAGTGTTCTCCCTGAGTATGCACCGTTACTACAGTTTGTCGTGCCGAGACACCACGTGATGGTCGGGTGTGATAAGCTCCACGTTCACATACAACGGGTGCAAGCCAGTTTTGCACGTGCAGAATACCAGGGTTAAACTTGATGAGCCTGGCATATGCAGATATGGTCTCGGAACACTAAGACCGAAAGGTTGAACGTGAATCATATAATAGATATGATCAACATAGTGATGTTCACCATTGAAAACTACTCCATCTCACATGCTGATCGGACATGGTTTAGTTGATATGGATCACGTGATCATTTAGATGACTAGAGGGATGTCTATGTAAGTGGGAGTTCCTAAGTAATATGATTAATTGAACTTTGATTTATCATGAACTTAGTACCTAATAGTATTTGCAAGATGTTGTAGATCAATGGCCCGTGCTACTGTTCCCTTGAATTTTAATGCGTTCCTAGAGAAAGCTAAGTTGAAAGATGATGGTAGCAACTACACGGACTGGGTTCGTAACTTGAGGATTATCCTCAGTGCTATACAGAAGAATTACGTCCTGGAAGCACCGCTAGGTGCAAGACCCGCTGTCGGTGTCAAAACCGGCGGATCTCGGGTAGGGGGTCCCAAACTGTGCGTCTAGGATTGATGGTAACAGGAGGCAGGGGACATGATGTTTACCCAGGTTCGGGCCCTCTTGATGGAGGTAATACCCTACTTCCTGTTTGATTGATCTTGATGATATGAGTATTACAAGAGTTGATCTACCACGAGATCGTAGAGGCTAAACCCTAGAAGCTAGCCTATGGTATGATTGTTTGTATATCTATCGACTAGCCTGGCCCTGGTTTATATAATGCACCAGAGGCCTAGGATAACAAGGGTCCTAGCCAAATATGCCGGTGGGGGAGGAGTCCTTGTCTTGACCACCAAGTCTTGTGGAATCTTCCTTGTATGCGGCAACTGTCTGAACTGGCCCATCAGTATACGACCATGGGGGTCCTCGGCCCAATCTAACTGACCGGGAGATGACGTGGTGAGTACCCCCTAGTCTAGGACACCGTCACCCGCTGCAGGAGCAACTCCATATGTTACGAACGTTTGGTAGAGCAAAGCTGATGACTACTCGATAGTTCAGTGTGCCATGCTTTACGGCTTAGAATCGGGACTTCAAAGACGTTTTGAATGTCATGGAGCATATGAGATGTTCCAGGAGTTGAAGTTAATATTTCAAGCAAATGTCCTAATTGAGAGATATCAAGTCTCCAATAAGTTCTATAGCTGCACGATGGTGGACAATAGTTGTATCAGTGAACATATACTCAGAATGCCTGGGTACCACAACCACTTGACTCAACTGGGAGTTAATCTTCCTGATGATAGTGTCATTGACAGAGTTCTTCAATCATTGCCACCAAGCTACAAAAGCTTCATGATGAACTATAATATGCAAGGGATGGATAAGACAATTCCCGAGCTCTTCGCGATGCTAAAGGCTGCGGAGGTGGAAATCAAGAAAGAGCATCAAGTGTTGATGGTTAATAAGACCACTAGTTTCAAGAAAAAGGGCAACAGAAAGAAGGGGAACTTCAAGAAGAACGACAAGCAAGTTTCTGCTCAAGTGAAGAAGCCCAAGTCTGGACCTAAGCCTGAGGTTGAGTGCTTCTACTGCAAAGGGACTGGTCATTGGAAGCGGAACTGCCCCAAGTATTTGGCGGATAAGAAGGATGGCAAAGTGAAAGGTATATTTGATATACATGTTATTGATGTGTACCTTACCAATGCTCGTAGTAGCGCCTGGGTATTTGATACTAGTTCTGTTGCTCATATTTGCAACTCGAAATAGGGGCTACGGATTAAATTAAGATTGGATAAGGATGAGGTGATGATGCGCATGGGAAATGGTTCCAAAGTCGATGTGATTGCCGTCGACACGCTACCTCTACACCTACCATCGGGATTAGTTTTAGACCTAAATAATTTTTATTTGGTGCCAGCGTTGAGCATGAACATTATATCTGGATCTTGTTTGATGCGAGACGGTTAATCATTTAAATCAAAGAATAATGGTTGTTCTATTTATATAGTAATATCTTTTATGGTCTTGCACCCTTGATGAGTGGTCTATTTTTTTTGAATGTCGATTGTAGTGATACAGATATTCATAATATTGAAGCCAAAAGATGCAAGGTTAATAATGATAGTGCAACTTATTTGTGGCACTATCGTTTAGGTCATATTGGTGTAAAGTGCATGAAGAAACTCCATGTTGATGGGATTTTGGAATCACTTGATGCGAACCATGCCTCATGGGCAAGATGACTAAGACTTCATTCTCCGGAACAATGGAGCGAGCAACTGACTTATTGGAAATAATACATACTGATGTATGCGGTCCGATGAGTGTTGAGGCTCACGGCGGGTATCGTTATTTTCTGACCTTCACAGATGATTTGAGCAGATATGGGTATATCTACTTGATGAAACATAAGTCTGAAACATTTGAAAAGTTCAAAGAATTTCAGAGTGAAGTGGAAAATCATTGTAACAAGAAAATAAAGTTTCTACGATCTGATCGTGGAGGTGAATATTTGAGTTATGAGTTTGGTCTTCATTTAAAACAATGTGGAATAGTTTCGCAACTCACGTCACCTGGAACACCACAGCGTAATGGTGTGTCCGAACATCGTAACTGTACTTTATTAGATATGGTGCGATCTATGATGTCTCTTACTGATTTACCACTATCATTTTGGGGTTATGCTTTAGAGACGACTGCATTCACATTAAATAGGGCACCATCTAAATCTGTTGAGATGACACCATATGAACTGTGGTTTGGCAAGAAACCTAAGCTATCGTTTCTTAAAGTTTGGAGCTATGATGCTTATGTGAAAAAGCTTCAACCTGATAAGCTCGAACCCAAATCGGAGAAGTGTGTCTTCATATGATACCCAAAGGAAACTGTTGGGTACACCTTCTATCACAGATCCGAAGGCAAGATATACGTTGCTAAGAATGGATCCTTTCTAGAGAAGGAGTTTCTCTCAAAAGAAGTGAGTGGGAGGAAAGTAGAACTTGATGAGGTAATTGTACCTTCAACCAAATTGGAAAGTAGTTCATCATAGAAATTAGTTCCAGTGATTGCTACACCAATTAGTGAGGAAGCTAATGATGATGATCATGAAACTTTAGATCAAGTTACTACCGAACCACGTTGGTCAACCAGAGTATGATCCACACCAGAGTGGTATGGTAATCCTGTTCTAGAGTTCATGTTACTTGACCATGACGAACCTACGAACTATGAGAAAGCGATGATTAGCCCGGATTCCACAAAATGTCTTGATGGCATGAAATTTGAGATGGGATCCATGTATTATAACAAAGTATGGACTTTGGTTGACTTGCCCGATGATTGTCAAGCAATAGAGAATAAATGGATCTTCAAGAAGAAGACTAACGCTGACGGTAATGTTACTGTCTACAAAGCTCGACTTGTTGCAAAAGGTTTTCGATAAGTTCAAGGAGTTGACTACAATAAGACCTTCTCACCCATAGCGATGCTTAAGTCTATCCGAATCATGTTAGCAATTGCCGCATTTTATGATTATGAAATTTGGAAAATGGATGTCAAAGCTGCATTCCTTAATGGATATCTTAAAGAAGAGTTGTATATGATGCAACCATAATGTTTTGTCGATCCAAAAGGTGCTAACAAAGTGTGCAAGCTCCAGCAATCCATTTATGAACTGGTGCAAGCCTCTCGGAGTTGGAATATACGCTTTGATAGTGCGATCAAAGCATATGGTTTTATACAGACTTTTGGAGAAGCCTGTATTTACAAGAAAGTGAGTGGGAGCTCTGTAGCATTTCTAATATTATATCTAGATGACATATTATTGATTGGAAGTAATACAAAATTTCTGGATATCATAAAATGATACTTGAATAAGAATTTTTCAATGAAAGACCTCGGTGAAGCTACTTATATATTTGGCATCAAGATCTATAGAGATAGATCAAGACGCTTAATTGGACTTTCACAAAGCACATACCTTAATAAAGTTTTGAAGAAGTTCAAAATGGATCAGTCAAAGAAAGGGTTCTTGACTGTGTTACAAGGTGTGAAGTTGAGTCAGACTCAATGCCCGACCAGTTCAGAAGATAGAGAGAAAATGAAAGTCATTCCCTATGCCTCAGCCATAGGTTCTATCATGTATGCAATGCTGTGTACCAGACCTGATGTGTGCCTTGCTATAAGTTTAGCAGGGAGGTACCGAAGTAATCCAGGAGTGGATCACTGGACAGTGGTCAAGAACATCCGAAAATACCTGAAAAGGACTAAGGATATGTTTCTCGATTATGGAGGTGATAAAGAGCGCGTCATAAATGGTTACATTGATGCAAGCTTTGACACTGATCCGAATGACTCTAAGTCACAAACATGAACGTATTTATGTTGAATGGTGGAGCTGTCAGTTGGCGCAGTTCCAAGCATAGCGTCGTGGCGGGATCTACGTGTGAAGCGAAGTACATAGCTGCTTCGGAAGCAGTAAATGAAAGTGTTCATATCCGATCTAGGTGTAATACCTAGTGCATCGGGTCCAATGAAAATCTTTTGTGACAATACTGGAGCAATTGCCTTGGCGAAGGAATCTAGATTTCACAAGAGAACCAAACACATCAAGAGACACTTCAATTCCATCCACAATCAAGTCAAGGAGGGAGACATAGAGATTTGCAAGATACATACGGATCTGAATGTTGCAGACCCGTTGACTAAGCCTCTCTCACGAGCAAAACATGATCAGCATCAAGACTCCATGGGTGTTAGAATCATTACAATGTAATCTAGATTATTGACTCTAGTGCAAGTGGGAGACTGAAGGAAATATGCCCTAGAGGCAATAATAAAGTTGTTATTTATATTTCCTTATATCATGATAAATGTTTATTATTCATGCTAGAATTGTATTAACCAGAAACTTAGTACATCTGTGAATACATAGACAAACATAGTGTCCCTAGTATGCCTCTACTAGACTAGCTCATTAATCAAAGTTGGTTAAGTTTCCTAACCATAGACATGTGTTGTCATTTGATGAACGAGATCACATCATTAGAGAATTATGTGATGGACAAGACCCATACGTTAGCTTAGCATAATGATCGTTTAGTTTTATTGCTATTGCTTTCTTCATGACTAATACATGTTCCTCTAACTATGAGATTATGCAACTCCCTAATACCGAAGGAACACCTTCTGTGCTATCAAACGTCACAACGTAACTGCGTGATTATAAAGATGCTCTACAAGTGTCTCCGATGGTGTTTGTTGAGTTGGCACAGATCGAGATTAGGATTTGTCACTCCGAGTATCGGAGAGGTATCTCTGGGCCCTCTCGGTAATGCACATCACTATGAGCCTTGCAAGCAATGTGACTAATGAGTTAGTTACAGGATGATGCATTACAGAACGAGGATCGTGAAGACGTTCGTCTACATCAACCGCGTTACTAAACGCTTCCGCTTTCGGTCTACGAGGGTACGTACACACTCTCCACACTCATTGCAGTGCATCTCCTATATAGATCTAGCGTGATCGTAGGATTTTTTTTGAACACTGCATTCCCCAACACTTTCCTGAACCAAAACATAGGATTTCCGGTTTCCACCGGACGTCTGACTCCTCCTCATCAGAACCAAAACATCATACGTCCAGGATCCTCTGATCGTTCGGTACCTTTTCCACAGAACCAAAACATCGGACGTCCAGGATCCTCCGGTCATCCGGTACCTTCTATACCGTGCCAAAACATCGGACATCCCATCCCTGTCGGACGTCCAGTGTCTGCCGAGCCCTCGGTCGTCCGACGAGTATCGGGCGTCCGATGCTGTTGTGTTGTTTTGGTCCAATGACGACTTATTGAGGCATACTATAATATCTCTCTCCTATCCCGTGGGGGGGGGGGTTGATCATTCACTTCAAACATCCTCAAGAACACTTTTCACTCTCTCTCTCTCTCTCAGTCTCCTACACCAAATCTTAGATCCCTAAGGGATTTGAGAGCTTTTGAGAGAAGTTGTCCACCCAAGTGATAGATCCACTCCTTCCCCTTCTTTGCACCAAAGGAATTTGTTATTTGAGCAAGTCTTGAGATTTTCCCCATCGTTCTTGATACTCTTGGAGGTTGGAGACTCCTAGGCGTAGGAGTCTTTCACAGAGGAATCGACCATTGTCATTTCCCCTGGAAAGTTTGTGAGGGTTTGAAGACCACCACAAGGTCAACCACTAGTGGTTGAGAAATGCCTTCGTGGTGTTGTCTCAAAGGGAGAATAGGGTGAGACTTCGTGGCATTGGTGTGGCTTTGTGGTAACATCCACCTCTCTAACAGTGACGTAGCTTCCCTCCAAGGAAGTGAACATCGGCATACATCCTCATCTCTCGGAGTTGCGGTTATTCCTAACCCTAACTTCCTAATTGTGGTTACTTCTCTCTTAGGCCTTACTTATATTATATTGTGCTTGCTTACTCATATATTTGTGTTACTCGTTTACCTTCTTTAGCTCTTAGCATCATATTTGCAATTGTTAGGCTCACTTTCATATTCCGCATTATTGCCGAAAATTGCTAAGTAATAATTAAAAATTTTAATTGTACCTCTTCACCCCCTCTAGGTCCATCTCGATCCTTTCAATTGGTATTAGAGCCTCGTGCTCTATTCTTGTGGCTTAACTGCCCTAGAGCGAGATGAACCCCGATGGTACTCCCCTTGTTGCAGATCCGAAGGACAAGGACAAGGCTTCTACGGAAGTCAAGTCCTTTACTTCTGAGGATCTGGAACAGGCCCTTGCTAAGCAAAAGGAGGAGCATGATGCTTCTCTTGAGGACTTGGTTCAAATGAGATTAGCCACATTAACCATGATGCTTGCACCACTTTCGGGTGGTGCGGCCTCGTGGCCAACTGTGCCTACTCCTTCATTTAGCCAACAACCTCCTAGTAATGATCACTCCAGTGTTCCATGGCTTTATGCAAGACGTCAAATAGAAAAACCAAAGTATAACCCTCAAGGAAAACCTCCTTTACTTGATGACACTACCGATTTTGCTTTGTGGAGAGTTGCTATGCAGGATCATCTTCGATATGGAAAAAATGAGATGTTGGATATCTTTTAGTATGGCTACAAAGTTGTTGACCCGAAGAATCTTACACCAAGAGAAATATATGACAAGAATCTCAATGACACGGCAACCATGTGCATAAGGAGAGGTATGACTGACAAGCAAAGGAGACCATACATACACATCACAAGTGCCAATGAATTGTGGGATAGCATTGTGAGGACCAAGACCGGTACCTCCACTCTCTGGCTTGCTCGATATGAAATTGCCAAGGGTCAATTCCAAAACTTTTGTATGGAGAAAGGTGAATCCCCCAAGCAGCTCCTTGAGCGTCTCATGACTCTCACCGCCGACATCGAGTCTTGTGATTGTGACAAGACACAAGATGGATTCAACTTGACTAAGCGATTTCTCCTGGGCAAGTTGCTTCATGCTCTTGCTCTGTATCATCACCAAATGGTCTGGGACATAAGAGAACACCATGGATTCAAGGAAATGATTCTGGAGGACATCATATCCACTTTCCAACTATTTGAAGAGTCAAAGGAAAATGCTACAAAACATCTTGCCATGCATGGTACCTCAACATAAAAAATCAACCTTGCATTGAAGGCCAAACATGTATATGAAGAAGAGCAAAGTGAAGAAGAAGAAGATGATGAGGATGAAGATGGTGATGAGATTGACTCCGATGAGATCCCTTCATATGAATACATTTCCCTCTTTGTGAAGAAGTTTAGCGCGGGAAAATTCAAGGGAAGATTCAAGAAGAAGAAAGTGAGAAAATGCTACAACTGTGAAGAAACCAACCACTTCTCAAATGATTGCCCTCATGAGAAGAGAGAAGCTAAACCAAGGTTTCCCAAGACCTTTCCCAAGAAAAAGGTACCAAATCCTTTGAACTCCAAGCTCAAGAAGAGAGATGGGAAAGCAATGGTTGCACATGAAGAATCCAATCTGGATGATGTTAGTGGTGTTGCCGGAGTAGCTCAAGATTCTCAAAAAACTTTGAGGCTAGTCAACAAGAGTGGTGATGTTGTCACCTACAACTATATGAAAGACTACAAGGGCAATGCTCACAAGTGCCTAATGGCAAAGGACGTGGTAGAAGATGGAGAGGACCAAAACTCTCCTGATAAGGTCAAGGTAACCCCACGATCAAACCCTCCTCTTTTCACCCCTTCTACTCCTTGTGATGAGTATCTTGATGCGGAGGATAATTATGATGATGATATAGATGATCCTATGCTTGCTAAACTAAATAAGTTCATGTGCTCCCTCAAAGGAAAGAAGCTCACTATGTTTCGTATGCTTATGGAGATGGTGAGTAAGCACACCATCACCATTAAGGAACTTGAAACCCTCGTCATCGAGGAAAAGGAAAAATATGAAATCCTTGAGCAAAAATTCCAATATGAGGAAGCACGAAAAGTTGAACTATGCTTGAAAATTGGTGCAAACATTGATGTTCATGCTAAAGAACTTGCCTCCTTGAAAAAGGCTAAGGACTCTTGCGAGGAGTTGATGAATGATAAAAGTAAGATTGTGAAGTCTCATGCTTCTCTCTCTAAGGATTGTGAGCTTCTATCCGTGTCCCTCAAGACTAAGGAAGAAGAGCTCACTCTTCTTACAAAGAGTTTTGAGACACTCAAGCTTACTTATCTTGAAACCATAGCCAAGGCTTACTCTTCTCCTATTATCAATGTTGAGGCTTGTATTGCTAACTCTAGTGGTGACCTAGCATCTATTCTTGAGGAGAATCGTTTTCTCAAAGCTCAACTCGAGAAAGGACTCATGACATGTGCTCAAGGACAAAAGAACCTTAATGAGGTATTGAGCCAACACAATGAGGTGTTTGCCAAAGTTTAACCCAAGCACAAGCAAGAAGAAGATGTATTGTCAAAAGTGCACCGCTCCTCTGAAAGAAACGCTTGCACGAGAAGGGCACAAGGAGAAAGGTAAGGTTGTGAGTGGGAATGCCACAAGGGGCATGCCCACTCTCAACAAACCGAAATAGTTCATGCCTCCATCCTATGTACTTCGTAAAACTAAGGATGGAGAAGTTTATGCAAAATTTGTTGGTCCTCGAAATGCATTCTGGTTTTATGCTATTTGGGTTCCTAAGACCCTTGTGACTAACTTGAGAGGCCCCATTGCAAAATGGGTGCCTCTAACCAAGTCATAATTGTGTGTAGGTTGCTTTCTCTGGTGGAGTAAAATGGGTGATCGATAGTGGATGTACCAATCATATGACTGAAGACAGCAAATTGCTCCACGATTTCATGGAAGCTATTCAACCATTTATGAGCATTATGTTTGGTGGTGGATCAAAAGGCAGGTACTCGGGTTGGGCAAGGTGGCTATCACAAATGACATGTCTCTTGTAAATGTCATGCTTGTCCAATCCCTTAAATACCATTTTCTTTCCGTTCGCCAATTGGCTTCTATTGGTTATGATACACTCTTTGGACTAACGGATGTGAAAGTCTTTAAGAGAGATACTCTCTAAGTGGCCTTTTTTGGTGAGTTGGATGGCAACCTTTACACGGTTGATTTCTTGAAAGAGAGCACATTTCATGAAACTTGTCTAATGGCCAAGGCTGACAAGGGGTGGCTATGGCATCGCCGGCTTGCCCATGTCGGCATGATAAATCTTAAAGATCTCTTAAAGGGTAATCACATCCTTGGACTAACCAATGTCTCTTTTGAGAAAGATCGTGTGTGTAGTGCATGCATAGTCGGGAAGCAACATCAATCAAAGCACCCACCCAAGAATATAGTGTCTACTTCAAGGCCTTTGGAGATCCTTCATGTGGATCTTTTTGGTCCTCCTTCATGGGATAGTCTTGGTGGGAAAAAGTATGGACTTGTCATTGTTGATGATTACTCAAGGTGTTTTTCCTCAAGTCCAAGGACGAGACGAAGATCACCTTCATTGATTCTGCCAAGCAAGCACAACACAAGTTTGACAAAGAAATCTTGGCAATAAGAAGTGATAATGGCTCCGAGTTCAAGACCTACACCATGGAAGGATTTCTTATTGATGAAGGGATTGAGCATCAATATTCCGCACCATACACACCTTAAAAAATGGTGTTACCGAAAGGAAAAATCGTACACTTGTGGAGATGGCAAGGTCCATGTTGGATGAATACAAGTCGCCACATAGTTTTTGGGCTGAGGCTTTCAACACCGCATGCCATGCATCAAACCGGCTCTTCCTCTGCACAATATTGGAAAAGACTCCATATGAGCTCCTAACCGGGAACAAGCCAAACGTCAAGTACTTTCGTATATTTGGGTGCAAATGTTTCATCCTCAACAAAAGAGAATGGTTAGGAAAATTTCAATCCAAAACAACTGATGGCATATTTGTTGGCTACGGATCAAACTCTCAAGCCTATAGAGTCTACAACAAATCCAATGGATGTGTTGTAGAAACTTGTCATGTGGTGTTTGATGAATTTAATGGATCCCATGGGGAGCAAGTTGATCTAACTGATGTAGGTGAAGACGATTCGTCTCAAGATATTTTGACCATGGGTGTTGGTGCCCTCCTTCCCATGGAACAAGAACCTCGTGATGATGAAGAAGAAGATGGAAGTTTCACACATCATCAAACCACTTCAACATCGATACAACCACAAGCTCCTATTGCTCAACCAATGCCCATAGTTTAAGTGCAAGAAGATGATCAAGTCCCTCATCATGATCATTTTCAAGAACAAGATCATCACCAAGAGCAAGAACAAGAAAGTGCAATCATTGATGATGAACCTCAACAAATGCAATATGAAGAAGAAGATCTCCCACCACACATTAATGACCCATATGTTGAGGATGTGGATGATGGACATGAAGTTGAACCTCGCGAAACCCTAACCTCCATCATGCCCCGAGTTGCCGGTCGTGTTGATGTTGATAAAATTCTTACCGGCATATCGGAAGGTAGAGTCACTCGTAAACAATTGACACACTTTTGTGCTCACTTCTCGTTTGTTTCTAGTGTTGAGCCACTCAAGGTACAAGATGCATTGATGGACAACGATTGGCTTGTTGCTATGCCAGAAGACTTAAACAGTTTTGAGCGCAACCAAGTGTGGTCATTAGTCAAGAGACCAACTACAGAACACAATGTCATTGGAACAAAATGGATTTTCAAGAACAAGCAAGATGAGAATGGTATAATCATCCGCAACAAGGGAAGGTTAGTGGCACAAGGGCACTCACAAGTTGAAGGTTTGGACTTTGGTGAGACCTTTGCTCCTGTTGCCCGTCTTGAATCTATTCACATCTTACTTGCCTATGCTACTTACAATGGTTTTACATTACATCTAATGGATGTCAAGAGTGCTTTCCTTAATGGTCCCCTACAAGAGGAAGTATATGTATCACAACCACCCGGGTTCATTGATCCCGACCACAAAGAGTATGTGTATAAACTTCACAAGGCTTTGTATGGCCTCAAACAAGCACCTCGTGCTTGGTATGATCATCTTAAGAAGTTTCTACTCAATGATGATTTTGTGAGAGGGGTGATCGATCCCACTCTTTTTACTATGAGGGACAAGGGTGATTTGATCCTATTCCAAATCTATGTAGACGACATCATTTTTTGTTCTCCTAACATTCATTTGTGCAAGAAGTTTGCGACCTCCATGACCATGAATTTTGAAATGTCATTCAATGCGGACTTGAAGTTCTTTCTAGGATTCCAAATTCAACAATTTCAAGAAGGAATTTTCTTGTCTCAAGAAAAATACCTCAAGGATATTCTAGAGAAGTTTGGCATGTCTGATGCTAGTCCATGTAAGACACCCATGCCAACAAAAATTGTACCCACTGAACACACAAACGGTATCCCTTTCGACCCATCTATTTACCGCTCCATGATTGGTTCATTGCTTTATCTTTGTGCATCTACACCAGATATCATGTTCAATGTATGCATGTGTGTAGGATCGAAAGTATGTCTAGAGGGGGGTGATTAGACTACTTGACCCGATAAAAATCTAGCCTTTTCCCAATTTTAAGTCTTGGCAGATTTTAGCAACTTAACAAAAGTCAAGGAATCAACCTACACAAGCAATTCTAAGAGTATATAAGCGGAATGTAAATCATTGCACATGAAGGTAAAGGGGAGGAGTTTGGAGGGAGCAAACACAATGTAGACACGGAGATTTTTGGTGTGGTTTTGATAGGTGGTGCTGTCATACATCCATGTTGATTGAGACTTCAACCCACGAAGGGTAGCGGTTGCACGAGTCCATGTAGGGCTCCACCCACAAAGGGTCCATGAAGAAGCAACCTTTTCTATCCCACCATGGCCATCGCCCACGAAGGACTTGCCTCACTTGGGTAGATCTTCATGAAGTAGGCGATCTCCTTGCCCTTACAAACTCCTTGGTTCAACTCCACAATCTTGACAGAGGCTCCCAAGTGACACCTAATCAATCCAGGAGACACCACTCTCCAAAAGGTAATAGATGGTGTGTTAATGATGAACTCCTTGCTCTTGTGCTTCAAATGATAGTGTCCCCAACACTCAGCTCTCTCTCACAGATTTGGATATGGTGGAAAGATGATTTGAGTGGAAAGCTGAAGGAAATATGCCCTAGAGGCAATAATAAAGTTGTCATTTATATTTCATTATATCATGATAAATGTTTATTATTCATGCTAGAATTTTATTAACCGAAAACATGATACATGTGTGGATACATAGACAAAACACCATGTCCCTAGTAAGCCTCTACTAGACTAGCCTGCTAATGAAAGATGGTTAAGTTTCCTAACCATAGGCATGTGTTGTCATTTGATAAATGGGATCACACCATTAGGAGAATGATGTGATGGAAAAGACCCATCTGTTAGCTTAGCATGTTGATCGTTCGGTTTTATTGCTATAGCTTTCTTCATGTCATATACATATTCCTTCGACTATGAGATTATGCAACTCCCGGATACCGGAGGAATACCTTGTGTGCTATCAAACATCACAACGTAACTGGGTGATTATAAAGATGCTCTATAGGTATCTCTGAAGGTGTTTGTTGGGTTGGCATAGATCGAGATAGGATTTGTCACTTCGAGTATTAGAGAGGTATCTTGGGACCCTCTCCGTAATGCACATCATAATAAGCCTTGCAAGCAATGTGACTAATGAGTTAGTTGTGGGATGATCTATTACAAAACGAGTAAAGAGACTTGCCATTAACGATATTGAACTAGGTATGAAGGTACCGACGATCGAATCTCGGGCAAGTAACATACCGGTGACAAAGGGAATAATGTATGTTGCCATTACGGTTTGAGCGATAAAGAACTTAATAGAATAGGTAGGAACCAATATGAGCATCTAGGTTCCGCTGTTGGTTATTGACCAGAGAGGTGTCTCGGTCATTTCTACATAGTTCTCGAACCCGTAGGGTCTGCACGCTTAACGTTCGATGACGATTTATATTATATGAGTTATGTGATTTGGTGACCAAATATTGTTCGGAGTCCCAGATGAGATCACGGACATGAAGAGGAGTCTCTAAATGGTCGAGAGGTAAAGATTCATATATAGCACGATAGTATTCGGACACCGGAAGTGTTATGGGGGTACCGGGTACATATCGGGTCATCAGAAGGGGTTCCGGGCAACCCCCGGCAAGTTATATGGGCCTAATGGGCCAAGAGGGGTTACACACTAGCCACAAAGGGGCTGGTGCGCCCCCATATGGGTTGGCTAAATTGGAGAAGGAAAGGGGAAGAAGGAAAGGATAAATGGAATAGGATTCCCCCTTCCCCCTCTTTCCTTCCTACTCTGAATAGGAGTAGGAAAGGGGGAGGCCGAATTGGGAGGACCCCAAGTAGGATTCCTCCTACTTGGGGCGCCCCCTTAGCTGCCTCTCCTCGCCTCCAACCTATATATATATATGTGGGGGGGGGGGCACCGGTAGAACACACAACAATCAATAATTGTTAGCCGTGTGCGGCGCCCCTCTCCACAATTTACGCCTCCGGCCATATTCACATAGTGCTTAGGCGAAGCCCTGCGTGGATCACTTCACCATCACCATCACCATGCCGTCGTGCTGACGGAACTCTCCCTCGACACTTTGCTGGATCAAGAGTTCGAGGGACATCATCGAGTTGAACGTGTGCAGAACTCGGAGGTGCCGTACGTTCGGTGCTTGATCGGTCAGAACGAGAAGAAGTTCAACTACATCAACCACGTTGTCAAATGCTTCTTCTTTCGGTCTACGAGGGTACGTGAACACACTCTCCCCCATCGTTGCTATGCATCTCCTAGATAGATCTTGCGTGAGCATAGGAAATTTTTGAAATTGCATGCTACGTTTCCCAACAGTGTTATCAGATCCAGGTCTATGCGTAGATGATATGCACGAGTAAAACACAAAGAGTTGTGGGCAGTGATCGTCATACTGCTTACCACCAATGTCTTATTTTGATTCGGCGGTATTGTTGGATGAAGCGACCCGGACCAACCTTACATGACCATGTTCATGAGACCGGTTCCACCGACAGACATGCAACTAGTGTTGCATAAAGGTGGTTGGCGGGTGTCTGTTTCTCCAACTTTAGTTGAATCGAATTTGACTGTGGCCGGTCCTTGTTGAAGGTTAAAACAGCAAACTTGATAAATCACCATTGTGGTTTTGATGCATAGATAAGAACGGTTCTTGCTAGAAGCCCGTAGCAGCCACGTAAAACTTGCAACAACAAAGTAGAGGACGTCTAACTTGTTTTTACTTGTTTTTGCAGGGCATGTTGTGATGTGATATGGTCAAGACATGATGTGATATACGTTATTGTATGAGATGATCATGTTTTGTAAATG
Organism: Triticum dicoccoides; assembly: GCF_002162155.2. Lineage (NCBI taxonomy): Eukaryota > Viridiplantae > Streptophyta > Magnoliopsida > Poales > Poaceae > Triticum > Triticum dicoccoides. The sequence continues at coordinate 244,347,688 of NC_041390.1, read as the reverse complement.
TTATCGGCAACTGGCAGGAGCCTTATGGTTGTCACTTTATTGTATTAAATGCAAACACCATGTAATTGCTTTACTTTATCACTATGCGTTAGCGATAGTTGTAGAAGCAATAGTTGGCGAGATGGCCACGACGCTACGACGGAGATCAAGGTGTCAAGATGGTGACGATGGAGATCATGATGGTGCTTTGGAGACGGAGATCAAAAGCACAAGATGATGATGGCCATATCATGTCACATATTTTGATTGCATGTGATGTTTATCTTTTATGCATCTTATTTTTCTTAGTATGGCGATAGCATTATAAGATGATCCCTTACTAAAATTTCAAGGTATAAGTGTTCTCCCTGAGTATGCACTGTTGTGGCAGTTCATCGTGTTGAGACAACACGTGATGATTGGGTGTGATAAGCTCTACATTCACATACAACAGGTGCAAGACAGTTTTGCACATGCGGAATACTTGGGTTAAACTTGATGAGCCTAGCATGTACAGACAAGGCCTCAAAACACTAGAGACTGAAAGGTTGAACGTGAATCATATAGTAGATATGATCAACATAGAGATGTTCACCATTGAAGACTACTCCATCTCACGTGATGATCAGACATGGTTTAGTTGATTTGGATCATGTAATCATTTAGATGACTCAAGGAATGTGTATCTAAGTGTGAGTTCTTAAGTAATTTGATTAATTGAACATAATTTATCATGAACTTAGTCCTGGTAGTATTTGCATATCTATGTTGTAGATCAATAGCTCGCGTTGTAGCTCCCCTATGTTTTTTGATATGTTCCTAGAGAAAACTAAGTTGAAAGATGATAGTAGCAATGATGCGGACTGGGTCCGTGATGTGAGGATTATCCTCGTTGCTACACAGAAGAATTATGTCCTTGATGCTCCGCTAGGTGACAGACCTATTGCAGGAGCAGATGTAGACGTTATGAACGTTTAATATGCTCGGTATGATGAATACTTGATAGTTTAGTGCACCATGCTTTACGGCTTAGAACCGGGACTTCAAAAACATTTTGAATGCCATAGAGAATATAAGATGTTCCAAGAGTTGAAATTGGTATTTCAGACTCATGCCCATGTCGAGAGGTATGAGACCTCTGACAAGTACTTTGCCTACAAGATGGAGGAGAATGGCTCAGCCAGTGAGCATATACTCAGGATGTCTGGGTAGTATAATCACTTCAATCAAGTGGGAGTTAATCTTCGAGATAAGATAATGATTGAAAGAGTTCTCTAGTCACTATCACCAAGCTACTAGAACTTCGTGATGAACTATAATTTGCAAGGGATGACGAAAACGATTCCCGAGCTCTTCACGATGTTGAGCTATATGTTGTTAAGAATTACCAAAACCACCTATTTATTAGTTGCACTTTCAATGTGTGCTAGATTTCAAGCTTCCCCTAGGGAAAGTCATCATAAGGCGGTTAAGCATATTCTTAGATACCTTGTTCACACCCCAAAGATAGGTCTATGGTACCCAAGGATGCTAAGTTTGATCTCAGGGTACACGGATGCGGATTGGGCTGGAGACAAAGTGGGACGAAAGTCCACCTCTGGTGCATGTCAATTTCTTGGACGCTCCTTGGTAAACTCTGGCAGACAGGATAAAGCGCATTAAATGCACCACTATATGTCACGTCGTGGACGTAGCTCAGCAAGCCTTGCCGCGCCGTTTAGTCATCTTCCTGTCTGTTTGCTTGACACGTCTCTGGACAGGTGTCATGTTGAGTGAGCTTCCTGCTAAGTGGCTGCCATGTGGTAAAGAGCTTCCACTTAACCATCTAGGGGCTCGACATCGCACCGATGGGAGACTTGCGTTGCGGTGTGGAGGAGCGGTGGAGTCTTGGTGGGGGAGTGAACCTCCGCTGGCCCCGACAGGCTTACCGAGGTGTATTGGTTTCGCCTTCATGGGAGGCCTCGACCTGACTAGGCTGTCGGCGTTCTGGGAACGGGGGTCCCCAGACTTGCCTGCCTGTGGCCTGCCGCGTGGCTCAAAGGGGGGCCCATCACGGCCCATCTTCACCAACACAAACTCAAGACCCTCGCGAGGGGCCAGCCTCGCGGGGCGGACAACGCGGAGCTTCCTCAGGCACGGCCTCGTCAGGCTGGCTCACGAGGAGGCGGAGAGATCAAGGCGGGGTACCTCGCGAGGTGCCCGTGACGCAAGCCATGACGACTCAGGGCGCCAGGCGGGTGCCAGCCCGCGCAGCGTCCTCCTTTCCTCTTTGGTGCAAAGGGGGCAAGCGCAGCCCTGGAGTACCGAGGCGTCAGGCAAAGGTTGCCATTTCGGTGCAACGAGACCAAGACCAGGAGGACTACGAGATGGAGGTCACCATGGGGCCCAAGACGGCGTCATCACCAGAGCTTTGCGCAGGCGAAGACTACTTTTGTCAGGACAGCTGATACTTGCTGTCCCCTTTCAAATTAGCCCGCCATTGTTGGCTCCCTTCCCGCTCAATATTTGGGAAGAGGACCAGGGCCTCTATAAATAGGACCGGCCACCCACGTAGCAAAGGGTTCGGCTCAGTCTCCTCCAAGGGCTCGACAAGTAGAGAGGAAGTAAGCAGAGAGAGAGAGAGAGAGAGAGAGAGAGAGAGAGAGAAACGTGGCTGAACTCCTCCCAGCAGTTCATCGCCCCAGCCAAGAACAGACCCTCGCAAGGCTGTTCTCCCTTGTATTGTTCATCATCATCAGCCCAAGAGGCAATCCACACACCACACACTGGAGTAGGGTATTACACCACAATGGTGGCCCGAACCAGTATAAACCCTGTGTCCCTTGTGTTGTTCTTTTCATAGCTTTGGTCCCAGCTCAGCGGAGGGGTGCATGTAGGTAGGAGGAAAAATCTCCTCGCGCACCCCAGTGTTCGAACCTCAAGGGTCTGCCGGAACCCGAAATCCGACATTTGGCGCGCCAGGTAGGGGTGTGCCGGAATTTGTCTTCCACCGCTCCGTGCCCCGTCGCGTCGTCATCACCATGCCCGGCGACCAGGAGGGCAACCCAGACCCATGGGCTGCGTGGCCCGCCCGTGCAGAACCGCTCGCCTCGGGCGACCCCATTCCCCAGGCAGCTCGCGGTCCGCAGGGCGCTGCGGGCCGTGGGTGACGCGGACAGGCTTCAAAAACTCTTACACCGCGGCAGGCACGGTCGGCAGCAAGGGCCTCCAATCACGCCGCGACCACGACACCGTACACCCGCCGGGAGCAGGCGAACTCGAGAGCCGCACTCACGGTGGCCCGAGAGCTGCTGCAGTGCAAACTGCTGGAGGGCGGCCACGACGTGCTGCTGGAGCGAGTGGCAGAGCTCCTGGGCTTCGCCGCCTCGAGGGCTCACCCCTTCTCCACCCAGCTCCCATCTCAAGCCCAGGGCGACCCACGCGCGCCCGCGGGCTCCAAGGCTACTCCACGCCAGCGAAGCTGTCAGCGCCGGACCGGCGGCGGCGCTACCCCCGCCCCTGGTCTGCGAAGAAGAAGGACTCAACACGACCCGTGGCCCCAGTGGGCGGCTGCCTGCCACCCCACGGTAGGCGCGTCAGGCAGGACCGCGTGGCATGCGGGGCATTACGGCGTGGCATTCAGGATGACGGCGCCGGAGGAATACGTGCCCCTCATGATGGACCAAGGACACCCTCACGAGAACGGACAAGGCTCGCTCCTCAGCCCAAGCTGGGGGGACGAGGCACTAGAAGCTGAGCCTTTCTAGGAGCCCCGGCACGGTCCCACTGGCCACACTGGAGGCAATGATTATCGGGTACTGCTAATTCTTCAGGAGCAGGTATACGCTAACCATGGATCGCAGGAGGTGCAGGTCGCCGCAGCGAGCAGCTGCCCCGCTCCCACAGTCTCCTACCCCTCGGGAGGAGGGCGCAGGGGGCTGCAGGAGAGAGGCAGGGATCCAACATCGCCACCGCGGCGTTCAGAGCAAGGCGTTCTTAGGAGGTAGGCCCTCCGCTGGGGAGGTGCCCCAGGGCCTGCCCCCGGCGGAGGACCCGTGGTCGTCGGGGGAACCGCTGGCGACCGCTCTACCCCATCGGGCGGCGTCCTGGTTTCCGGTCGTTGCTGATGGCACTAGAGTGTGGTGCAAGGCGGGGCCCTCATCTGGCTATATGGAGCAAGGTTAGTACCTGTGAAGAAGGCCCAGTGCCTGTGAAGCTCGCCGCCCCGTGACACTCTCACGTAATAATGAGTGGGGCTGTACATGCCCCGGAGTCTCAGGGGTGCCGGCCTCAGGCCCTGGGGCTCCCTCCCACGCCCAGTGGCAGCACTTAGCTCCACGCTGGTGAGAAGACGTCCAAGACTAGACTAGGTGCCGGACGCGGCCTTTTGTTTGCTTTTGTTGCTCTTCCCTTTGGTTGCCGCTTTCCCGCGCTGGATTCAAGTTGGATTCGAATTTGAGATTTGCGTGTGTTCGGGGAAGGGGTGCTTAATCTCGTTTGAGCAATTTCTCGTGTTTCGGTTACCGCTTCGCCTCAGCTGCCTCCCCTCATGAGCCCCTCGTGATCCGGGTCAGGCCTAGCTTGCGCGCAGCCCAGACTGCCGCCGCCGCGTCCTCTCAGGAGGGCGTGTTACTACAGGTCCAACGGATTCAATCGGGAAACACTCCGGGCTCCACAGCCTCCTGCGGGCTGCCCCAGGGCCAGCACGGGACAAAGGTAAATTAGCCGACCAGCGCGTCGCTTAAGCCAACCACTTGGCGCGGGCGCATGGGCAATGTAGCTCCTATTGATACAATAAACACAAGTTTTACATGAGGGGCTCCCCCTCCAAAATGCTCTCACAGCTATCAGGCCAAAACCTGAGTTCTATTCATACAGGGTAAGCAAGAACGATGCGCAATCAGTCGGATGAATCTCCCAATGCATCCTCAGGAGCGCCATCGGGGCCGTTGCTGGCATCGCTGAACTCACCACCGCCGCCCGCGTTGCCACCAGTGGTGTCAGGGCCACCTGTCACGCCACCCTCGTCGACCGCCACGATCGCGTCGTCGTTGTCCGAGGCGAAGGCCCTGATAAGAGCCTCCACATGGTCTTCCACCCAGTGCGCCAGCTCACCTCGGACGGCCTGGGGGACTGGGGTGATGGCGGCGTCGAAATCGAAGTAGGGATCCATGCTCCGGAGATGGCTGAAGACATGAGAAAAGGCGCGCCTGAGCAGGGCGCGGCTCCTCTCCTCCACCAACCTGTCAGCCCTGATCGACCGCACCTCCAGCTGCGTCACCACGTCAGTAAAGAATTGAAGATTGCCCGCGTAGTTAACCGCGTGCGGCTCGCCGACGGTCTCCTCGCAGATGTTGCCCAAGGCCGCGTTAGCTCTCTCCCGGAGCGTGGTCAGGATGGGGCCGTGCTCATGCTCCAGGAGCCGCCGCTGACGTATCTCGTCCGTGTTCTGGCGCGCGACGGCCTCAGCCTCCTCCACGCACTGGCGAAGAAGGAGCACCTCAGCCTGGGAGGTAGTTATCCCACCTTGCGCCACCTCAAGGGCGGCCCGGGAAGCATCGGCCCGCCGCGTCACCTCCTCCAGCTTGGCCCTTAGGGCAGAAGTCCTGCCTTCGGCTTCGGCCCGGATCAACCCCAGCTTCTCGTCGAACTCGTGCTCAAGGTTCAAATGCGCCATCGCCACCCGACGTCCGACCTCCTCCAGGATACGGGCTTCCTGTGCAGCGACATCGTCCTCCGCCTGTGTCACCAAGCGCAACCTCGTCTCCAGACGCTCGTACTCGCGGGCACGTTCGGCGGCTTCCAGCGTCAGCGCCTCCTCACGCTTCTGGAGCTCCGCCGAGTCGCCGGAGGCCACCCTCGTCGACGCGAGGGCTGCCTCGCGCAGCTCCACCTGCTCCTCCAGCGAGTGGCACCAGGTCAGGAGCTCCCGAGCCCGCTCCTCTGCAGCCGTCCGCCGCCGGTCAGCCTCTCGAGCTTCCTCAGCAGCCCGAGACAGGGCCTCCCGAGAGGCCACCAACGACGCCTTGGCCTCTGCTTCATCAAGGTCGCGCTGACGGTGCGCAAGGGCGATGGCGCCCTCCAGCTCGCGCCTCTCTGCAGCCAGGCGCAGGCCCTCGGCCTCAAGGCGCGCGTCTTCATCAGCAAGCTCCTCACCAAGCAGGCTCACTGCATCAGTCGCCCTTCGAAGGAATCCTTGGCAGAGAGCGCGACGCTCCCGAGCGCGCTCAAGCACGTCTTCCACACCATCATCTGCCCCAAGCAAGCGCCGGGGGCTGTAGGTCAGCGCTCCCTCTCCGGGCTGGGGGCTGGGGGCTGGCACCCTCGCGACGGCCGGGCACGCCGCGTCAGAAGCCCGGCCTGGGGCCAGCCCGACCTCAGGAGGAGAGCGCAGGAAGCGCCTCAGCCAATCGCAGTCCACGACCAGGCGAGAAGCCCATGGCAGGTTGGCTATGCCACGAGAAGGCTCGCGAAGGAGGATCGCAAGGTGCGCGGGACCACGATACGCCTCGGGATGGTTCGCCTCTTCGATCGCCCTCGCCACAAGGGCTCCGCTGCTTGGGGCGCTCGAGGATGGTGGAGGGGGCAAAGCCAAAGGGGACGGCTCCTCAGCCGTCTCAGCAAGCTCGGCTGGAAGGGGCCTGCGGAGCAAGGGTCAGGAAGAGCAACGGGAGGATCAGGAGCAGGGAAAGGAGAAGGCTTACTCATCAGTGGCGAAGTACTTTCTGCGCTTCAGCAGGAGACAAGGGTAACCGTCGCCCAGGGCCTCCCTTCTCTTCCGAAGAGCCCCAAAGTCCACGCAGAAGCGACTTAAGAGTCGAGCGCAGGGATCGACCTGCGACGAAGATGGAGCGTCAAGACGATCAGCGTCAGGGGCGCCTGCCTGATGTGCGCCGCCAATCGCCTCCCCAAGAGAAGCAGCTGGAGCCTCAGGTGCCCCAGTCGCAGGCGCCTAGGGCAGCTGTTTGTCACCCTCAGCCTCAGTGGTACGGGCCCCGATAACTGCTTCCTCATGAGCCTCGCCCGGTGCCGTCACCATGCCGGGAGCCCCCTCGGCCTCTGGCGCCTCGTACCTCCCTGCTCCACCACTCAAGGACGAGTCGCCTTGGCCGACTGGAAGGGCAGTCACCACCATCGGATTCTCGCGAGACCCCTGAAGGCCGGCGGGCCGCAGCCCCCACTCATCAAAGGCAGGCATCTGCTTCACAAAGTCAACCCTCCTCTGGAAGAGGTACAACAAGGCCCCTCCCTGCCGGACGCTGCCGGGGTTGGGGTCCCCAGCCAGGGTCAAGAGCACCGTCTTCAGCACCTCAGGAGCCAGGTCCTCTTCCTGGAGCCTCATACTATCCTCGCGCCCATAGAAGGCCCACATCTGGCGAGAGTGGCGTTGAAGAGGAGCAACGCGGCATAGCAGGAACTCCTTCACCACCTTGGGCGCTGTCACGCCAAGCGACCTTAAGAGCGCGAAGCGGCGCCAGACGAAGACGAGCTGGGGGCTCTCAAGCGCCACCTGGCCCCAGCCCGAATTGGGAACAGCAGGCGAGGTCGGCTCCGTTAGCAGGGGGCTAGGCACCCCTGCGTCCACATACAGCCACCGCTCGCGAAACCCAACCGCGGGCAGGGGGAGCTTGAAGTCAATCCCAGAGGCGGCAGTCTCTGGCGCGGCAACGAAGCTTACGCACGCCCAGCATTGGGTAGGGTCGACAAGATGCAGCGAGAAGAAGTGGTGCAGCAAGGCAACCGAAGGAGGGATGCCCACCATGGCTTCGCAGACGAAGGCAAAGACCGAAAGGAGGGTGATGGATCCAGGACTCAGATGCAGCATGTGGATCTGATAGTGGGAGATCACAGCATTGAAGAAATCAGAAAAGGGGGGAACCAGACCTGCCCACAGGGTGTCGGCGAAATATGGGACCTCGGTAACTATCCTGTCGATGGAGAAGTGGGACGCGGGCCAGGCCGTCGTTCTCCCGCATTCATTGAAGATGGTGGCCAGAGCCAAGCTGACCTTACCCAAACCCTCGGCGGGGGCCGCCAACGGCGGCGGGCGTGGCGGAGAAACATGATTCTTCCCTCTTCCCTTCTTCGTCGGGGCCATGGCGATAGGAAAGGGGGGGGGGAAGGATTCGAGATTGAATTGATAACAGAAACCAAGGCTCGAGCGAAGGAAGGACGGGAAGCGCTCGAGCGATAAAAGGGGAACGGCTATGTATGACTACGGGTCCGCCTAGCAAGGCGCAAGATAAGGAGGGCGTGGGGGAACAGTGCCGCCCACGTCCAGTCAACCGCCATGCGGCGCCCAAGGCCGTAGGCTGTTAGGGCCCGCGGCGCTTCGCTCTTGCCCTTCCGCCTCCCTACACGGCCAAGTCCGGGCGCGCCTTGGGCTCGGGGGCTACTGTCGGCGTTCTGGGAACGGGGGTCCCCAGACTTCCCTGCCTACGGCCTGCGGCGTGGCTCAAAGGGGGGCCCAGCACGGCCCATCTTCACCAACACAAACTCAAGACCCTCGCGAGGGGCCAAGCCTCGCGGGGCGGATGACGCGGAGCTTCCTCAGGCACGGCCTCATCGGGCTGGCTCACGAGGAGGCGAAGAGATCAAGGCGGCGTACCTCGCGAGGTGCCCGTGACGCAAGCCATGACGACTCAGGGCGCCAGGCGGGTGCCAGCCCGCGCAGCGTCCTCCTTTCCTCTTTGGTGCAAAGGGGGCAAGCGCAGCCGCGGAGTACCGAGGCATCAGGCAAAGGTTGCCATTTCGGTGCAACGAGACCAAGACCAGGAGGACTACGAGACGGAGGTCACCATGGGGCCCAAGACGGCGTCATCACCAGAGCTTTGCGCAGACGAAGACTACTTTTGTCAGGACAGCTGATACTTGTTGTCCCCTTTCAAATTAGCCCGCCATTGTTGGCTCCCTTCCCGCTCAATATTTGGGAAGAGGACCAGGGCCTCTATAAATAGGACCGGCCACCCACGTAGCAAAGGGTTCGGCTCAGTCTCCTCCAAGGGCTCGACAAGTAGAGAGGAAGTAAGCAGAGAGAGAGAGATAGAGAAAGGTGGCTGAACTCCTCCTAGCAGTTCATCGCCCCAGCCAAGAACAGACCCTCGCGAGGCTGTTCTCCCTTGTATTGTTCATCATCATCAGCCCAAGAGGCAATGCACACACCACACACTGGAGTAGGGTATTACACCACAACGGTGGCCCGAACCAGTATAAACCCTGTGTCCCTTGTGTTGTTCTTTTCATAGCTTTGATCCCAGCTCGGCGGAGGGGTGCAGGTAGGTAGGAGGCAAAATATCCGCTCGCACCCCAGTGTTCGAACCTCAAGGGTCTTCCGGAACCCGAAATCCGACACAGGCTCGCCTACCCGGCAAGGGAGGCTTCTCCCTTAGTGAAATCTTGTTCATCTGGTTTTTCTTTTTCTTCTTGATCCGCCCTTAGATCTCTCGAAGAGCTCCTCACTTGGCTTGGTCATGACTTGTATGCTTGGTGAAGCTTCAATCTTTGTCGCCATGCCTGTGTACAGTCTGGTCAACATACACGAGGGTTTGTTGCACCGGCAGGAGCCCTCGGGCCTGGCCCAAACATGCTGCCGAGCATCGTTGGGGTAGGTCCTACTAGTTACACAGGCAGGGGCCTTGAGCTGATATCCTTCTCTCTTCGATATTACCTTTGCTTCTTCATTAACCTATGCTTGGGTCAGTTTCCGGTTTTCCCGTGCATCGTGTATGGCGTCACGGGGAGGTCTTACGCCATGATCTGTGGGCCTTCCACATCCCACGTTCATAGGGCAGTAACTTCAATTCCATTGGCTTTTCGATCCCAACCGTTTTCGCCACGTATGCCGCATGCATTGTGTAGGGTTGGTGGTAGACGCGGAGGATACGGGAATGAGCGCCATGGCAGAAAGCCAGGCGCCGCAAATAGGCACAAGGGGTCAGTTCTGATCCTGTGCGCCGTTGCCAAAAGCAAAAGAGTTGGATTGGTAGAGCAGGGTGGTCGTTTCCTGGGTGAGGAGCCAACCCCTAGCTTTGTTTGCCTATAAAAGGGGACGTGAGTGGGGCGCCTACTCACACACTCCCCATTCCTCTGGCATCTCCTCTCCATCATGACGAGAGGGAGAGGGCGCGGTGGTGTTCTAGTGATGGCGATGAGAGCTTCTGCTTGACGACACCTCCCTCCTCATGTCGAAGACACTGGGGCGGAGCCTGCCATGAGAGGAGGTGGGAGAGGGCGCGGTCGTGGCCGTCGTGGTGCTCGGGGTTGAGAAGGACGGGGTGGTGTTCTGATCACCCTCCGCCGGCCGCTCATCCACAAATGGAAGGCCACATTGGGGACCAGCCACTGGAACTCATCATTAGGCTGCACAAGCCCCCACGCGGCCGCCTCTGTCTTCCTACCCCATTTGCGAGGGTGATGGAGCTCGAGAAGCCGTGTGCACTGAAGCTGCAGATGAGGGGTTGTTGTAACAACAACATTGGGTGGATGTATATTTCCCCGCCCCTCATGTTATGCTCTTCCGGCGTGGCTGGAAAACCTTTGCTCGCGCCCACAGCCTGGCGGAGGGGCACTGAAAGTGCAATCATGCCCTTAATATTATTTTGTTGTTGATGACAATATACACATAGGGGACTAACAAAGTTTGTCAAGTATATCCTAGGTTTAAGTCCCCTCGGGAACTTGTTTGTGTGGATTATGACTATGGAAATGTTTATCTTCCTCAAGATCGAAGAAACAAGTCTACTGGCTTAGGCACCTTTTTATGCTTGTTCTTGAGTATAGGGATCCCACACTATTAGGAAGGGAACATGGGGTCTCGCTAAAGTCTTGCTCAAATGATCTTCTTTAGGATCTCATCTTCCGTGCCTTGGTTCTGTCGGACGACCGACACATGTCGGACGATCGGTATTCACTGAACGTCCAGTACCTCCTTCCCAGAACCAAAACATTGGATTTCTAGTTTCCACCGAACGTCCGACTCCTCATCAGAACCAAAACATCAGACCCATGATCCTCCGGTCGTCCGATACCTTTTCCATAGAACCAAAACATCAGATGTCCGGGATCCTCCGGTCGTCCGGTACCTTCTATACCGTGCCAAAACATCGGACATCCGGTCCCTGTCGGACGTCCGGTGTCTGCCGAGCTCTCGGTCGTCCGATGAGTATCGGACGTGCGATGCTGCTGTGCTGTTTTGGTCCCAACGGCCACTTATTGAGGCATACTATAAATATCTCTCTCCTATCCTGTGGGAGGGTTGAGCATTCACTTCAAACATCTGCAAGAACACTTTTCACTCTCTCTCTCACTCCAAGGTCAACCACTACTGGTTGAGAAACGCCTTCATGGTGTTGTCTCAAAGGGAGAATAGGGTGAGCCTTTGTGGCGTTGGTGTGCCTTCGTGGTAACATGCACCTCTTTAACGGTGATGTAGCTTCCCTCCAAGGAAGTGAACATCGGCATACATCCTCGTCTCTCGAAGTTGCGGTTATTCCTAACCATAACTTCCTACTTGTGGTTACTTGTCTCTTATGCCTTACTTATATTATATTGTGCTTGCTTACTCATATATTTCTGTTACTCGTTTACCTTGTTTAGCTCTTAGCATCATACTTGCAATTGTTAGGCTCACTTTCATATTCTGTATTATTTCCTAAAATAGCTAAGTAATAATTAAAATTTGTAATTGTACCTATTCACCCCCTATAGGTCCACCTCGATCCTTTCAATTGGTATCAGAGCCTCATGCTCTATTCTTGTGGCTTTACCGCCCTAGAGCGAGATGAACCCTGATGGGACTCCCCTTTTTGAAGATCAGAAGGACAAGGACGAGGCTTCTACGGAAGTCAAGTCCTCTACTTCTGAGGATCTGGAACGGGCCCTTGCTAAGCAAAAGGAGGAGCATGTTGCTTCTCTTGAGGCCTTGGTCCGAATGAGATTAGCCACATTAACCACGATGCTTGCACCACTTTCGGGTGGTGCGACCTCGAGGCCAACTGTTCCTACTCCTTCACTTGGCCAACAACTGTGGTGGGAAACCACGACCACCTATGTCGGCGTTCTGGGAACGAGGGTACCCAGACTCGCCTGTCTGCGGCCCACGGCATGGCTCCATCGATGGCCCGGTATGACCCAATTTCAGCAACAAGAACCCAAGACCCTCGCAAAGCGGACAACACCAAGACGTCCCTGAGGGGCGGTGTCACTAGTCTGGCTTCCGAGGAGCGGAATTATCAGTGCAAGGTGCACCTCACGAGGTTCACATGACGTGAGCCATGGCGACCACGGCCAGGCGGGCGCCAGCGGGCGTAGCGTACTAGTTTCCCCTTTGGTGCCAAGGAGGCAAGCGCAGGCGCGGGGTCCCAAGGAATCAAGCAAAGGTTCCCATATTGGTGCAGGACCACCAGGACGGAGGTCATCGCGGAGCCCACTGCAGCGTCACCACCACAACCTTTGCAGGCGAAGACTACTTTTGTCAGGATAGCTTGTACTAGCTGTCTCCCTTCAAATTTGGCCATTGTGAGATCCCTTCCCGCCAACATTTGGGAAGAGGACCAATGCCACTATAAATAGGACTTAGCCACCACCATAGAGGATGGACCATTCAGGTCATCCTCTCACCCAGCAGCTCATCGATCTCAAGAACACCCCACCTCCTGAGGCTGTTCAACCTCTATACTAGTTCATCCTCAGCCCCCGGAGGCAATCCACCACAAAGCTGGAGTAGGGTATTACACCACAAGGTGGCCTGAACCAGGATAAATTGCTGTGTCCCTTGTCCCTCGGGTTCGTGGAGCTAGGTTGTGGAATCATTGAGCCGGCAGGTTGGGAAGAGGGAGTTCTTCACATGCACCCCAGTGTTCGAACCTCACAAGAGTCTGCGGAACCCCGAACTTGACATTTCGCGCGCCAAGTAGGGGTGCGTCGGGGCCTTTCTTCTTCCAACCAGCCGATATCCCTGATGGCCGACGATCAGAGGGCTCATGCCGAGCCCTCGGCCGCTTGGGCCCGCCCGGCGATGTCATCCACCCAGGAAGACCTCCACTCCGTGTTCCAGGCGGCTCGCACACCGCCCAACTCTGCAGATGCGGGTCGGCGCCGCCCGCCCTCGCCCCTCGGCGTACGCGCGCAGCCATGCGGTCTTTGGGCTATGCCGCAGCGACGACGCCGCACACTCGATGGGAGCAAGTGAATATGCGGGCCGCGATCATCGTGGTGTGTTAGCTACTATGCTGCAGGTTGGCAGAGGGCGGCCGTGATGCCCTGCTGGAGCGGGTCGCCGAACTGCTCGATGCTGCCTGCAGGGGTGCGTTACCTTTCTGCTCACTGTCCATCCCTCAGGTGGTGGCAGTGGTGCGTGCCAGGCCCCAACGCGCCCGTGCCCCCCATGGAGCACCCGGAGGATTCGACCGGAGCAACACGGCCCTCGGCGCAGTTTGTCCCACCGCAACCGCAATGCCTACGGCCGGGGTTTGTCCCACCAGAGCTCTGGCGGTCCCCTGTGGGGCCGCGCTTGGGCGTCGCCCTGCGGCCACGAGGGCCAGGCGCAGGTCCCAGAAATCCAAGGTGTGGGGCACCCAGGCGAAGGCTCCGGTGCAGCCGCCCTAGATGCCTACGTGCCCCGCATGATGGACCTGGAGTACATGCTTGAGGAAGGCCCCAGCTCATTCCCCGAGCCGAGCTGGGCAGGAGATTCGCTAGAGGTCGGGACTTTCCATGAGCTGCCTGGAAGCTTCGCCGAACCCTTCGATGACAACAACCACAGGGTACGACTGATACCCTAGGGACATGCTTACGCTAACCATGGACCGCAGGTGAACCAGGCCACGACAGCGGTCGGAGACCCCAGCGTGGTGCCCCTGCTCCTGGCAGGACCGACACACTGGGGGCTACATGGGCGGGGCCCAGATGCAGGGCCTTCCTCGCGCCGCGCGGAGCAAGGTGTCACATGGAGGTAGGTCCTCTGCCGGGGGAGGCGCTGGCGAGCCCTCCCCCCTTCCCCAATAGAGGGCCTATCGTCGCCGAGGGTGCCGCCAGCATCCCCATTGCCCCTTGGTCTCGTCCTGGTTTCCGGACGCCCCAACGGTGGTCGGGGGAGGCACAAGGCGGGGCCCTCGTCAGGCGATATGAAGCAAGGCTCACGCCTGTGAAGGTCTCCGCTCATGACACTCTCACATAATAATGAGTGGGGCTGTACATGCCCCGGAGTCTCCAGCGTGTCGCCCCTCGGCCTCGGGGGCTCCCGCCCACGTCCAAGTGGAAGCACCATGCTCCGCGCTGGCCGTCGACAATGTCCCCCAATGACTATGCGCACATCCAGTGAAAGCACTTAGCTCCGCGCTGGTGGGAAGACAAGAAGACTAGTTAGGTTCCGGACGCGGCTGTTTGCCTTCGAACCTTTTCTATGTAACTTGATAGCTGTTTTTTCTTAGATTGAGAGTTGAAGTTCTTTTGTGTTATCTAAAATTGGGGGGAGCTTTCTCTGGTTTGTGCCGGTTTATTGCGTTCTGGTTGCATGTTTTGTTTTTTGAGGCTCATGCCTCCGACACCCCCCTTGTGAGTGCCCCGCAGGCTAGGGGTTGGTTGGCAGACAGTGCTGGACGCGTCTGGGCAACCTGGATAGGACCCTCTCAGGGCGAGAGTGCACGCGGCGCAAGATTGCCATGTGCACTTCCTACCGTGGTCCGACGTATGCTCCTAGCGCGACCCTCTCGAACGGATCCGTGGGCTTCTTAGGAGGCCCAGAGTCTCACGAGCCTCTAAGGGCTCGCCTCAGGAAGAAGGTCCGGCCGGGACGTCAAGACCTACGGAGTCAAGGTAAGGCGCGACATTTACCGAGCTCGCGATAGCACATTTCAAGTCTAGCTTTAAAAAGACAGAACATTAATTTACACATTACAAGGGGCTTCCCCTCCCAAATGCTCTCACGCCCTACAGGGCCATGTCTGAGTCTTTGTATGCAGGTTCAGGCGAAGGAATGCGGGCCTAATTGGACGTGTTGCCCTTGGCGCCATCCTGGTCGCTCTCATCTTGGCTACTTGCGCTATCACTTACGTCGTCTTCATCATCATCGTCCATGCCATCTTTGTCCGCCACAATCACCGCCACGTCATCCTCGGGGACGAACTCTCTGACCAGAGCATCCACATGATCGTCCACCCAGTACGACAGGTTGTCCCTGATAGCCCTGAGCACTGGGGCTATGGCGGCATCAAAATCAAAGTGGGGGTCAAGGTTCTGAAGATGATTGAAGGCGCGTGAGAACGCACACCCAAGGAGGCCCCGACTCCTCTCCCCGAAGAGCTCGCGGGCCCTTGTAGCCTGGTCCTCCAGGCGCGTCACGACCTAAATAAATAAGCGAAGTTGGTTGGCATAATCTTCCATGCGGAGATGAGGGGTGCTCTCCTCATAGATGGCACCCAGGTCTCGGTTGGCCCTCACCCTGAGGGCCTGAAGCATGGGGGCATGCTCACACTGCAGCGTCTGCCGACGACACGCCTCGTCCGCATTATGCTTCGCGAGGGACGTGGCGCCATCAATCTGCCGCTGGAGCGAGAGCAAGTCAGCAAGTGTTGAGGCCAAGTTAGCCAGGGCCGAAGCCTCAGCCGCCTTGGTGACCTTGTTACGCTGGTCCACCTCGTTCAGCTTTTTCCTGAGGGTGGCGGTCCTACCCTCAGCTTCGGCCTCCAGGAACTCTAGCTTCAGGCGGTACTCGTCGGCAAGATCTGCGCGAACCTTCGCCACCATCTGGGTGACCTCCTCCTGGACCTTGGCTTCCCGCATGGTAACGGTGTCCTCAGCCGTGGCCACATGGCGCTCCCTCACCTCCAGCCGCTCAAGCTCCAGGCTGCGCTCCAAGGCCTCCAGTGCCAGTGCCTCCTCGCACTTCAGGATCTCCTTCTCTTTGGAAGGTGCTCCCCTCATCGACTCCAAGACGGCCCTGCGCGCCTTGATCTGCTGCTCAAGGGTAGCATTTGAGGCCTCGAGCTCCCGTTCGCGCTCCTCGACGGCCTTGCGATGATGGTCGGCCTCCCTGGCCTCCTCCAAGGCCCGTGCGCTGGCCTCGCATGAGGTCGCAAGGGACACCGCGGCCTTTGCCTTGTCGCGCTCATGCTAAAGCTGCCCAAGGTTGATCGCGACCTTCAATTGGTGCCACTCCTGAGCCAGGCGAAGGTCCTCTGTCTCAAGGCAAGCGTCGACTTCAACAAGCTCTTCTCCGAGGCGGCTCAGCACACCCATCGCCACCCGGAAGAGCTCATGGCGTATGGCGCCACATCCGCGCGCAAACTCCAGTGCACGGCCAAGCCCGTCCTCCGCGCCATGGGTTGTTGGGGAAGCTTGAGGTGGCCCGCCTGCCCCTGGTAGGGGGCTCGAGGTCGGTGCCTTCACTCCCACCTTGCGGTTTTCAGCGAAGGTGCTGGGTGGCGCGGTCTCGCCACCTGAAGATGAAGCCAGTGCTGGGGCCGCCCAGCCACCAGCGATGACCAATGGAGGAGCCCTTGGCACGCCTTCTACACCCCAGGCCGGAACGCGAAGGAAGGATGCCAGGAAAGCAGGGTCGAGACCCCCCATCGGCGTGTTCGCCTCTTGGGCAGGCACCGTGCCTCGCGTGGCGGTCGGATGTGGGGGGCTCGGGACCATGAGCGAGCTAAGGACTGTTGAAGGCAGCACCTCGGGAGGCCTTGCCACTACAGCCGTTGTTAGGAAAGGACGCAACGTACAAGAAATCCCAAAGAGAAGGTACTCACTCATCCACAGCTATGTATTTTCTCTACTTTAGCAGCCGGTAGGCGTCACCGCTGTAGCTTGGACCCCCCTTCCTCTTGAGTTGTGCTTGGAAGTTCAGGCGGAGCTGGCCGAAGGCCCAGGCACGATCATAGGCGTCTGGGGCGTTCGTCGGAGCTCCTGAGGCAGCAACCTCGGGAGCATCGGGCTGCGACAGCTCTCGAGCCTCCACCTCAAGACCGCTTCCCCGAGCTTCAGGGGCGGCGACCTCGGGAGCCTTGGATCATGCCAGGTCTTCGATCGCCCCCTCATGACTGCTCACCCGCGCCTCGGTGGCTTCCATCTCAGGAGCGCTAGGCTGTGGCTATCAGCGTTCTAGGAATGGGGGTCCCCAGACTAGCCTGCCTGTGGCCCACGGCGTGGCTGGGCTAGCAGGTCTGTACGGCCCATCTTCATCATCGAGGTATTCAAGACCCTCGTGAGGGGCCAGGCCTCGCGCGGACGGCGCAAGACCTCCTCTGGAGCGGCCTCACCAGGAAGGCTCGCGAGGGGCGGAGAGATCCAGGCAAGGCAAACCTCGCGAGTTTCTCGTGACGTGAGCCATGATGATCGAGACCAGGCGGGCGCCAGCGCGCGCAGCGTCCTTGTTTCCTCTTTGGTGCCAAGGGGGCAAGCGCAGGCGCGGAGTACCGATGCATCAAGGAAAGGTTTCCATATCGGTGCAACAAGACCAAGACCAGTAGGACGGCAAGACGGAGGTCACCATGGAGCCCAAGACGGCGTCACCACCAGAGCCTTTTGCAGGCGAAGACTACTTTTGTCAGGATAAGCTATACTAGTTGTCCCCTTTCAAATTGGCCGTTGTTGGCT